>NW_022437038.1:1556238-1783366 GCF_009761245.1 Sapajus apella
ATAACACCAACTCCAACACACAGCACACATCCATAAAAACCCACAGGAAGTCAGGCATGGTAGCGTGAGCCTGTAGCACTAGCTACTAGGACTACTGTAGAGGAGGAGGCAGAAGGATCACTTGGGCCCAGCAGTTTAAGGCTGTAGTGCATGATGAGCACACCTGTTAATAGTCACCGTACTCCAGCCTGGGCAACATAGTGGGACCCTGTCTCCACAACAACAACAAAAACCCCTACAAGTATACATATACACAATTATATGATTTCTTGCCACTTGGCAAAAATAAAAGGAAAAAGTGAAAAATTAATACAAGACTGTCTACAGTGCTGATTTTCTTGGTGAATTTGAAATGTTCAGTTAATAAAGACATTTCAAAACAGTTAGATATTGGATATCACTGAAATACAGTATTCAGAGATTTCTGTCACAGCGACAAAAAGAGGCATAATATTTTCTTTAAATGAATGCACAGGCTAAGAATCATTTCTTCAAATGAACACTAAGCAAGGCCACACTACATAAAATTGGAAAGACAAGATACCTCTAATAGATATTCTTTGACAAGCATGGTTTACTCTGATTCTTTGACTTCAACCTTAGATATTTCCCACATCACTGCTACTTGCATGGTGAGGAAAGCAATAACACAAATAGACTATTTGTTCTCAGAATTCTACATGCCTAACTTGAGTTGAGAGAAGTTTGATATTTAAAGAAACAATCTGAGCCCATTAAAATTGTATTAGGTAATATCATGACTATCAATATTACATTCCCAAAGTTTACTTTGCCAGAAATTTTGAAAATAAACACAACTTGAAAAAAAGAAAAAAGCCATGAGTGAGTTGGGTATGTGAAATATTGTAATTGATCAACACTCCCTTAAGAGCATTTTCTATATGTCCATTGTTTCTGATTTCAAGTTGAAAGGGAGAATTTCAAAAATGACTTACTAGATCTTGTTACTTGGGTTAACATCATCTCTATGTAGTATTCTTTTTTCTTTCAAATGACCACATTGCAATAAATAAAAACGAAGGCTGAGTATGGTGGCTCATACCTGTTATTCTAGCACATTTGGAGGCAAAGGCAAGACTGTTGTTTGAGCCCAGGAGTTAAAGACCTGCCTGAGCAATATAACGAGACCTCGTCTCTACTAAATTTCTTTTAAAAAATTGACCAGATATGGTGACAGGTGCCTGTAGTCCCAGCTACTCAGGAGACTGAGGCAGGAGGATCCAAGCCCAGGAGTTCCAGGTTGCAATGAGCTATGATGCACTTCAGCCTGGGTGACAGAATGAGATCCTATTTGTAAATATAAATAAATAAATAAATAAAGTAATGCAACTTAAGGGTTTTGGGGAGAGGCCATGCCAATATTATTTTTCTTTATTTTGGATGCTGATTGCATAATACATAAACTTTGAAAAATTATTAAGCTATAGGCATATGATTTGTACACAATTCAATATGCATGTGACTGATCAAACATTTAAAATATACTTGCAGCTCTTAAATGGTAAGGTAATATATATATAAGAGATTTAATAATGTATGGTCAAAGATGGGATGTTCATTAAATAGTCAGCTATTATTCCATAGAACTGCAAACATATAGCTATTTTGGGTACTTTAAATAAGTACACAAAATATTGTTCTTAAGTAAGAACAGTATAAATTTGAGGACTGTCTATTTCTCCCTCCTAATTTGTATGGTATGGATAAATCTAGGTCCATAGGGGAAAAGTATTTGTTAAAAATAGCGCAATTATTAGAAAAATGGTGTTACTCAATTTTTAGCCCACTGCTTGTTCTGCCACATGATACTTTTAGTCTAAACAATTATCAATTTAACAAAATTGCAATATGTGGATATGACTAAACTGATTGTAAAGTATGTATTCTAGTAATAAGGCATTAGATTGCTCTTAGCAAAGTGCTTTCAGATGTACTATACAGATAAGGAAACTGAAGCTCAGAGATGTGAAGTAATTTGCTCAACATCATGCAGTGTTAACTAGTGGATTTAGGTGGTTTTCAATTCCAGGTCTTTAAGACTTCAAACCCTGAACACTCCTCTGCAAGATACCTCTTAAGCATGCTATAATTTTGTCAATTAACACTGAGTTATGTTGATAGAAACACTGAAACAACTCATTAAATTTTAAAGAATTTAATTAGTTGATTGCCGATCAGCTTGCTTGACCAATGCTGGACTGACACTTGATACATCAATGCTGTACCCACAAAAATATTTTTCCTACTCTCCTTGCATTTTCAAAAACAGGGTTCTATTTACATTTAATCTGCTCTTGTTGAGAGTAATATTAAAATTTTGTTAGAATTTTTGCTTCTATATTGGATTCCTTTCACTGCAATTTCCATACTTCTGTTAAACATTTGCAGTATTTTCTGTCTTATAGTACCACAAAGATGACACTACTGCATGTGTTCTCCTTTGATACTTTCAATCCACATTCATGGACATCAAGTTTTAATGGCTGTATCAAAATTTCATTATTTGTTAAGGTGGAGTGTAATTTCTATATACAATAAAGCATGTGGCACTAAAATGGATGACAGAGTGATAATCTGGTTTCACTCTAAAGTTCCTATGGTTTTGCTCAATTAATATATGCATTAGTTAGAAATCTCAGAGCCTATTTTTCAATAGCACTATGAACAAAGCATCCCTGACATCGTCTATGAGCCTGTTGTGTAAAAGTGCAACACGGAGGTTCAAACATTTATAAAACTATTTAAATTTTCATCTTCCTTATTTATGTCTTCTATTTGCTTAAAAGGGTTTATTAAACTGGAATGTCACACAAGTTATACAGCTAAAAATATATTGTTAAAGATCGAGGAAGACGATTTATTTTCCACACATTAATTGCTTTAAAATTATTTAAGGTGTCTGAACATTTTAATTTTCCTAATTAGAAGAAGTGTGTGATGTATTAGAACTCTGAGAAGTCTAACAAATTGGGACTATTATAGATAATGTAAAAATAAGTTTCTTATTGTTTATTTTCTGATTTCCAAGACAGGACCAACATCCATGATCAGGAGGAAATAGAGCCTTCTGCAGTGAAACGGTTCAAACATATAGTACAGAATGAAATAGCAATTTTTAAATTTAAAACATCATATTACTAATATACCAATTATTATTCCTTAAAATTATATGATGTTTTCACTTTTCTCCAGGTTATTTTGTTGTCTAGTATTTTATCTGCTATTTACACATCCCACTGAGGTAAAAAGATTATTACATTTATTTTGTATACTGAGAAGCTAAGAAAGTAAGATAACAAATAAATTGGCTGAATCTAAGTGAAATTTAGATTAGACACTCTATTTTTTGCAGCACCAAATTACTTTTGCTATTTACTTTTCCTACCAAGAAATCAGTGATCAATGGATATAAGCTTTGTCTACAGGGAAAAGTGGGGATTGCAGTAATTTGGACTCCCATAATTAGCTTCACAGATTCAAAGACCACCTACACCATACTAAATCAAATACAAAAAGAGGAGAAGCTATCTTTTCTTTTAATGCTTTTTTTCACCTTAATTTTATTTTTTCATTGCATAATTGAACCAGAAAATATAGCATGATGTGCCTGTTATTTTTCCCATGGAGAATATCTGAGTTGAGATAGGTGGAAATTTTAAGAACTCAGTAAAAAAGTTTAATTCCTTCTTGAGTGCAATATACTAATCTATATAAAACAATAATCTTTTTGGTGGAAATAAGGTCCCTTTATCATTACAGTAAATTAGCAACTTTGAACGGTCGCTTTAAGGATCTCTTTTCTTAGAATTGTGTGCGGCCGACACATACAAAAAGGCCTAAGGCTGAAAATGCATGAGGAATGTCCAGTCCAGGAATTAAGAAAGTTGTTGAATTTCTTGTCAACATTAATTTCTAGTACCATACATGGACACACTTATTAATATAATAAAACAGTATTTTTAAAAACATTAATTAAAATGATATGAGTGTTAAAGTATGGTATTCAAAAACTTTAATGTTCAAAAATTAGAAATATATGATGTACAATGGAATATTTACACTTACAAAATCCTATTAAGTATGTTGGTTAATTATTTTGAAGTTTTTTATGATTAGTTTATCTAACTTTATTTTAACATTATGGACTATGGCTAAAAGTAATAAACTGAGCTTTATCCGTGATCAATAATCCCAATTCCACATTTATTTTAACATATTTCCCAGAACTAAGACCCTATGTTTCCTAGCAACTCTTCTTAGCCAAAAATAGTACTTTATATGTTTTAATATCTTAGATGTATAGATAGTTGTAGCTATACATATGTATCTAAAGATACATAAAATTATAAATAAAAAAGCACTTCTTTCTCACTCAATTTGAAAATCAGTTATGAATCTACTGGTATAATTTATTTTACAGATAAAGGATTAAGTCAAGAGTCTATTATAATTTCTCTTCTATTGTATATTATAAAAATACATATATTATTATAATTTATTGCATTACATTATATCTTATTTTTATTGATTTCACTATATATGTTTTAATAATCAAAGAACATCATTTTAAAAATAATTTCTTCACCTCATCAACTTTCTTCTACTTCCAGGGGAATCATCCACTTAATGGTATTCCACGCAATTTGATTTTTTCCCCTCTAAGTAAACACATCCTTTTCATAATCTTCCTATCTCAATGACCTCTTAAAATTATTATTTGAGAGCTCCTGATATTAGCAACAGACTCAAGAATATTGGACTTTGCAGCTGTAAATGAATATAAAAGTTCCCTGAAATTCAAAATCTCTATTCCATTCTCTGCCTTTCTGACTTTTTAGGAAAGTCGACACAATTCACGATTCTTTTGAGAGTAGGAAATCTATACAAAAAATAAGTAATTTAAATCAGACATTTTCAAGATTTTAAACACCATCACTTGACTCCACAGATTTCAATTTTGACACTCAAAAATTTTAAAAGAAGTTCACTTAAAGAACCTTGAACATTTAAGTCTGTATGTCCTATTATATAGCAAATATATGCTATCTAAACAGCAGAAAAAAATAAAGACTAATTTTTTATTTTGCTCAGTTATGAAAGGCAGTCAAGAAGTATCAACGTGTTTAAAAGAAACCATAAGTTTATAATAACACAGAAATTAATGTAACCATATTCTGTACACACAATTCTGTTTAATTTACTTAAAAAATAAATAAGGATTTTTTAAAGAAATATTACTGTTGCTGATAGAAAACTCGTTTGTAATATTGAGATGATTTTATAGAAAATATGCAAATCTAATTTGTAAGTGTTCATGTATAACCTGATTCCTAATTTTCAGACAGTAGAAAACTATTTTTAATAACATGTACCTGTATCCATTTCCTTCAAGAAATTGACTATAACCTGATCACTTTCCTTATATTATATAGAAAATTGAATTGATTTTGAATGCCCAAATATAAGTCTATAATATGGATGTACTCATGAACAAAATAAAAAATTAAAACTGATGTTTTAAAATTAGCTTTTATTCTTAATATAGTAAGTACAATGTAGAAACTGAATATATTAACCTTATAGAAAGCTTATGTTACTTAATAGGTATTGTGAGCAAAATATCAGACATATACAGTTCTAAGAAAAATATTGTTGGCAACGTTGTTTCTTGAAGATTTTTGAGAAAAATATTTCATTATGTAAATGCACAAACAGGTATCCTTGTGCAGACTGAGATTAGAGAACTATATATTTGGATTGAGATACAGGTGTTTATATTGTTAAGTAATAATTATCACATGAAAATATTAGCTCTATTCGGATCTACACATCAAAGCAAAAGTCTGAATGACTGAAAAGGAACCTGCATTCACCACAGTCATATTGTTATAATTCTCTAGCTTACTGAATCGAGTTTCTATGTTTCTATGAAACTCTGACTCAGATCTACCTACTCCAAAAATTGGGGGAAAATACATTCTTCCATTAAGACCATGTCATGGAAGATAAAATCTTTGGGGCCATAATGTGTCTTGTGATAAACTTAATGTGAATATATTATAGCAAATATTATTTTAGGTAAGGGAAAAATCTAAGATTCTCACTTTTCACCTCTACAAAATTTGTTGGGCATTTCCGTTATCTGTGTGATTTGTAACATAATAAAGGCTTTACTCTAAACAATCTATTATTTTCTGTTTCTTTGCTATGTAAGAATATTCTCACTGTGAAAACAATTTTCAAAACCTGCATTTTAGTCGTTTTATTGAGGTATTATTAACACAAAATAAACGGTACAAGTTGTTTTATATATATATATATATACACACACATATATACACACGGGTGTATATATGTGTATATCTATATATGCACACACACATATGGGGTGTATATACATATATACACACATATATATATATATATATATATATATATATATGCCTATGAAATCATCACCACATCTAGGTTATTCCAGGTATTGGACACATACAAACTAGTTTAAATAGATTAATGGTGATTATGTCCAAAAGGAGAGAAGAATGAGGAATGGTTGGAAAAAAATATTTGAAGAATTAATGGCCAAAACCTTCTCAAATTTGATGAAAGATGTCACACATAGGAAGTTCAGTATTTTCAGTGAAGAATAAACATAAGTCATTCCACACCATGACACATTATAAGCAAACTGTTGAAAATCAAAGTTAGGGACTCAGAAAGAATCAGGAGAAAAGTGACTTTTACAAAGAATCCTTAATAAGATTTCCATCTAATTTCTCAGAAGAACATAGAGAAGAGAAGGCAGTTGAATGATATTTTCAAAGTCCTGAAAGAAAAATATCTGTCAACCAATAATTCTACATTAAGCAACAACTGTGTGTGTGTGTGTGTGTGTGTGTGTGTGTGTGTGGTGAGAATAAATATAGTTCCTGTTACTCAGTTTTTGCTGGAACCATAACCTCTAATGCTGCATCTTAAGAACTTTATTCTAAATTAGACACAAAATGAACTAAAATAATTTTTATTCTCCATAAGCGTCCTTGCACATTGACACATGGAGATGACATAGTCATTGGATATTTTATATGGTTTGGCTATGTCCCACCCAAAATCTCATCTTGAATTCTAATCCCCATAAGCCCCATAATCCCCACGTGTCAAGAGTGAGACCAGGTAAAGGTGATTGAATCATGGGGGTGGTTTCCCCCATCCTTTTCTCATGATAGTGAGTTCTCATGAGATCCGATGGTTTTATAGGTGTTTGGCAGTACCTCCTGCATTCATTCTCCTTCCTGCTGCCTGAAGAAGGTGCATTGCTTCTTCTTTACCTTTCACCAAGATTGTAAATTTCCTGAAGCCTCCTCAGCCATAATGAACCATGAGTCATTTAAACATTTATACTTTATAAATTGCCCACTCTAGGGCAGTTCTCTATTGCAGTGGGAAAATGGGCTAATACAATATTTCAATGTCCTTCACTCAAAGATTACCAGGAACACACATACAGTAGAACAAGTTGTGTTTATTACTCATTGCAGCAAGGATGAATACACACCCTATGGAACTATGAGGCATCTCATAGGTTTGTTTGGTTTAGCAAATAAAGAATGCTCATTTAAATTTGAATTTTGTATAAATTATGAAATGTTTATTATAAATGTGTTCCATGCAATATTTGTAACATAATTATACTAAAAACATATTTGTTTATCTGAAATTAACACTTAAGTAAGCATCCTGTATTTTATTTGGCAATTCTAGTCTCAGTAGGAGGGAGTTAGAAAAGATTTACTGAAGGATTTAGGGTCCCATTACATACTATAAGGTTGAGCCAGGTGATTAAGGAAGTGGGACATAGAATATCTATGCTCTGCATTAGATATTCTCAGTAACTAAAGATAATTCTGGAATTGAGTATGTTTTTAATAAATCTAATTTATAGAGAAGAGAAACAAGAAGAAAGATAAAACTGTCATTAGTATATTAGTCAGGGTTTTCTAAAGGGACAGAACTAATTAAATATATATATATATATGTATATAAACTTCTCTTTATATATATATATATATAAAATATAATAATTAACTCCCCTTTACTTATATATATAAAATTAACTCCTCTTTATATATACATATAAGTTTTTCAGTTTTTCCAAAACTGAAGAACTTGGAGTCCAATGTTCAAGGGCAGAAAACATTCAGTACAGGAGAAAGATATAGGTTGGGAGGCTAGGCCAGTATCTCTTTTCACATTTTTCTGCCTGCTTATATTCTAACTGTACTGACAGCTGACTAAACTGAGCCCACTCAGATTAAGGGTGGATCTGCTTTTCCCACCAACTCAAATGTTAATCTCCCTTGGCAACACCCTCACAGGATCAATACTTCATATCCTTCAATCAAGTTGATAGTATTAACCATCACAGTATAGGATGAGCAGTCAGTCATGTTAGCCAGGTGTGGTATGCAGTATGGCCCCCTAAAGATGTCCACTCTTATTTTTGATCCCTGGATCCATCTAACATATACCTTGTATGGCAAAAAGGACTTTGCAGATGTAATTAATGTCATGGATCTTATATGTAATTAATGTCACGGATCTTATGAAGATCCATAGCATGTAGTGATTTGTAATTTTTCTGAATCACTGATTTAATTACTAATTGAACGAATAATTCAGTAGGGAATTTGTCCTATTATCCAGGTAAGTCTAGTAGAGTCACTCACAATCTTTTTTAAAAAGCAGAGAAGGCAGGAGTGATGTGGCAGAGGGGATGTCAGAGAATGATTTGAAGTCTGACTACTCACTATTGCTAAAGGGAGGATCATGTGAAAATTATAAGAAACAGTGCAAGCAACCTCTAGGTGAAAAGATCAGCCCCTAGCTAACAACCAGAAAACAAAGCAGCAGCTCATTTTCATAAATGACAGAAACTGAGTTCTGCAAAAATATGAATGAGCTTGGAGTCAGATTCTTCCCCCAGAGCTGACAGAAGTGAATACAGCCCTGCAAACACCTCAATTTCTTTTTTTTTGTTTGTTTTTTATTTTAAAGTTTATTTTATATTAGTGTCCTTTTATTTTATTTTATTATTATTATTTTTTTTCCCATTTATTTATTTTATTGCATTTTAGGTTTTGGGGTACATGTGAAGAACATGCAAAATTGTTGCATAGGAACACACGTGGCAGTGTGATTTGCTGCCTTCCTCCCCATCACCTACATCTGGCATTTCTCCCCTTGCTATCTCTCCCCAGCTTCCCACCCCCCACCGTCCCTCCCCTATTTCCCCCCAACTGACCCCAGTGTGTAGTGCTCCCCTCCCTGTGTCCATGTGTTCTCATTGTTCAACACCCGCCTATGAGTGAGAACATGCAACACCTCAATTTCAAGTGTTGTATTAGAGCAGAAAATGCAGATAAGCTCCACTGTATCTGGACTTCTTATCTATAGAATTGTTCAATAATAAAGCTGATAAGTTTGTGGTAATTTGCTGTGACAAAAATAGAAAACTAATACCCTAAGAGAAGTATTTTGATCTTTTTAAATTGGGCAATTTGTTTTTGTCTGGGTGTTGACATGGATATTGAGTGGTCTTGTTTTCATCTTGCTTCATCATGGCCAGAGAGTGACACTGTGTAATGTTGATGCTCTGTGAAGTTGTTTATGTTCAATAGGGGAACACCAAGACTCTGTTTTGAATGGCAGGAAAACTTGTAGTTACATCAAAGCCTAGATGGTAGTGCCAGGCCAGTTTCTGGATGTTAGTAGCTGGCATTATTTTTTATTGTTGTTGTGGTTTAGACATGTAAGTACTAAGCTACCTGCTAGATTTATTTATTCGTCTCAATTTCAAAACGCATATGATTCAAATTAGTGATTCAGAGAAATTACATATCACTACATGCTATGGCTCTGCAGGCTACTCAAAACCATAAAAGTTAAATCTTCAAGTATCAAAGTATACTTTCAACAAAACTGGGTGTATTTCAGGGAATTAGGTTATTTTTCAATGCTAAGTGTGGTTAGAATATAAAGTCCAACAGAGAAATTACTAGTACTAAAATGAATCCAGTCAAAAGATCAGACTCTTAAAACCATTGATTAATATTTAAAAATCAATTTATTCTTCACATGTAGTTAAAATTAGTTATTTTCATTTACATCAAATACAGGCTAGTAAATGGGGGGAAATATTATGTTTTAAATAGATGTGTCATGGCCAATACAATTTCTTTAAGACACTAGAAGAAAATATGGTACTGAAGCACAAAAAGGCATTAAAATGTACTACTTAGAATTATTGTCTCAGCTGTTTATTCATCATTACATGGGGTTAATTGGTACTGAGTAATACGGTACCATAGGATTCACAGATCCACCATAAAAGCAAGACTTCTGCCCACATCATAACAATTAGCAAAGGAAATCCAAATATTCCAGGTGCAGCTGATAACTTACTGGGGCCTTTAGATCAGCTCCAGAACCATCATCAGGCAATCTCTAAAGCTAGGGTGGGTTTTCTAAACTTCTCTGATTTAACTCATTCTGCCTAACCTCTGTGGAATCAAACATAGCCTCCAAAAACATTCTCATATTTGAGTGAAAGACAAATTCTTTATTCCAGATGCTTAGCTAATCTGGCCCCCAGTGTTTGGTTAACTGGCAGAATAACTACTATAGATGCTATATATTCAGGCTAAGAAAGAGCAGATGAATTTGCTTTCAATGGCATTTATGTTATTGTGACATATACTTAGAATAAATTGAAATACTCTAGATTCACTAAATAGTAATAATTATGAAATATTATTAATTTTACTTCTTACATCCAAACTAGTTCTGATGGGAAACCTAAGAAACTTATAAAATTAGAATGAAACAAAGATAAATTGATAAGAAATTAAAGTATCTGGCATGTATTTTTGGGGTACATATTTTTTCAATGAGATGCTAAATCCATTCAGGATAGCAAGTAGATCTAGAGGAAGTATTAGTGAGTTATTAATGTAATATGACAATATGTTTTATCTTCAAATGATATTATATTCAATGAACAGACATTAAGTTTGGTAAGAATTGCCTATCTTTCCAAGAAATTTTATTATCATGAAATTTGTAATAAAAGGAAGATGTATTTATTAAGTTGTGAGTGCATATGATGAAGATTTTTACCAATACCTATTTGATAACAAACATGAAAACAAAAAAAAAATGCTGATATTTTTGTCTGAATATCCAGGAGATGAATTTAAAAATGAAAAAACAATAATAATTAAGATGAAACCTTGGAAACTTACACACTTCCTGAAACCCTATATGCCTTCTTTATGTAAGTGTTTAAAGTTTTAAGATAGACTTTCATAAGAAGAATGACCTTAACACTTAAGATTTTGTAGCCGGGTGGGTAATTTAAACTAATTTTATTAACTATTCATAAAATATAGATGTTCACGTATGGTCTTAGTCCAGCTGTGATATAATAATATACCATAAACTGGATAGCTTATTGTTGATCTAGATAACAAGAGAAGCATATTCCTCTCAGTTCTGGAGGCTGGGAAGTCCAAGATCAAGGTGGCAACAGATTCTATGCCTGATGAGGGTCTGTTTACTTGTTCAAAGACACTGCCTTCTGTGTCCATACATGGTGGAAAGGTTTAGCTAGCTCTCTAGGGCCTTGTATAAGGGCACTAATTCCATTCATGAGTACTTGTTTCTCATGACCTAATTATCATCCAAAGTCCCCAACTCCTAATACCATGATCTCAGGGATTAGGATTTCAATAAATGAATTTAAGGGAGAGAAACACAAACATTCAGACCATAGCACAAACTGAATAAAAGATCAAATTATTTTTTTCTATTTTGTTAATCCCTTCTTACTCTAAAACACCTCTACTTGCTGGCTGTTCAACTTCATAAAAAAATTATCATTCTGAAGAAGAGGCACAACCTTCCTTTTAGAGGAAAGTTTACAGAGGCTATAAACCAAAAAAAGCTTTTTAAAAGCCTCCCTCACAACTCTTGTTTATTGAAGATTTTCATACTTGACTCCATATCTTACCCTCTAACTTAGTTATTGCCACAATACTGAGAGATTTCATAACCCACTTAGGTTGCCTATCCGGTAGCCCAAACTTCAAATATCTGGATTTTCACAACGCCGGTAAACTTCTCCCCTTTTCTACTTCAGGAAAATTTCTCCCAAGACCAATACCTGAAAGCTCAATTTAGCCAAAACCACTCTTAATAATCAATTCAGTGATCATAATTTCTTACCCTTCCATATCTCCCATGCATTCATTCATCTACACATGAGTTTTGTCCTCATTCTCCCTTAATCTGATTTTTTCCTAGTTTCCACTACATTTATTGATGGCTCACTCTGTGGCAAACACTGCGCTAAATGTTTTACATATTTTTTTTGTTTAATACTCATAGAAACCCTACCCATGTGGTAGATACTATTATTATCTGATTTTGCAGGTGAAGGTATTGAGTCACAGAGAAGTCACATGGCTAGTAAGTGGCAAATGTTCGGTTTAAATATTAACTTTCTAACCATAAATTACAAATGTTTATGATTGATACTATTTTACCAATCCATGTTTTTCTTCCCATATTCTTTCACTTTTACTCATTTATTTCAGAGAAAATTTTAAAAATACAATATTCTCTGTAAGACAAAAATTTAACTTCTATGCCTGACTCTAAGAACAGAAGGTTTATACTTATTTCAAAAGAATGACAGGTGAAGTCATGATTTCCTCAAGTTCTTTTCTCTTTATCTACAAATTTACCAATATTAACCATCCCAATTAATATATATTTCCTCAAGACTTGAAGATTTCTCTACTTCTGTCCAAGGTCTACACATCTACTATTAAAAATTACCCGGGCCGGGCGCGGTGGCTCAAGCCTGTAATCCCAGCACTTTGGGAGGCTGAGGCGGGTGGATCACGAGGTCAAGAGATCGAGACCATCCTGGTCAACATGGTGAAACCCCGTCTCTACTAAAAATACAAAAAATTAGCTGGGCATGGTGGCGCGTGCTTGTAATCCCAGCTACTCAGGAGGCTGAGGCAGGAGAATTGCCTGAACCCAGGAGGTGGAGGTTGCGGTGAGCCGAGATCGCGCCATTGCGCTCCAGCCTGGGTAACAAGAGCGAAACTCTGTCTCAAAAAAAAAAAAAAAAAAAAAAAAAATTACCCAAAATAAGTGTCAAAGAATTGACAGACATTCCTTGATTCTTCAGCTCCTCTTGGTTCACTACCCAAACTTGATTTCTTTTTACAGCCAATCATTTTGAAATAGTAATCTGCATATAATGACTACACGTTCTTACACTTTCTTGGCTTCCCAGTCTGCTGTAAATTTGTTTTTGTTTTCACAATTCTATTAAAACCTGGTCTAGGTAAACTCATCAATAGCCCCTTAATTGCCAAATCTACTGGACATTTTTAAGTATTTATCCTCATGGTCTTCTCTGCTGCACTTGACACTGTTGATATCATTATTAACAATTGTTCTTCCTTAATTTCTGTGATCCCCAACCTCATCTGATTTTTCTCATACTCCTTTGACCACTATTTTTCTTCTTCTGTTTTAAAAAATAAGCTCCTTTTCTTCTTCTAGTCCTTAAAGCATAGTTCATATATATATATAAACTCAATTCAACTCAAACAGAGTTGAATTGCTTAATAAAGCATTTTAAATACTGATGAATAGTGTTTATAAATCTCTGAGCAGGTACTTATATCATCTATTTTATTTTTCATATATATATGAAATATATATATATACACACACGCACACACACACACACACACACACACACACCATATCATGTTACTATAGAGGATGGGCCTCTAACTCAAGTGATTTCACAGTGTTTTATTATTCTCTGTTTAACTGAATGCCTCTTTCATAAGCCTATGAGCTCCTTCTGAAGACGTCTGTATGTGACTCCTGCATAGTATCTAGTAAACAGTAAGGAATTAAAATTGCTTATTAAGAAAACTCATTTACTTATTTTCAAAACTTTACAAAAATGAGAGTGTGCTATTTTTTGTAAGTTTGTATTTTAATTGGCATTTACCATTTTCATAGTTTTAAACTATATTATTAATCTTTCACTTATTTTAACATATTTAATTTTTATAAAAACTCTGCAGTTAGGCAAGAAAGGTATCTCCTTTCTTGTTTTATAAAGAAAGATTCAGGAAGGTTAAATAATTTATCGATGATTACACAGTGTTGAATATTGGATTCTGATCAAAAGCCTAGATGACTTACTTTGCATGTTTTTCTAATCCTCATTTGTTACTTCTGGCATCACTACATAATTCGTTGTTATTATTAAAATTGTCACATTCACAAGAACAAAGCATTTGGCCCATTTTTTCATATTCAAAGTCACTAGGAAAGATAAGGGCAAGGAATGAAAAAAAGTAGCCTAACTCTATATTAAATGCTATATATTTTGAAAAAAAAAAAAAAAAAAAAAAAGTAGAGCACATGTTTCTGATTGTGTTTAAAAAAACACCTAAAATGTGAGAAAACATGTGGCGAATGTACAAAACTTTAACATTAATTCCAAACCAAATATTTCAAAACGCACAATCAAAAATAGTAAAGAGAGGATACCAATATGTTACTGTTAAATATATGTTTTTGTGGAATGTTCTAGTTCTAAAAATGTCCTAAGTACAATTTAGAATATTAAATTGCTAAGCACATAAGCTAAAATAATTGCATATTAAAGATCACAAAGAGCTACTAAACCATGCATTAACTTTAAGAAGTATCACATAAATGAACTTTATTTAGATATTCCAATTAAAGCCCCAGGGAGTTGCTATATGGAACCTAAAAAAAGTATCCTATCATTTATAATTCCCTTGTGATTTAAGTTTATAATTCACCAAAAGGAAAATATTTTTAGACATAGCAATAGTTTAACCTTTGAGGAAAGAATTTTCTTATATCTACAAAAAATGTCCAATATAAATTACTTCAGCATAAGTACTGAACATCAACCATGATCTATATAAAGTTTAAATTGTATAGGGACATAAATACAGGGAAATAAGAGGTCTGAGATATAAACATTATAAAAAACAGAGTTGAATTGCTTAATAAAGCCTTTTAAATACTGATGAATCATGTTTGCATATCTCTGACCAGGTACTTATAACATCTATTTTACTTTTCAGGCAATGATGGTAGGGAAAATAAAGATTAGTTTACTTATTAAACTACAAATTCATTTCTCAAGTTTTTTTTACTCAGTGTGTACCATATGCCAGATATTTTCCAGTGTTCTAAAGACATAACGATGCCCTCAACTATAGATAGATAGATAGAGATAAAGATAAATGATAGATAGACAGATGTGTGTTTATGTGTGTACACCTATGTCAGGCGATGACATGTGCAATGAAAATATAAAGAAGGGTAAGAGGACAAAGGGTGGGGGCTATCTTCCACAAAGGATCTCAGGAATGGCATCTCCAGGGAGGAAGTAGCACTTTAGCAGAAATGGAAACAAAGTGAAGCAGCAATAAGTATAGCTGAGAGTAGTGTTTCAGGTTCAGAGAATAGCAAACACAAAAGCTCAAGAGCATGATCAATATATATTTTTAAAAAGCAAATAAGTAAGGGGTAGAGTGGTTCAGATTATGATGCAGAAGCTGGAATGGAATAGATCAAATTTGACATTGTAGAATAATGTGTAGATTTTGGATTTTATTATAAATACAATAAAAAAAACCATTGGTGAACTTTGAATTTGACAGTGACTATTAAATTACTCAAAACAGTCAGATTTTACTTTAAAAGACAACCAAAATATATATCAGTAGATTTGTATAAATATAAATAACTAAGTAACTAATAATTTGCAGGAAATGTTATCCAGCATATGATTTCCAAAAAACTGTTAGAACTAATAAATGCAGTAAAGTTAAACATACAAAGTTAACATACAAAAATCAATTGCATGTCCAATACAAGTTGAAACCACAATTGTATGCCATCTCACACCAGTCAGAAGAGCTATTATTAAAATATCAAAAAATAACAGAAGCTGACAAGGTTGTGTAAAAAGTAGGAATGCTTATATACTGTTGGTGGGAGTGTAAATTAGTTCAACCATTGTGGAAGACAGTGTGGCAATTACTCAAAGACTTAAAACAGAAATTCAGCCCAGCAATCCCATTACTGGGTATATATACAGAGGAATATAAATCATTCTACCATAAAGACACATGCATATGTATATTCATTGCAGTAGAATTCTCAATAGCAAAGACATGGAATCAACCTAAATGCCCATCAATGATAGACTGTATTAAAAAAATGTTGTACATGGAATACTATGAGGCCAGAGAAAAAGAGCTAGATCATGCACTTTGCAGGAAAAACAAACACAAACACCCCATGTATTCTCACTTATAAGTGGGAGCTAAATGATGAGAACACTCGGACACATAGAGGGGAACAACACACATTGGAGCGTATTGGAGGGTGGAGGGTAGAAGGAGGGAGAAAACAAGGAAAAATAGCTAATGGGTACTAGGCTTAATACCTGGGTGATGAAATAATCTTGACAACAAACTCTCATGACACAAGTTTACCTATATCAAAAATCCTGCACAGTGCCCCTGAGCTTAAAATGAAAGTTAAATTTTTAAAAAGTAAATCGAATTTCTATATACTAACAGCAGGCTATCTGAAAAAGAAGTTAAGAGAACAATTCCATTTATTATAGCATCACAAAGAGCATGCTACTCGGAAATAAATTTAGTTTAGAAGGTAAAACATCTGTACACTGAAAACTATAAATAAAATATTGCTGAAGAAAAAAAAAATATTGCTGAAGAAAATGATGACAAAAATATAAGGAAAGATAGCCCATGTTCACATATGGGAAGAACTAATGTTTTTGAAATATTCATACTGCTCAAAGTTATCTACAGATTCAATATGGTCACTATCAAAATTCCAATGCCGTTTTTTACAGAAATAGAAAAAAAAAATCTTAAAATGCATAGAGAATCACAAAAGATCCCAAATAACTAAAGAAATCTTGGACACGAAGCACGCTGGAGGCACCACACTTCCTGATTTCAAAAAATGTTGCAAACTTATAGTAATCCAAACCATATGGCACTGGCATAAAAACAGGCATATAGACCATTGGAACAGAAAAGAGAGCCCAGAAATAAATCATGTATTTACAATAAATTGACCATCAAGAAGAGTGCTAAGACCACATAATGGGGAAAGGATAATCTCTTCAATAAATGATGTTGAGAAAACTGGATACCCACATGCATGAAAATGAAATTAAACTATTATCTCACATGATACACAAAAAATCAACTCAAAATAAAGACTTAAATGTAAAATCTGAAACTAAAGCTACCAGAGAGAAAAACATTAAGAAGCATTTTTGACATTGGTCTGGGGAATATTTTTTTGATATGACTTTAAAAAGCACAGGCAACAAATTCATAACTATACAAGTGGTACTGTATCAAACTGAAAAGCTTCTACACAGCAGTGAAAATAATCAACAAAGTCAAAAAGCAACCTACAGAATGGGAGAAAATATTTGGAATCCATGTATCTGAGAAGAGGAACTTAGCACAATAGCAAAAAGTCAAATAACCTGATTTTAAAATGGACCTGAATAGACATTTCTCCATAGAAGACATGCAAATGGCTAACAGATATGTGAAAAAGTGGTCAGCATCACTAATCATCAGTGAAATGCAAATCAAGATCACAATGAGATATGACTTCACACCTATTAAAATGGCTATTATCAGAAAGAGGAAAGACAACAATTGTTGGTGAGGACATGGAGAAAAGGGAACTCTTGTACACTGTTCTTGGGAATGTAAATTGGTACAACCGTTATGGAAAATGTATAGAAGTTCCACAGAAAATTGAAAGTAGAACTACCACATGATCCAGGAATCCCCCTTCTGAGTGTATATTAATAAATAATGATAGGGACATGTTCTGAGAAATGTGTCATTAGGCAATTTTGTCTGAGAACATCATAAAGAGTACTTTCGCAAACCTAGATGGTATAGCCTACTACACAACTAGGCTATATAGTACATCCAATTGTTCCTAGGCTACAAACCTGTGGCATGTTTCTGTATGTATCAAATACTGTAGGCAATTGTAACGCAATGGTAAGTATCCCTGTATCAACATATCTATGCATAGAAAAAGTAGAGTAAAAGTAGGATGTAAAAGATAAAAAAAAGATACACCTGTAAAGGGCACTTGCCATGAATGAAACTTGCAGGACTGAAAGTTGCTTTGGTAAGTCAATGAGTACTAAGTGAGTGTGAAGCTCTAGGACGTTACTGTTGATGGATTTTATCAACACTGTATACTTTGGCTACAGTAAATTTATTTTTAAAATATATTACTTTAATTATAAATTTAGCACACTGTAATATTTTGCTTCATAAACTTCTAAATCTTTTTAACTTTTTGACCTTTTGTAATAATACTTCACTTAAAACACATTGTATAGCTGTACCAAAATATTTTCTTTTTATATTCTTATACTATAAGCTTTTTTCCATTTTGGAAGATTTTAGTTTTACTTTTTAAACTTTTTTTGTTAAAATCTAATACACATAAATATTAGGCTAAGCCTACACAGGTTCAGGATCCTGAAGAGATCACTAGGCTATAGGCATTTTTCACCTTCGTTATAATCTTATGGGACCACCATCGTACATGTGGTCCATCATTGATCAAAACATCATTATGTGGTACCTGAAAGTATATCAAAATCAATAAGTTAAAAAAATTGCCAAGGCACTTTAAGCTCTCCCATCTTAAAATTTTAAGACCTTAGGATTTTCCTAATAGTTTTGGGGGATTTGTTAGTTTTTGCTTTCTTGTGCTATTTACTTGGATCTGAAGTCATTAGTCTCCTCTAACTCTCTGTCTTTATCTAAACCTGCTGAAGATGCTTAGAAGATGGCATAATTTTTGGAAATTCTATCAACTCTGCTTTTCTCTTTCCTCATTCAGAGCAGAGGAGTTAGAAAGTATTAAGCAGTTTTATTTACTTTATTTATTTTGAAATGAATACCAACTATTCTCAGGACTGATGTAATAAAACACTTTTCTTTCTTCATGAAACATATAGTATACATTACAAAACTAAACTTTTACAAAAATATGCTATGTTAATCTAAACTTACATTTATTTCATGGCTAAAACATATCAGGTACTCTGCTAAGTGCTCTGCATGCTTTATCTTATTTCATTTCATGTTATTTCTTATAAACCCTATTAGGTGACTGTTTTTAAGAACAACCTACTTGAGGATAGGACTACTGTCTCATTGATCACAGAATTTTGGTGTCAATTAAGAGTGCCTGGAACATAATAGGTGCTCATGAACATCTGTTAATAGAATTATTTCATGTATGAATAAGTTTATGATATACAGATGAAAACTGAAGTACAGAAATTTTAAGATACTTCCTCAAGTTTATGTAGCTGCTACGTAGCACAACCAGGACTCAGACAAGTTCTACCTGACTCAAAAGTCCTTTCTCATAAGAACTATTTATTTTGCCTCTGTAAAATCATCCACTCTCATCTTGTGATATTCCTGCCCCCCCATAATATGTATAAACCTACAATACTAACCTCGTTCCTGACTTCAACTTTCCAGGCATTTTCCTTAGCTGACGGTGAATTCCCAATACTACAGGGTGGTAAAGTCTTTAGGTTAATGAAGCCATTCTTTTTTTTTTTTTTTTTTTTTTTTTTTTGCCTGAGGTCTTCAAGCAATTTTACAGATTGTTTTTGTACCAGAAAATATGTATTAAAATTTGAAACACTGATCAGCCACAGAATCATTTTCCAAAAAATGTCTAGAACATGAGCCAAGAGTCTAAAGCATAGACACGTATCTGAACTCAACATAAAATGCTGCCTGATAACAATAAGTAACACATTCAGAGAAAATACATTAAATTACTTTTTGAAAATGTATTATAGTGTAATGTTTAAGTGATTTAGTCAAAATTTGGTGATTTTTAGGAGCTTAAAAAATAAAATATTTATGGTTTTGAAAACATAGAAAGACTAGTATATAAAATTTTAGACCTTTTAGTTTGAAGAGATTTTTTGGGAAAAATTTTTTTTCAAATTTTTACTAATTTTCAAGGAGTAAACATCATTTCCAGGAGAGAACTTCATTGTAATTTGGTCATCAAAAATGGTTCTAATAATGATACAACAAATATTTTATAACACAATTATCTCAGTCTAAATCTGACATGAATTTCTTCTAAAGAGCAATAAAATATCACCATTAATACACTTTCAGAAACTTTTGCATTCATTTTAAGTTCTCAAGATTGCATTTATATTTTGGCCCACTGTAAAGCTACCTCCTTCGTGAGATTTCAAAAGAAATGGGTATTTATTTTATTTTATTATTTTTTTGAGACGAAGTCTCACTCTGTCGCCCAAGCTGGAGTGCAGTGGTGCAATCTCGGCGCACTGTAACCTCCACCTCCCAGGTTAAATCCACCTCCCGGGTTCAATCCACCTCCCGGGTTCAAGTGATTCTCCTGCCTCAGCCTCCTGAATAGCTGGGACTACAGGCGCATATGCCACCATGCCCAGCTAATTTTTGTATTTTTAGTAGAGACGGGTTTTCACCATGTTAGCTAGGATGGTCTCGATCTCCTGACCTCATGATCCACCTGCCTCAGCCTCGCAAAGTGCTGGGATTACAGGCATGAGCCACCGTGCCCAGCAGTATTTCTTGCTAACCAATATATATGCCTATCAACCACTGGCTGTTTTCTTATATTATATCTTATTGTTTTATTAATCATCCTTAGAGATTTGATCTCCGTTGACAGTGAAAGTATCCATCTATTTCTCTCCATTTTGAATGCTACCATTCTAGTTGGAGGATCCCAAATCCTCTTACTGTGAACTACAATAACATCCTCACAGGAGTCCTTGCCTCTAATCTGGCTTTGAATATTCACACAGGAGAAAATATCATCCTTTCAAATGATAACTGATATTATTTTCATGAAAATCTTTCATAAATATTATAATAAAATTCAAGCTATTTATTAACAGGGCTTAACATGATCTAGCACATATCTCTCCAACTTCATTTCCTATGATCTTTCATCTTTCTTTCTCTGCTCTAGCCACAGTAGCCTTCTCATAAGCCTTAAATATACCAAATGAATTTCAGCATCTTGCTTTTTCATTGTTTATGCTACTTTCTGTAAAATTCTTCTCAGAATTTCATGTGATTAGCTCTTTATCATTTAAGCTTCAGGTAACAAGCACTCCTTGGCCAGCCTAGCTAAATTTTGCATCCGCCTCTAGTCACTTTTCCCATTGCTTTACTTTGCTTTATAACACTTTGTGCTATTTGGATTTTTTATGTTTATAAATTTTACAGATTGTTTTTGTATGCATACACACATGCACACATACTAGAATATAAGATTTAGTATATTAGGGATTTTCTCTACTTGCTCAATGTTGCAGTCCTAGTACATAGAAGACTATCACAAAGTAGGTGTCCTCAAATATTAATTACATGTTGAATGAAAGGACTTTTAAGATTTATCAGTCAGTTGCATCTCAGTGAAGCTCTGTTGATTTAATTCCTTCTTGGAAATGCAATATAAATGATAATGGATACCTGAAATTAAGGTATGGGGAAGGATGGAGATAGGGATTTCCAATCCTCAAGATAGGGAAAGGATATATAAATTTGGGTGCTATTGATATTTCACTTGTTTTACCCTTTTGAATAAGGTTGGCCCTGTAAATCTCAGAAATGAAAATGAAGACAAAGTCATCTTATGACAACATATTTTTGTACAAAACCAGTTGTGCTAATTTATATCACAAAGTGAGGCTTGGAGGCTAAATGCTTAGATTTGATTTTATTCATGATTGTTTATTCACTTGCTTTTGTAGGTAATCATTATCAGAATAATTTTACTGGAGAGATACTGAATTTTAGTAGATGATGATGATGATGTGGTGTGCCATTGAGAGCCTCCCATCAAGTCTGACATGCTCATTTCTCCATCTCTTCTTCTGACCATCATGCCAATTATTCAGATTGTCATAACATAATTTTGCCAGGGAAGTGTGATGTCTCTAAGGGAAAACAGAGCTTATACCCCAAAGGAGCTGCAATGCCTAGGTGACATATACAGGTAGTGGTCAGGACAGTATTTATGGCACTGTATTCTGAAGATGTTGGATTAAGGAGGATGGAACATAAATTTGGATAAGACAGAGTATATTAATATAAGAATTATCCCAGGATGTAGTCTATATCAAAGGTTAGCAAACTATAGCCCATGAATGTTTTTATCAATTACATTTTCTCTAATCAATGACTCTATGGCCTGAAGAACCTAGAATCGTATCTACCCTTTACAGAAAAATGTTTGCTGACTCCTGGTCTGTAAAAATTAACCACAATAGATGATATTACCAGGCTATTAAAATGGGTCTTAGAAATGTGGAGAAAGCAAGTAACCTCACTAAGTGAAGTAAAAATGGCAGAACAGCCATGGAAGATCATGAAATAATGAACCATAAGACTTATATAATAAAGTATATTATAATATACTTTTTAGAATATATTAGAATATACATTTATATGTGTGTATATATATATACACACACAAATACACACACACACACACACATCTGTAAAAAATATAAGGCCAGAAAACCTACTAGATGATTATGTTCCATTGGAGGGCCTGGGAGAGACATCATTTATCCAACAATAAAGAAGTTTCTCGTGAGAAAGGTGCTAGCATCACTAAGAAGCTCAGTCGTGGCAATGGCAGATACCATTACAGAGTGAACTCTGTTTTACCATCATAGGCAAGGCAAGTGTAATTATCATGAGCAGAAAGGTCAGAGCAGCATAGAAGGGAGTCATGACCCACAGAGAGGAACGGATATGGTTAATAGAATGCTGAATCCTAGGAACCAGATATACGGGCAATCAACAAGGATACTGCTCAAACAACAAAACTGAAAGAAACTGAGTTTGGATGGTGGCAGTTACCTCAATAAAAGTGTTGTAATCTTTTGTCCACTTTCTAGAGCTGAACCTGTAACCCATTATCTGAAGAAGAGGCCAGGTCTCCATGAAGAAGGAACTTGCAATCCAATGAGAAGTATATACAGTAATGACTCTGCCAGTCTGTCCTCAAGGAGGCCTATGGCCATTTTCTTGCTAAGAGTATACTATGCACAAAAAGACAAACTTCACATGTTCTCAGTTATTTGTGGAAGCTAAAAATTAAAATAATTGAACTCACGGAAGTACAGAGTTGAGTCGTATTTACCAGAGGCTGAGGAAGGTAGTCAGGTTGTGGGGAAAATGTGGATAATTAATGGGTTTAAAAAAAAAAAAACTAGATAAAAGTAATAAGATCCAGTATTTGATAACACAATGGAGTGACTAGTCAACAATAACTTATTGTGGATTTTAAAAATAACTAAAATAGTATAATTGGATTCTTTGTAACACAAAGAAAGGATAAATCTTGAGGTGATGGATACACTATTTACCCTGATGCTATTACTGCATACTATATATGCCTGTATCAAAATATTTCATGTGCCCCATAAATACATACACTTACTATATACCCCAAAAATAAAAAAAAAATAAAATAAAATTCTAATTAAAAGAGTATACTATGAATAGGGAAACTCCAAAAATTTTGAGGACTACTGGACACAAGGTCTGAATTGATGTTGATACTGAGGAGAAAAAATTTCATTTGTAGCTCCCCAGATGCAATGAAGGTGTATGGAAGTGTAAGTCTATTCTTACATTGCTATAAAGAAATAACTGAGACTGAGTTATTTATAAAGAGAAGAGGTTTAATTGCCTCACAGTTCTGCAGGCTATACAGGAAACATGATGCTGTCATCTTCTCAGCTTCTAGGGAGGCCTTAGGAAATTTACAATCATGATGGAAGGCAAAGGGGGAGTAGGGATGTCACACGGTCAGCACGAAAACAAAAGAGAGAGGGAGGATGTGCTACACACTTTTAAACAACCAGATTTCATGAGAACTCCGTCATGATTATGAGGACACTACTGAGTTGGATAGTGCTAAACCATTCATGAGAAATTCATCCCCATGACCAAATCATCTCACACCAGGCTCCACCTCCAACATTGGGGATTACATTTCAATATGAGATTTTGGCAGGGACACATATCCAAAGTATATCGGGGAGCCAGGTAATAAATGGAGGAGTCCAGGACTAGGTCTGATTCACAATGAATCCACTGGGTCCACATCCAATCAGCAGCCATTTCCATGACCCATGAATATATAATTGAAATGTATATAATAGGTAGTTGGCAGAACTCCCATATTGGTTCCTCAGGTTGGAGCTTTTGTAGCAGAGAAGGTCAATTAGAATTCTCTGAAACTGTCTACTTTCTCAAAGGCCAGATAGTGAAACAAATATTGTCTCCTGAGCAGTAATACAAATCACTGCCAACTATATAGACCTAAGGTGTACAAGGGTGGTTATCACCATTATGTCTCCATTTAATTTGCCAGTCTGAGTTTGGTTCATACAAAAGTCAGTTGGATCCTCAAATATGACAATTGTTCATGACAAATTCAATTAGCACTAGTGCTGTTTCCAGTTACTGTTCCAAATGTGATATTGTCACTATAGCAAATTAACATGGCCTCAGATACCTGGTGTATGCCCATAAATCTGGCAAATTTGTTCTTTTCAATCCTAATCAAAATAGGATAAAAATGGATCTCATTTATTTTGGATGGACCACACGTACATTTATAGCTTTTTTTCTGTGCCTATGTTAACTCTCCTGCTACCGTTTGAGACTGATGCTCTCATTCTCTGAAAATGGTGATAGCTGAAAGATCAGTGCTGCGTGCTCCCTGCTAGCATATACCCTTAGCTTAAAAGGCCCTGTCATCAAGACGCTTTATGTCATGAATAAATCCTTCTGGAGTGCAGTCCACATCAAACGATTGATTAATGCAGGTTTACAAAGGTCTGGTCTCCTTGTTCCAGTTCAGGAAAAATCTGAAGTGCCATCTCAGCTGCAGAGTTTCTCATAGCTTTGGCTGAAACCTTTGTTTTCATTTCTTTATAGCTTATTGTAGCTTCTTTATAGCTTATCTTTGTTCTCTCTCTGCACCATCTTCAGTTACTCAGTCACAAGTGTTGACCCAGAAAGCGCAAGCCAGAAAACTTCATGCAAATAATTTTTCATTTCAAAGTTTGGTTCTCCAGGAGATGCATATGTAACTTATGTCTTCAGCACCAGTTTTAGTTATTGCTTTATAAAACATATAGAAAAATTAGACAAATACTGTATATTAAAAAAATTGCAACTACTATATATAAAAGTGTGTAATATACTAGACCATACAGATATTGATACTGTATTCACACATTCACTCAATTCATTTTCATTAAGCACCTATATAAAAGATTATTCTAGGCATTAAGTATACAGTGCTGCACCAGAAAAACACAAGTCAACCTCCTAAGGAAGTATATGTTCTTGCATGTAAGGGGGACATTAGGCAAATAGATACACTTTAATTATTTAATAATAATGTTGATAAGTGCAACAAAGGAGAAATAGACCAGAATGAGTGTGTGTGACAAAAGAGACTTACTCTAGGGATCCAGGGAAGAGCTTCAATAATAAATATTTAGCTAGACAGACACATCTAAAAGATAAGTAGGAGTTAGCCAACATGACAATAGGGAGGAGGAGGTCAATTATAATTTTATCCCAAAATTAATTTTCTATTTCATAGTGACAATCTATACAAACACAATAAGAAGCCTGATATGTGTTTGTCAATAACTTACAATACTGTTTAGAACATACAGTTGAAAATTGACACACGCTCTTTATTCATTCAATAAGCAATTATGTAGGTCTTGTGTTCAAGGAATTTGGTTAGGTATTGCAGGACATTTATCAAGAAATATGGTACCTTTCCGTATGTATATTATACAATGATAAAGATGCAAAGCCAAATGAGAAGTTGTGACATTATAAATTCCACAAGAGAAACTTGATGCAAATTGAAAATGTGAGTAAATTTAATAATTGAATCATGTTTATAATATGAAATATATATTATATAGAATAAAATAATATGTTTACATAAGTTGTTTTCTACTACTGTCACAAAAGGCTATTGAGCTGCATTATATAATAGCATATATCATAGCCATAGCTAGATAGACATAGATATAAAGGATGAAATCTAACCTAGTTAATTCTATCCTATGTTAATAGGATAATAATTCTCACAGGGACAAAGGAAAATATTTACAACTCAACTAAAAATGATCATCTTTCTTATGCAAACATTAAAGGAGCTCAAGTTAATAGCTATTATTTATTATAAAGAATATCTATCCAAATATAGATTTTTCTCCTCTGTAACTAATACTGGCAATAATAATAACAGTAACAACTATCATTTCAATACTGATTTAGGGAGAAAAGTGAGATATCATTATTTTCATTTAGGAATAAGGAAACTAAGGCTTAAAGAGATTAAGTAACTTGCCTGGACATACAGTAAGTAAGGATAGAGCCAGTACCACATTCCACGTCTTTTGAATTTTGATTCCCTGCTCTTTCTATTCTATCACAGTGTTTCATGCTGGATTATCCTTGCCTATTGTTCATTAATGTGCATGTCTGTATTAAAACTAATAATAGCTAATACTTAATCAGTGCTGCATATATAGAATATGCTTTCTTCTAAGCACTTTTGTTATAGAGACATATGATCATCATGAGAAATGTGTGAGGAAGGTATTATTATTACTGCCGGATTGCAGATCAAGAAAACGAGGTATAGACATTAAGTAAATTGCCTAAGATCACAGAGACAGTAAAGGATTAAATAACTTGCCTGTTTTCAAACCCAGTGATTCTGGCCTCAGTTCCTAACACCATGCTGTCATGAACTCATTCAGCAGAGTAGGAAGCCATGAACTCTCTACTCTTTTGGAAACACATTTTATTAAAATACAGATAAAATATTTATGCTCCAGCCATAATTAATTACTTTTGGTTTCCAATTCTGGCACCTGGCTCTACTGCCTTAGTTGCAGAGTCATATTCACCAGTTCCTTTTGCATCCTCATCTATCAATCTACTACTTGGCACACTCAGCTTTTAAGACCCCTTCTCTAAGAAGCCTTCCCTCGGCTTCAAAGATTGGAACAGGTGGTCCTCCTATGTGTCCCTGGAGGACACTGTGCTTACACCTGTTAGAGCACTCACCACATGCATTTGTAATTGAGTGTTACTTATATGTCTTCCACATTCGAGTATGAAGTTCTTAATGCTTGGGACCGAATCATATTTAACTTTTAATTTCTCACAGTCGAACATACTTCTCTGTTTATAGGGTACTAAATGCTTCTTGGTTTCTTAGCACCTCATACTTGTTTTAACACTTACAAATGTAGTTAAATACCACTGTGTTTAGATTTGCACTAGGTGCCCTCCTATGATAGAATGTTAGCTCTATGAAGGTAAGAACAATGTGTTGTTTTCCTCCCCAAGCACAGCACCTGACCCACAGCCAGCACTTTATCAACAGTTTTTAAATGTACAGAACCAAGGAAAAATGTAAGGAACAATTCATAAAAGCATAAGACTCAAGAATCTTGGAATACAGCAGTCACAAATCAATGTACACTTAGCGCTTTATATCTAAAAACTGAAAAAGAAAGGCATGCCAATAGAAATATATAGGGAACATACCAAAAAGTTGTGATCAGTGCAGATTTCTACATATCTAAAAATACTTTTGTATAATGTGAAAAAGTAAATGGAATGTACAACAGCAGATTGCTCAAGTCAAAAATTCTTCATATAGCACACAAATATATCTTAACATAGTTACTTTAATATATTCAATAACAATGCTGCTATGTGTTCAAGGGAATTGACAGAAAGCTATCTGAAAAGTGAATATTCAAATTGTACTTTTCCATATGCTATTTATCCAAACACTCAATAGTAGAACAAACAGGCAGAACCTAAGGAACAAAAGTAAAATCAAGCCTAGAAATGTCATAGGTAATATTATCAATACAGGCTCACACTTGGTTCATTGAGGTTTTAAGCAGTAAGGTGTTTAATCTCAATTATGTTGAAAAATAGATAAAACTTTGCCCTTCAACAGAATAATACATGAATAATATGACAAATGCCATGTAAAACAGTTGAGTCAACTGCTTATGTGTTTCTATTTGCTATTAAACATTCATTTCACCAACTTTACAAATAACACAATGAAAACATATGTGTATGATATTTAAAGTTTGTTTTGTTACCAATATATAGACTATGCCTACATCTATGTTTCTCCTAGCAGTGTTCTTATGACTCCATTAAGATCAGAGGTTCAATAATGGTAAGTACACTGATCACCTTACATTTTCTTATACGCAAAAATTAAGAACGGTGGTAAAAAGACCATGATAATTTGTATAATGCTACATCAGAATATAGTCAAAATTTACATCTGCTCTGATAAGGACAGATAAGGAAAACAGAAATTTTTTGTGAACAGTGCTTCACACATGTCTAGCCACATAGTTGTTTAAGAAATACTTTAAATTGATCTGAATGACTGCCTAGAGACAAATAGATATATATACGATTGATGTTTTTCAGTAAAAGAGCATATTTTTGTTAGTTCCAAAAAGCATTGATTTTTTATGTATATGTATTCTTAAGTGCCTCCAGAATTTTTCTTACATTTCTCATCACTGTTGTTAAAGTTCTCATCTTTCTATCCCACATTCAATGGAATTCTCTTGTTCTATACATTGTTTTCCTTTCTTTCTCAGGTTCCTATTACTCTTAAGTGGATTGTGTTTTTTTCCTTTGCCAGCTAATAGATTTCTGTTCTTTTATTAATCATATAAATCAGTTTGCTGAGATGTCCTCAGTTGTACTACACAAGTTGTCACTCCTGTGATTTGACTGAGTACACATGAAAACCATTATCGTTCTGTTGAAGATATGGAGGAAAACATTCTGCTCCCAGGCTTCTTCAGGTTCAAGTGGCAGCCTTCTCCTAATTACGGAAACCAAAAGCCATTTGGCTCACCAAAGCCGACCAGCTACAGGTTTATTTCGGTCAAAATAATGGGAGGCCCTTTCCAAGAATACCAGAATAAGGAAAAGAATTTTTGGGTTCATCATTTATTCGAGGAGAGCCAGAGGCCTCAACGAAGAAAAGCTCTTCAGGAACCCAGAAATCATTAATCTCACTTTAGCACCCATGGAGAACCAACCCAAGTACTCAGCTGTTTTCCCTTGAGTCTCCAAAATACCAAAGCGTTGAGAAAAATAAGAAACCAAATCTGCTTTTTCTGTCAAGTGTTTGCTGTCTCTCACACACTTGCTCTGTCTCTCTCTCTCTCTCTTTCATCTCAATAAAAGAAAAATGACATAGAATACTCAGAAGGAGGATACAGGAAACAAAGCATATGAATAATAAAATTTCCCAAACAAAATAAAGGAATAAATAGAGGAAAAATAATAATTAAACAAAAAATTAAATTATTCTAAAGAAAGACATGAGTATTGATATGGTTTGTCTGTGTCCCCACCCAAATATCAGCTTGAATTGTATCTCCTAGAATTCCTACATGTTGTGGGAGGGACACAGGGGGAGGTAATTAAATCATGGGGGCCAGTCTTTCCCATGCTGTTCTTGTGATAGTGAATAAGTCTCACAAGATCTGATGGGTTTATCAGGGGTTTCTGCTATCATTTTTCCACATTTTTTTTCATGCCACATCCATGTAAGAAGCACGTTTTACCTCCCGTCATGAATCTGAGGCCTCCCCAGCCATGTGGAACTATAAGTCCAATTAAACCTTTTTTTCTTTCCAGTCTTAGGTATGTCCTTACCAGCAGTATGAAAATGGACTAATAGAGTAGTAAATTGGTACGAGTAGAGTGGGACATTGCTAAAAATACACCTGAAAATGTGGAAGCGATTTTGGAACTGGGTAAACAGGCAGAGGTTGAAACAGTTTAGATGGCTCAGAAGAAAACAGGAAAATGTGGGAAAATTTGGAACCTCCTAGAGACTTGTTGAATGACTTTGACAAAAACGAAGAATAGTGATATGAACAATAAGGTCTCAGATGGAGATGATGAACTTGTTGGGAACTGGTGCAAGGGTGACTCTTGTTATGCTTTAGCAAACAGGCTGGAGGCATTTTGACCCTGCCCTAGAAATTTTTCGAACTTGGAACTTGGGAAAGAAGATTTAGAGTATCTGGCAGAAGAAATTTCTAAGCAGCAAAGCATTCAAAAGGCGGACTGGGTGTTGTTAAAAGCATTCCATTTTCAAAGGGAAGCTGGGTATAAAAGTTCAGAAAATTCGTGACCCGATGATACAGTAGAGAAGAAAAACCCATTTTTTTAAGGAGAAATTCAAGCCAGCTGCAGACATTTGCATAAGTAGCAAGAAGCCTAATGTTAACCCCCAAGATCATGGGGAAAAAGTCTCCAGGCCATGTCAGAGACCTTCACAGTAGCCCCTCCCATAACAGGCCTGGAGGCCCAGGAGGAAAAAATAGTTTTGTGGGCTGAGCCCAGGGTCCCCATGCTGTATGGAGCCTAGGGGCTTGGTGCCCTCTGTCCCAGCTGCTTCACCCATGGCTGAAAGGGTCCAATGTAGAGCTGAGGCTGTGGCTACAGAGAGTGAAAGCCACAAGCCTTGGCAGCTTCCACATGATGTTGAGTCTATGGGTACACAGAAGTCAAAAACTGAGGTTTGGGAACTTCTGCCTAGATTTCAGATGTATGAAAATACCTGGATGCCCAGGCAAAAGTTTGCTGCAGAGGTGGGGCCCTCATGGAGAACCTCTGCTATGGCAGTGCAGAAGTGAAACATGGGGTCAGAGTCCCCACACAGAGTCCCTACGGGGGCACTGCCTAGTGAAGCTGTGAGAAGATGGCCACCACCCTGAAGACCCCAGAATCGTAGATCCACTGACAGCTTGCACCATGCAGCTGGAAAAGCTGCAGACACCTAATGCCAGCCCATAAAAGCAGCCAGGAGGGAGGTTATAGCCTGCAAAGGCACAGGGGTGGAGCTGCCTGAGACCATGGGAACCCACCTTTTGCACAGTGTAAACTGGATGTGAGACCTGGAGAGTCAAAGGAGATCATTTTGGAGCTTTAAAATTTGACTGCCCTGCTGGATTTCAGACTTCCATGGGCCCTTTAAGCCCTTTGTTTTAGCCAATTTCTCCCATTTGGAATGGCTGTATTTACCCAATGTACCCTCATTGTATCCAGGAGGTAACTAGCTTGCTTTTGCTTTTACAGGCTCATAGGTGGAAGAGACTTTCCTTGTCTCAGATGAGACTTTGGACTGTGGACTTTTGGTTTAATGGTGAAATGGGTTAAGACTATGAGGGACTGCTGGGAAGGAATGAATGGTTTTGGAATGTGAGGGCATGTGATGTGGAGGGGAGAGGGGCAGAATCATAAGTTTTGGCTGTGTCCTTACTCAAATCTGAACTTGAATTATATTTCTCAAAATTCCCCCATGCTGGGCTAGGGACCCATGGGGAGGTAATTGAATCATGGGTGCTGGTCTTTCCCATATTATGATCATTATAGTGAATAAATCTCACAAGATCTGATGGGTTTATCAGGGGTTTCCACTATCATTTTTCCTCATTTTTTCTGTTGTCTCATCTATGTAAGAAGTGCCTTTTGCCTCCCACCATGAATCTGAGGCCTCTCATTCATGTGGCACTGTAAGTCCAATTAAACCTCTTTTGCTTACCAGTCTCGGGTATGTGTTTATCAGCATCATGGAAACAAACTAATACAAGTATAGGCTGAAAATTTTCATTGAATAAGCAGCAGGATTCATGAAAAAAGAAAAGATGTAGATCCATCTTGATAAAATTTTTGAATTAAGAAATGAGAGAAAATATTACCAGTTTCTCAAAATAAAGAATAGCCAATGTACAACAGAAATAAAACCAGGCCAGTATGGTACTTCTTTCCTCAAGTTGACACTAGAAACTAGAGGACAGAAGAAGGATCTACAGACCATTTTGAGAAAGGGTTTTATAATTAAAGACTACTACATCAAGCCAAATTACATTCATCTGCAAAGAAAGGAGAAAAGATTTTGGCACACAGGAGAGTTCATAGATTATTAAAACAATATACCCTAATGAAAGAAAATATGTAAGAAAGTGTTCTAACCAAAAGCATATTTCGTCAGAATAGAGAAATCAAGAGAGGAGAAAAGAATGATGTAAAAAATTAGTGAGAAATATATTTTGAAATTATTTGTAATTTTGGCAAATGTTTCTAGCATAATTGAAAATGTATAGTACACAAGTGAAATAGAATTCTGGAAACAGAAAAGAAAAATAGAATGGAAATGACAATATTAGCCTAACATTGATTTTTTTAAAGCTATCTTAGAAATAACCTAAGATCAAACGAAGATTAGCAAAATGTCTCAACTGAGAAGTAAATATTTCTAAACAATTTAACATTTACTTGGGAAATGGGAATAGACATGTAAAGCATTTTAATGGAATGCTGATTTGTCATTTTACTTGGACGTGAGTGTGGTGTGTGTGTGTGTGTGTGTGTGTGTGTGTGTGTGTGTGTGTGAGATAATCAGTTTTAAGCATGGAAAGTTAACCACTTGCAGAATTAAAGACATGTCGAATATAACCAAATGAACAAAATGAACAAAATCCTGATGAATTCACCATAAATTATAACATGGGGGGGGAAATGAAATAAAATAGGTAATATAAAATAAAATTACAAGAGAAAAACTAAACATATCGGCTGTTGTTTTATATGTGAAAATGCCCAAACTACAAATTTTAAAATTAAAAGTTAATATGAAGTTAAAAACAATATCAACACACTATGTTTTCAAGAACCATATCTGAAACAACATGAACAAATCTTGAAAATAAAGGAATAGATTATTACACTATATGCAAATTGCAAATAAAGACAGCAGGAGTGTTATTATTATCACAAAAGTAGATTCCATAGTCAAACAGCATTAAACATGAAAAAGATGTTCATTAGCTTTAATGCAAACTATAAGCTTCCTTATTTTCATACGCATATGAATCCATATGGAACAAAAATTCCAGGTAGCACTTCATCAGCAGGAAATGAGAGATTGACACACAGCACTGAAGACAGAAATTAACAGTAGCAGAAACAGTAAATATATAGGTAAATATAAATCAATATTCACTTTTAAAATGATAATGTCTGTATTTAAAGTTTAAGATGTGTTTAGATTGATAATATGTGGCATGTGGCAACAATAGAACAACAGTGTTAAAGGTAAAATTTAGTAAGTCAAAGGTGAATTTGTAATCTTTCAATTAATCAATAAAAAATTAAAATGTATAACTAAAACTCTAACAAAAGGGAAAACTACTATAAATTACCTAATTAAACCAAAGGAAGGGAAGAGAAAATTTATCAAAGTAAACGTAAGAAAAATAAATTGTAAGAATATAGGTTTAAACCTCAAACATATCATAAATTACATTAGCACTAATGAGCAAAAGACTCAAAGGATAAAATATAATTTTTTAATTTCAAACCTTAACTATGTATTCTTTGTGGTCTGGTTTCTCTTGTTCAACTCATTGTTTTAAAGTCCATCCACATGGTCTTATGTATATGTGGTTTCTTTACTTACTGCAGTGTGTAGTATTCTATGTTGTGAATATACCACATTTTATTTATCCATTTTTCTGTTGCTGAGCAGTTTAGGTTTTAGAAATATTTTGAATAGCATATCTATGAAATTTTTGTTCATGTCTTTTGATGCAGATATGTTGAGTATATTACTAGGAAGAAAACTTCTAGGGCATAGGATATGAATATAATCAACAGAGTAAATAATCCTGAAGAGTCTACCAAACCAATTGTACCAATTTATACTCCCACTGACTGTGAATGAGGGTTCCAGTTGCTCATCTTATTGTTGAGATAATCAACCTATTTAATTATCTTAAATGTCAGGAGGTAATTACACTTGGAATGGTAGTGACTGAAAACAAAATGAATAAATACCTCTTTAAAGAGAAAAAATACTTTCTGTTTGGATTTGTAAAAGCTCCTGTTAGTCACTCATAAGTGATATGTCTTAAAAAAAATAAGATTGAAGGACTTAAAAAATAAAACTTATGAAGTTATTCTAATATAAGCAAAACAGTTCACGATAAAAATAATTGCTACAGATAAAGAGGAGCATTTTACAATGCTAAAATGCTCATTCAGCATAAATATCTAATTATCCTATATTTGTATACAATAAAAATAATGGTCCAGAGTATTGAAAAGAACAGCAAGCAAAACTTTGAAGAGAAATTAAAAAAAAAAAACAAAACCCAAATAATAGTTGGATATTTAATGTATCTCTCCCAGTATCGTCAGTTACTAAGAATAGGCAGGAACAAAAGAGTAAGTACAAAAACAATTTGGGGAACATATATAGCAATTTTGACCTAATTAATATATATAGAACACTCCATCTAGCAATAAGAGAGTTCACATTCTTTTCTAGTGCGTTTAGAATATTTACCATAACTGACTATACGTTTGGCAATAAACAAGTCTCCACAAGTCTAAAAAGACTGAAATCTGGCAGTGGTGCTGGCAGTTTCCTGGACTCGGCACCAGGAAGTGGTGGCGGCACAGCGCATAGCGTGCCTTAGCAGCAGCAGCATCAGAGGGACCCTCACCATCACAGCCCCCGCACTTGTGCAGCCACCCTAGCTCGCTCTCCTCTTCCTTCCTTCGCTGGCATCATGTCTAATCAGCTGACCGAAAAACAGATTGCTGAATTCAAGGAAGCTTTCTCTATTGGATAAAGATGGTGATGGTACCATTACAACAAAACAACCTGGAACTGTCCTGAGGTCACTAGGTCAGAACCCAACAGAAGCCAAATTGCTGTATGTGATCAACAAAGTGGATGCCAATGGTAATGGCACTTCCCTGAGTTTTTGGCTATGATGTCTAGAAAAATGCAAGATACAAACATGAAGAAGAAATCCTTGAGGCATTCCGAGTCTTTGACAAGGACGGAGTGGTTACATAAGTGCAGAAGAACTATGTCATGTCATGACAAACAGGAGAAAAACTAACAGACGAAGTAGATGAAATGATCAGAGAAGCAGATATTGATGGAGACTGACAAGTCAGCTACAAAGAATTCATACAGATGACTGTAAAATGAAGGCCCACTTTCAACTCCTTTTTCTACCTTCTAGAAGGATCAGATTGAATCTTTTACCTACCTCTTTAAAAAAAAAGAAAAAAAAGAAAAGACTTCATTTATTCATTTCTATATAGCAAAACTGAATGTCAAAATTACCTTCTGACCACACACACAAAATCTGTATGTATTAGTTGGTGGTCCTGTCCCCTAAAGATCAAGCTACACATCAGTTTTACAATATAAACACTTGTACTACCTTAATGATAAGGACTTCTTAAAGTTCCATTTGCTAATGATTAATACACTATTAGGGGTAGCAAGATTTTCATTCATGCAGATTGATGATTGAGCACAGGCAGAGATTTGTATTAAAAAGGAAAAATGAAAAAACAAATTCAAAACCTACTCAAATGTTTTCTAGTTCAATTTGTTTAGTATAAATTATAAAAGCTGGTTTACTGAAAATAAACACATTTAAAATTGGTTTACCTCAGGATGATGTGCAGAAAATGGGTGAAGGATAAACCAAGAGACGTGACCCCACTAGCTGAAGAGTCCTCTTGTACTTCATGTGCTCTGACTCATGGTGACAATGACACACACACCCTGGTGGTAGGCCTGTGTGTGTTGGTTTAGCATTGTCTGCATTGTTCTACAGTGAAACAGGTGTCAGGTTGTCACTGTACACACAAATTTTTAATAAGAAACCTTTACCAATGGAGCATCTTTGGACTCTCTTTTTAAAAGCTTCTGAACCATAACTTGAAGCCGGCAGAATAGGCTGTGGCTGTGGACTTCAGCATAACCATCAACACTGCTTTTCAAGATATTACAATTTATACCCACTACCAGTTGTAAATGTTAGTATTTTTTTCCAATGAAAAAGACCATTAACTTAAAAATAAAGACAAATCATACAGTGTCTTCTTTCTGATGATAGTGAAATTAATCTAGATACTAACAACACAATGCAAATTTTAAAAACTCCTATTTTTGAAAATCAAAAGCATTTACTTCTATTAATCCTTAAATCAAAAATCATGATATATTTTAGAAAATTTTTTGAAGCAAAAGAAATACAAATGTAATATTTGAATATATGCAGGATGCAGCAAATGCTCGGCTTAGAGGAGATGCAAGAGAAAAAAGAAAACATTAAAAATGAATGACATAGGATATAAATATGAGAACAACAGACATTGGGTGGGTTAAAAAGCTACCTGTAGGGTTTTCTGCTCCTTACCAGGGTGACAGGTTCCATACGCCAAACCACAGCATCATACGATATTCCCATGTAACGAATCTACACATGTACCCCTGTAAAAAAAATAGAAGTTGAAGTTTAAAAAAAGAATGATGTAAGCTTCCACCTCATGCAGTTAAAAAATAGCAACAAATTAACTCCCCCCAAAAAGTCGAAAGAGGAATTAATAAAATTATGTATTAGTCAGGGTTCCCTAGATGGACAGAACTAATAGGATATACACATATAGGGGAATTTATTAAATATTAACTTACACAAGGAGAGCCAGTGTGAGTATCAAAACTGAAGAAACTGGAGTCTGATGTTTGAGGGCAGGAAGGATCCAGTACAGGAGAAAGATGTAGGCTGACAGGCTAGGCCAGTCTCATCTTTTTAAGTTTTTCTATCTGCTTTATATTCCCTGGCAGCTGATTAGATTGTGCCCACCAAATTAAAGGTGGGTCTGCCTTCTTCAGCCCACTGACTCAAATGTTAATCTCTTTTGGCAACACCCTCAAAGACACACCCAGGATCAACACTTTGTATTCTTCAATCCAATCAAGTTGACAGTATTAACCATCATGAAATGTAATCAAAATAGTAAACAAAATAGAGAAAATTAATAAAGACATAATTTAGTTCATTGAAAATAGGAACAAAATTGATAAACTCCTGACAAGGGTAATCAAGGTGAAAAAAGCAAGAGACATGATATAACTTATTAAATCATGAAATAAAAAAAGACGGCATCATCAATCCCAGAAACATTAAAAAGATAATAAAAAAGCATTATAAAAAATATTTTGTAAATAAAATTGAATGATATAGGAAAAACCATCGAAAAATATACCTTGTTAAAGCAGATATAAAAAATCAGACATATTAATAGCCATATATTTTAGAAAAATTAAACTCTTAATTAAAATCTTCCCACAAAAAAAGAAACTCAAGCCTCAGATGGCTTCACTGGAAATTTTTTCCATATGTTTGGAAAAATGAGGAAATAACTCATATGTTACATACAATTCTAATGAAAAAAAAGAAACACTCTTCACTGATTTTATGAGCCAGAAAACATCCATTTAAATCTTACAAGGACATTTGAAGAGGGGAGAAACACAAGTCAATGTATCTCATAGACTTATATGAATGCGAAATTCATAAAAATATATTATTCGATGAAATCTAGAAACATATAAATAGATTAATATCCAAATATCTAAGTGTGGGTTATTCGAAGAATATATTTGTCTATTTATGTTTTATTTTTAACTAATATATAATCATTGTACATGTTTATGGGGTACAATGTGATGTTTTAATACATGTATACATAGCGAAATGATCAAGTCACAGTAATTAGCCGATTGATCACTTGAAACATTTTTAAAATTTGTGATAACACTCAAAATCCTCTCTTCTAGTTATCTTGAAATATACAATTCATTATTAGCTATAGGCATCCTCTGTACAATAGAACACCAGAATTTAGTCTTCCTTATTGTGTCTACCTTAACTTTCTACTTGTTGTTCAGCCTTTCTCCAACCCTCCCCCAACCCTTTCCATCCTCTCTGGTAACCAATATTCTACTGTCTACTCTTATGAGATTGACGTTTTTAGATTCCACATATAAGATCACATGGTACTTGTCTTTCTGTGCCTGGTTTATTTCACTTAACATACTGTTTTCTAGGTTCATCCACATTGCTTCAAATTACAGAATTTTATTATATTCTATGGCTAAATGGTATTTGATTGTTATAGATATGATATATATAAAACAATGTTTTATATAAATAATGTTATACATATAAAACAATATATATCTGTATATATACTTGTGCGTGTGTGTATGTATAACATTTTCTTTATCCATTTATTTGTAGATAGGCACTTAAGTTGATTTCATTTCTTGAGTATTGTGAATAGTGTTGCAATAAACATGAGAATGCAAGTATCTCTTTAAGATACTGATTTCATTACTTTTAGATATACACCAAATATTGGGATTGCTGAATAATATGGCAGGTCTATTTTTTGTTTTCTGAGAAGCCTCCATACTGTTTTTTAAAATGGGTATATTAAATAGCATTTACATAAAGATCTTATTCCAGATCTTAGAAGAAAAGCTTTTAACTTTTCACCATTCAATAAAATGTTAGCTGTGGGTTTGCCATAAATGGCTTTTATTTTGTTGAGGTATGTTCCTTCTATACACAATTTGTTTGTAGTTTTTATCAAAAAAGGATGCCAAATTTTAATAAATGCATTTCAGCAGTTATTAAAATAATCATATGGCTCTTGCCCTTTATTCTGTTAATGTGATGTATCATGTTTTTTTAATTTGTGTAGGTTGAACCATCTTTGCATACCTGGGATGAATCCCACTTAATCATGGTTAACAGTTTTTTGAAAGTGTTGTTGAATTTGGTTTACTAGTATTTTGTTGAGTATTTTTGCTTCTATGTTCATTAGATAGATTACCTTGTACTTTTCTGCTTTTTTATTGTGTCCTTATCTGGTATTGATATCAAGGTAATGCTGGCCTTGTAAAATAAGTTCGGAAGTATTTCCTCCTCTTTAATTTTTGAAACAGTTTGAGTACAATTGGTATTAATCCTTCTTTAAATGTTTTGTAGAATTCAGTACTGAAAATGTTAGGCCTTGAGCTTTCCTTTGATAGAATGTTTTTTTATTACTGCTTCAAATGTGTTCCTTATTATTGATCTGTTCAGATTTTCTGTTTCTTCTTGAGGCAATCTTGACTGCTTCTATGTACCCAGGAATGTTTTAAATTTCATTTTTAATGTCTAAATTGATTCATTGGTTGTTCATGTATGTGTTGCTTAATTTTCACGTGTTTGTACAGTTTCTAAAGTTCTGCCTGTTATTGATTTCTAATTTTATTCCATTGTGGTCAGAAAAGATACTAAATACAATTTTGGTTTTTTAAAATGTGTTAAAACTTGTTTTGTGGTCTAACATATAATCTATCCAGGACAGTGTTCCATGTGTTGTTGACAAAAACGTATAATCTACAGCTGTTGGATGAAATGTTCTGTAAATGTCTGTTAGGTCTATTTCATATAGAATGCAGTTTAATTCTGGTATATTTTCTCTCTATTTTCTGTCTGGATGATTTGTCCATTGCTGAAAGTGAAGTATTGATATTCCCTACTATTATTGTACTGCCATTGCTCTCTCCCTTTAACTCTATTAATGTTTGCTTTATAAATGTAGGTGCTCCAGTGTTTGGTGCATACATATTTTCAACTGTTGTATCCTCCTGCTGTATTTACCACTTAATCATTACATAATGACTGTATTTGTCTTTTTTTACCATGATTGATTTAATATCTATTTTATTGATACAAGTATAGACACTCTTGCTTTTTTTTGTTCATTTGCATAAAGTAACTTTTTCCATTTTTTTACTTTCAGCCCATATGTGTCTTTACAGGTCAAGTGAGTTTCCTGTCGGCAGCATATAGTTTGGTCTTATTTTTCATACATTCAAACACTCTATGTCTTTTAATTGGAGAATAAATCTATCTACATTTAATGTTATTGATAGGTAAAGTCTTACTACTGCCATTTTGTTATTTGTTTTCTGGTTGTTTCGTACATTTATTTTTTCTTTCTTCCTCTCCTACTGTCTTCCTTTGTGGTTAAGTGCTTTTCTATAGTAGTATTTTTTTTGATTCCTTGCTTTTTATTTTTAGCATATCCATTATAGGTTTTTGCTTTATGGCTACCATGATGCTAATAAAAATATATTTAAAATAAGTTTTTCTAAACTGCTAACAACTTAACTTTGATCACAAATAAAAGGTACAAACAGAAAACAGTATACTTTATTCCTTTTACATTTTGAAATGAGGTATTTCAATTTACATCTTTTTAAATTATCTCTTTGAACAAATTGTTGTAAGCAATAATCTTAATAGTTTTGTATTTTAGTCTTTTAAAAATGTTTTTGTAGACCTAGGGTCTCACTATGTTTCCCAGGCTGCTCTCAAATTCCTAGTCTCAAGCAATCCACTCATCTTATCCTCCCAAAGTTCTGGGATTACTTCATTCATTATTTTTCTTTTATCTTTTCTGACATCGTTTTCAAATGGACTGTCTTTGAGATTACTGATTATTCTGCTTAATCAATTCCTTTGTAGAGACCCTTTCATGCATTTTCATTTTTTCACTGTATATTTCAGATCTAGAATTTTAGTTTGGTTTTTAAAAATTTCAATCTCTCTGTTAATGTTCTCTGATACATTTCTGTATTATTTCTGTGTGTTTTATTGAAGTTTGTTGAGTTATCTCAAAATGCCTATTTTAAATACCCTCTCTAAGAGATCACATATCTCCATCTCTCCAGATTTGGTCACTGGTGCCTAATTTATTCTGTTTGGTGAGGTCATATTTCTGTGAATATTCTGGATCCTTCTTAACATACATTGATAGTTGGGCATTGAATAATAATTAGGTATTTATTACAGTCTTCTCAGTCTGACCATGTTTGTACTTGTCCTTTTTCAAAGCGTCTTTCAGAAATTCATAGAGAACTAATTGCGTTCCCTAAGCCTGTGGTTACTGCAGCCATTTCAGCACTAGAGGGCACCCTATCCCTAAGTTTGCCATTCTGGCACAAAAAATTATTTGGGATGAGCCCCTTAAATCAGCTGGTGGTGATGTGGGCTGAGACTCAAGTCCAGTCTGCTGGGGTGGTGGATTCCATTCTGACACTGAGGCAGGTCTGGAAACTGTTTTCATGATCACCACTCTGAAATCAGGGATCATGGGGTTTCTACCCAGTGCTGTGTTTTACTGTGGCATACCTGGCACTGGCTTCTAAGGCACAGTCTCAGGCAACCTTCCTTTTCCTTCCCCAAGTGGATGGTGTTTCTTTTCATTATGCCTGGTGTTGAGGGTCTATTGATGCAGGCAATGTAAAATTGTCCTTCCCACACTCTTCAATGCATCTTTTTTATTATTATGCTAAAATCAGGTACTGTGATCTTTTACCTGTTTTTCTTAGCTGTTGGAAAGGTATTGTCTTCATTAACAGCCATTTGAATTGATGTTTCTCCAAGGGGATAGTCACTGGAGGATCCTATTGTACCATCTAGCTGTGCTTCACTTCTACAATGTTTAAGAGAAAATCAATCAATGTAATTCCACATATTGATAAAATAAAGATGAAAAATAATTCAAACAAAACAATAAAAATATTGAATTCAATACTTGTTCATGATTTTTAATCTGATAAAGGACATCTATATAAAACCTATGGCAAGGATCATACTTAAAAGTGAAATATTGAAAGTGCTCTCCTTGAAATTAGGTAGAAGGCAAAAATATCTGTTATCATCATATCTAGACAATATTATACTAGAGATTCTAGCCAGTACATAAATTAGAAAGGCTGATACAGGTTCCGTATATCTTATCAAAAATGCTTAAATCCAGTGTTTCAAATATCACATATTTTTAAATTTTAGAATATTTGCATTATATTTACTGATTGAGCATCCCTATTCTGAAAATTTGAAATCTGAAATACTCCAATGAATATCTCCTTTAAATGTCATATCAACACTCAAAAATTTTCAGGGTTTTGAGTGTTCTAAATTTCAAATTTTTTTTGATTAGGAATACTCGAACTATATAAAACTGTCTTTATTCACTGTCAATATAATTACTTAGGAAATAATTCAAAAGAAATTATCAGTAAGTCATTAGAGCTAGCAATTAATTTTGTGCATACGATGTTGATAAAGGAAAATTATATCATTTTTCTACTTTCTAGCAAGCAAAAAATACAAAATTAAATTTAATGACATATTACATTAGCATATAGAAAAAAACTAGAAAAATATGATACAAAAGATGTTCCAGAACTGTACACAGATAACTGCAAGAAAATCACTGAAATAAAGAAGGCTTAAAGATGTAAAGGGATTTACCACAGTTGTGGATTAGGATGCTCAATATTTAAAAGACACTAGCTGTTCTTTAATTGATCTACTATTCAATGAAAGTCTATTAAAAATCCAAGCACCTATTTTTATGTTAAATGATGAGGTGATTCTAATATTCATATGGTAATACCAACGGCCAAGAACAGCTAAGGTCTTCCTGAAAAAGAATAAATCTGGGGTGCTTAAACTACCAAATAGATTGAAATGGGAGATTTGGGTAGCATGCCACAGGACCTAATACAAATATTATACAAAATGTTGAAATGCTAAAATCATTTTCATTAAAACCAAGAACAAGACACAGATTGTGTTGTCAACATATGTGAGTATTTTAAAAATTCTAGCTAATGTATTAGGTTGGCACAAAAGAAATTGCAGTTTTTGCAATTACTCTCAATGGCAAAGACCACAATTACTTTTGTGCCAACCTAATAGGATTAAAAATCTCTTGATAAACAACAGAATATAAGAAAATATCTCAGCACTTTGGGAGGCCTAGGCGGGCGGATCACGAGGTCAAGAGATCGATACCATCCCGGTCAACATGGTGAAACCCCGTCTCTACTAAAAAATACAAAAATTAGCTGGGCATGGTGGTGTGCACCTGTAGACCCAGCTACTCGGGAGGCTGAGGCAGGAGAATTGCTTGAACCCAGGAGGCGGATATTGCAGTGAGCCGAGATCGCGCCATTGCACTCCAGCCTGGTGCCTGGCAACAGAGCAAGACTCTGTCTCAAAAAAAAAAAAAAAAAAAAAAAAGAGAAAATATCTTAATTAGTAAATTATATGGTTATATACTTTTTAAAAGCTGTAACTCAAGGGAAAGAGCTATTGGAATTAAGAAGATAATTTGATAGATTGATGGACAAAAAGAAAACATATAAAAACAAGAACTTTTCTCCATGTCATCAATAATCATCTAAATAATGTTAGTATTCTGCTGCCTACAAGCATGATTAAGGTTATAAAATACATGCAAACATATTTCATAGCTGCTGGGCATACTCTGGACCCCTCTGTGGTAACTGAGAAACCCCAAGCTTCTGGAAGAATTGGCAAAACCCGAGCTATCTGAAATAACAAGACAAAATTGTTTTTGATTTTTAACCTGTAAATTCTCTTAGAATTTGGTTTCCCCGAAATGAGTTATTTGCTTTATGATGCTTGTTACTTACTGTATCGATTATATTTGAGAAAATGAAGAATAACGTGAAATGCTGAGTTGTGACTTATAACTTTGGCTCTGCTGAGATAAAACTTGTAACTTTGGCGCTGCTAAACTTTTCTGGTAAAAACAGGAATTCTTTGAAAGGGACTAACCACATAGCTTGACTGCCGGAGAGAGATGACAGCACTTAATAGGTTTCTCTTTGCAGAGAGCCTATAAACGGACATGTAATGGAGAGGCTTATTACCTAGATTCCCTTCCCAGGAAAGGCATATTGATATTCCTTTCCCAGGAAAGGCATATTGATGGCCCTGGAAAGGGAATGAGGCCCTTATGGAGAGCCTATAAACGGATGCATGAGGGGCATCTGGCCTGAGGAAAAACCTCTGTGGTTGAGATAAGGATATAAAAGTCTTTCTTCTCCCACTGCTCCTCCAGGCCTGCATGGAGGCCCCTCCTCTTGCAGTTTTTGTGGTCAGGCTGGTTGTTCTGTGTCAGATCCTGTTCCCCCTGCAGTTGTGAGCCCAATATGTTCTTGCTGATAATCATAAGTTTATGCTTAACCTCTATTCTTGCTAAGGTGTATCATTTCTATGCTGACACACAGGAAGTTATCTTTACATTGTTCTGCTTTTCTAATACCACATTGTGATTTTTGTGCACCAGCTTTAACAAATGTATTTTTTTTGGATAATTATCACTGAAACTTTGTGTAACCTTGCTCCCCCTCCCCTATGGAAAGAGCATAATAAAAAACTGAGGTTTGAGGGGAATGTCAGACATCCACGGAGCAGCATTATGTGGTGTCTACCCTGGGCCCAGCCTTAAGGAAAACTTTTTCTTTGTCTCTCTTTCTTTTTCAATGACCACTCGATCACTTTGAGAGATCTTAAACCCACGTTGATATATTGGGAGCTGGTCTTTCCAATACATAGGAAAAAATATATTTAAAATATATTTAAAAGTTTAAAGAAATATAAAATAATATCTAAATTATGGGGAGATATATGTTCATGCATGGAAATATTTATTAGGAAAAAAATCAAAATTTTCAAAATTTATGTATTTAATTCTATTCCAACTGAAATCCCAATAGTTATTTTTAATTTTATTTATAGATGCTAAATTGAGGTAAGTTCCTTTAAAATAATAAAATAATCAAGAACAGTATAAATATTTATATATTAATATACAATTATGTGATACATACTGTATATATTCAATGTAAATGAAAATATAATATATATTTTATATGTATATAGCTATGTGTCTATATATATATGTATGTACAGACATAAAATCTTCATAATTCAAGAAGTATATTGGTGACACAGGACTAGACACATGAGATTTGTCTCTTTGTGCCTGGCTTATTTCACTTAACATAAAGACTTCCAGTTCCATTCACGTTGCTGCAAATGCAGGATTTTATTATTTTTATGACTGAATAACATTCCATTGTGTATATATAACACATTTTCTTTAACCATTCATGCAATGATGAACACTTAGTTTGAATTAGTATGATTTGCCAAACAGTTTGAATAGAAAACAATAGACTCTCCTGTAATATAATTAAAAAATGAATTCCAGAAGAATATCATGTGTATGGAAGTGTGTTTGTATAACATAAAAGGATGAGTTCATACTCTTTGCAGGGACATGAATGAAGCTGGAAACCATCATTCTCAGCAAAGTAACACAAGAGCAGAAAGCCAAATACCACATGTTCCCATTCATAAGTGGGAGTTGAACAATGAGAACACATGGACACAGGTAGGGAAACATCACACACTGGAGCCTGTCAGGGGGTGGGGGGCTAGGGGAGGGACAGCATTAGGAGAAATACCTAATGTAGGTGACAGTTTGATGGGGTGCATCAAACCACCATGGCAAGTGTATACATATGTAACAATCCTGCACATTCTGCACGTGTACCCCAGAACTTAAAGTATAATAAAAAACATATTACTACGTCAAAATTTATTTTTTTTACTTTTAAGTCAATGTTTTTATAATCTTGGGATCGAGGGGGTCTTCCTAAATAAGACAGAAAAAACAGAAGACATAAAAAGAAGAAAAACATATTTGATTTCCCAACAATAAATAATAAAATCAAACATTTTGAAGAACAGAATGAACAAAACAAAAGATACATGCACCCAAATGCATGTAGTGCATATAATGTACAATGGTTTAATTTCCCTAATATATAAAGTTCCTACATATTATTTAAAAAATGAAGACCAAATATAAAAAAGGCTAAGTCGTGCATTCATAGAAAAAATATAACTGTTTTGTATATAATATATAACTGGGGTGTGTGTGTGTGTGTGTGTGTGTGTGTGTGTGTGTGAAAGAGAGAGAGAGAGAAAATACAGAGTAACACACTAATAGCCAGGTAAGTGCAAATTAAAACAACTATACGAACCATATTCTATTCATCACATTACAAAATCAAGAAATCAATGGCATTTATTCTGGCATGGATATTGGGAAACAATTAAACTTAACATATTGCTTTCAGGAGATATAAATTACTTTAATATTTTTAAAAAAGATACTGGCAATATCTCCCAAAGTTTATATACCATTTGACCCTAAAAAATAAAAGCACAAACATGTAATTATATATGTACAAACATGTTTATTTTAGCAGTCTATATAATGCCAAAAACAGAAATTAACATATGTTCATTTGCCAAAGGGTCATTCAACTGTGGAACATTCATATTATTAAAATAAATAATAGACCTATATCTGGTGTTCTGGTGGAATATCAATAACATATTTTACAGTGAAAAAAGCAAATTACAGAATAATGTGTTTGTTATGATTATGTTTTTTAAAAGAGAGAAGAACAAAATCTCATGCAGGTATAATTGCATATTGTTTGTATGAACATGAAGAACTGCTTGGAGAGAAGATGAGAAAGACTATTGACATGCTTTCCATGTATTCTTGCATTGTTTTGCAAGTTACAATAAGCACATATTACTCTTGTACTTAATATAAATTAATAAAGGGAGTAAAACCTAAAAGTCATTGCCATATGTGAAAGACTGCACTGCTAGTTTTGAGTTCCTGCTGCTGTAAGATTTATTCAGTGATGCAGCAGTCTGTCTAAAACTCTTACATTCCAAAATAATATTGCAGCAGTTTACCTCCACAGTTACTGTGAGAGTTGATACTTCATTAGAAACTAGTACAAGCAACTTTTGAAACTGAAAATATATAAAGTTCTGGTTTCTGGAAATTCAACAAATGTGCAATTTCAAGAAGAAATTTTCTAATTTCTTCTTACCAATATAGTTAAAGTAATTAGTTTCAATGCCTTAAAAAAATTTCAAGTAGTTTTTTTAAATACTTAGAGTTTCCATAAAATATTGATTTAGTTCTTATTGTTAATACCTGTTTTCTGGTTTTGAAATAGAATCTTAGTAATTCATATGCCTTAAAAATAATATCCCCATAAGAATTATATATAATGTAATCAAATCAATTTTATATTGAGCAATATAAACATAATGATAATTCGGTTTCTTCAGTATTAGAAATATAGGCCTTGCTTTAAATAAGACAGTTACTTCTATATTTACTGCAGATCAGAAAATTAATAAGTATGTGGAATAGCTGTATTGGTGTTAAATACTTTCATGAACAAATGTCAATAATTCAAAAATTTCAATAATCTGCTCACAGGAACTAAGTTTTTACGGTATATAATATAAATATGCTCATATGACTAATATGTGTTGACATAACAATCTATGTAAAAAAATAAAATATAATGTACACTAAAATCAAATGTGAGTTTATGTCAATAACTCACATTAAGAAGCTGACAATTCGGTTTTGACTCAGTACTTAAGTGTTAAAATTAAGAGGCATGATCAATTCATGTCGATCACCTCTGGAAGAGATATTTAAGATTTTTAAAGGCTTATTTTAAAAGACCTCCTTGTTTCAGAAGATAAATTTAAAGCTTTCTTGGATTTTATTATAATGACAGAAACACTTTAATAGATTTCATTAATCAATGTAATTTTATGGTTGATTATATAGTATTGAAAATCAAGGCTTATTTTAATTATAATTATATCCATAATAACTCTGCTTTTTTCTCTGCATTCATTCAAATAAGATCATTATCAAGCTTCTTGATTATAACTCAGCTTTAAAAGAAAGTGCACATCCTCTGATTTGCAAAAGTCATTGAACAATTTTATCCATTCAACAAATATTTATTGAGCTTCATATACACACCAGGTGGTATATGAGCATTGCTAGAAATAAGAAACTTCTATTTTCTTTAAAAGTATATTATTTATTCTGAAGATTAAGAGGCTCCCACAGAAATCTATCAGAGTTGCAAAGGTAATAAACATCTGAATGTATACAAACCTAATAAAGCAGTTGATATAAACTATGAGAAATCTTTATCTTGGCTTATTTGAATAGCATCCTAGTAATTCCAAAGTGAGCTGACCATCCAGCCACATAGATTCAGAATCTCACTTGGCTTCCTAGGGAGAATTTCTACTCCCTACTATCTGAAGGATTTAATGACCTGATTGGGCTCTGGCTACACTACACCACAGTCAGACTGACTAACTGGATCAAAAAGGGACCCTAAAGACAGAAGGTGTGTAACCAACGGCCTGCAACATGACCCCACACATTTGAGTGTGCTTTACAAGAAGCCATTTTTTTCAAAACCTTTATACATCAAGGTATCTTCTCATCCTAGTAAATAAACTCACATATCAACCTATCATTTGTTGCCTGTCTTAATAATTCAGTGTCAGTGTTGATACATAGTATGCTAGAGTACAACAGGCTGTTATCTATGTCTGATAAAAATTTATTCGAACCATAAAGATAGTACAGGATGCAAGACTCATGTACAATTGCATCTGTACACTGGCAAACTGAAAAGCATGAAATGATCCCTCTCCATCTCAGCCTTCTTCTAAATAGAGGTCACTAGGTTTACTCAATTGTAAACTCTAACAATATTGTAATGGGGGTATAAAAGAATGCTTTGCCTTCAATTGCTGCAGGATGTCAAGTGTGCCATTTTAACTGTTGCAATTATCTAGTACGCATTCAAACAGAAATCCATGCAAAGAGAAGGAAAGATTTACATATTTAGGAGGGCTCAAAAGGAGATTCAAATTATAAGGCTGATTGCAACTGGTCTCGTTGATTATGGATTAGGATGAATTTAAATAAAACACCATCTATGCTAACTCCTGTCCTGAGATCTTTATCAAGGCATGGATGAGCAATTTTTCAGGCAAAGCTCATTATTTAAAGACCAGTATGTGGTCACTTGCAATATAAGGAAGGCATGAGAACAATGATAAATCCTTGCAGGTTTGACATTCATTTCTAAATGAGCACTCCAACACATGGACTTGATCTAAATGAGTAATGAATACATGATCACTGTATTGTAATGAGGCTCATATTTTACAATTCTATATATTTTACCAGTGGTGACTTTCTAAATTGGCTGAGTTCCATTATTGGAGAGTGTTGTTGGGCACCAACTGGATTTATAGAAAATAGAAACAATTTCCAAAACAAGTTGCACCTACATCTGTTATGCCTGCAGCAATATAAGTACAATGGACTTGAGTTTGGCATCAATGACCACTACTGGGTGCCAAGCCTAGCCATGTACACCTGCATCTCAGCACTTACAGGCACTGTCTTTGTCAAATATTTGGCCCAATAAATCTCTGAAAAGAAAAAATGGAAGCTGTTTGGGGTAACATACACCATCTGAATTGAGAACACAGGGAGGTTGAAAACAAAGTTGTTGAAAATGAGAAAGGTTTAATGATTCAAATGAAAAGCTCAATTACTTTTCAATGCACAGACCTTGCTTTTCAAGACAAAGTTTTGGCATTTCTTTTTTGTATTTGAAGTAACATGTCTAGTTTTTTACTGATGAAAGATTAAATCACATCAAGATGAGAGAGAATGAGAAAGTGCTGTCTTTCAAGTTCAAACTTTATGTTGCTTTCCCAGAGAGGACTAAATTTTGTTGAGAATGGTGATATTAGAGAATTCTTTTAAAATTTTCATTTCTTGTCAAAAGGGGGCCTCTCCTACTTCTATGTAAGCAACCAAATCATAAATTATTATTTGAAAACTGAGAACACCAAATAAAGCCCACTGGAGAATCACACAATGGTACAATGTAATATGAATATGTATGGAGTTTGAAGCCCAGTTTGGAACTCCAACTACACTATGCTCTGACTATAAACAGTTTGTGTAATTATATTTGCCATTAGACATCCTGAATTTCAGGCAAAATAATAACCAAAAAAGTTTTTTGTTTGGTGCTTTCCAGCTGAAAAAATTACAAAATTAAGAAAATAACCCCTAGTGTGTTTTCCACAGTCCAATTTTGCTGATACCATCAGCAAAATCTTCAGAACAGAAATCCAAATTCCAAATGCTTCAAACCACTGAAGAGATCTTGGTTTAATTATTTTCTAATTATGAATGTAACAAGTGAAAGATAATTGAAAGATGACCCTTAGCTTTAACTTGAATACTGTATTTCTCAGGGGACTTGATAGATTTTAATGCTTCAATGAAATTGATGACCCCTATATAATGAAAGGGGAAAACTGATCAATACCAAGAGTGAAATCTTTCAACTTACATCCTAAATGGACATTAAATACTTCCAATGGCTGGCTGGCAACCAAGAATAGAATGACTAGAGTAGTTTGAACTTCTCCAGTCTGTAATGTAAGTCTACCCACTCTTGTGAAGTATCATCCTGATGAGTACTACTGTTAAATGAGTTTCCTTGACTCGTGAAAAATACTGAGCATAATCTTCACTAGAATGAGCATTGGTGACTCAAATTGCATTTCACTTAGGAATGACTGGAAAAAATATATATGTTTACGTCTTCTTATGTGCTTCCCTAATGATACTCAGCAAAAGAATACTTTGATTAAAATAATACATCTCAAAAAGACTCTTTATAATTGAGTAAGTCTAAAAGGCCAAGATGAACTCTTTAATAATTTCAACAAAAAATCACATGGGAAATGTTTTCTTCCTGTTGTATCTGAACTCTCCAATACCCAAGGTATTAAGCATTATTAGCGCAAAAGAAAATGCCAATAATTATAAAAGTACAGTTTATATACATATACTGTTTGATTTTTTTCAAATATTATTCTTAAACACTAGGTGGATTTTCCTGTGTAATTATACTATTGTTCTCATTTTATGGTGAGAAGGCAGATTATCATAGTAGAAAAAGTGTGTAATAAATCAGGCTATAGTTCATATTTAATCCTTACTAACTGGGTGAATTTGGGCAAAAAAAATGATCTTTCAGAGATTATGTTTCTTCATTTATGAAACAGGATTTCTATGTGAAAAATATATTCAATCACGGAAACAATGATAACCATATTAATATCATGACTCCGCTATACCAATTACTGTGCCTAGACAATTGGGGATAAAATATATTAATTGAGAGAATAGTATTTGGAGTTAGATCTGATTTCAATTCCTAATTCTACTATCTTCTAGATGTGTAATACTGGGCATATTACTTGTCTTCACTGAGCTGCAATTTCCTCAGCAACAATATGGGAACACAAATGTTTATCTCATAAGGAGGTTGTTTTTACAATCAAATGGAGTGCTTAAATGTAAATCTTTCACTTTTCCATCTATCACTGTTTATCCTCTCAACCTGTTTATTTTTTCTTCATAACATTTATCTTCATTTGATGTTATATCACATATTTTCTTATTTGTTCATTTTATGTTCTCCCACTAGCATATATGCTTTGGGAAGAAAGGGACTTGTTCGGTATCACCATTTCAGCAGCATCATGGTTTAGATCATGAAACATGTTGAAATATTTATCATATGAATAAATTCAGAGGTTTGGTACCCATATATCAAGAAATAAGAATTCAATAACAGTTCAATGTTTCATATACATGAAGAAGGTAAGTGTCTTGTATAAGGATGCACATATTCTCAGTGACTGAAATAGATTAGGACCAAGATTCATTTACTTCTGGTCCTTCCTTATGCTATTCCAGTGGTTCTTCAAGTATATTTCCTGGGCAATCAGCATCAGTATCACCTTGGAACCCTGTTTAGCAACAAAATTCTCAGGATCCAACTGATGGCTATTGAATTAGAAATACTTGGGTCTGGGCCAAACAATCTTTGTTTTAGTAAGCACATTTAATAACTCTGATTCATGCTAAAGTTTAATAATCACTGTACTTATTTTTTCTTTTTGCAAGTTTTATATTGTACTTTAATTTCTGGGGTACATGTGCAGATCCTGCAGGATTGTTGCATAGGTACACACATGCCATGGTGGTTTGCTATGTCCATCCCCCCGTCACCTACATCAGGCATTTCTCCCAATGTTATCCCTCCCCAACCTCCCCACCCACTGCTGTCTCTACCCTAGACCCCCAACCCCAACAGATCTCAGTGTATGACATTCCCCTCCCTGTGTCCATGTGTTCTCAATGTTCAACACCCATCTATGAGTGAGAACATGCAGTGTTTGGTTTTCTGTTCTTGGATAATCACTGTACTTATTAACCCTGACACTTTCTAGCACCCTGACTGGTTTCTAATAAGAAACCTTCTTCAATGTCAAATGGAAAAAGTGATTAAGTTTAGAGCAAAGATTTATTATTTGTTATAAATGTTAATTTATTTAACTTTAAATAATTTTTTTCTATTAGCACCAAACAAAAGAGGTCTAATTTTACCTAATTAGACCTAATTCTTGGTTTCAGCAAAGCCAGAGAGTAAACTTCTACAAGACTATTCCAAAGCCAGAGAGTAAACTTCTACAAGACTATTCCATATAGATTTGGCCTTTAAAGATGATTTAGAAGTCCTTCCACAATTCAAGATAAATACCATAAATCATGAGGATCAATTTATTTTAAAATTCTACTTAAAAGACATACCATCTGGTTTCAATATTTTAAAGACTTCCTCATGCAAATAATTTACAAGAACTACCTTGATTTAGCTTCTCTGCCCAATGATTGCTAGATTTTGGTTTGATTTAGTTTCATCTTGTTTTTTTCTTTGAAAATAAAAAAGCAGCTAGAGGATCTTAAAATGTCAAAAGGTGAGAAAATATATACTTACTGATGGATTGTTGGCTCTGATTCTATGGGGCAAAATAAGTATTTTATGACCTATTTTTATTCAATTAATTGATTGCATTATAAAAATTGGTTGTGCTTTATTATTCTTAGAAATATTAAATAACAAAAAAACAAGGTAACATTGAGAATATTCTATCTTTGTGAAGATAATTCAAGCCTTCATTTATTAGGTTTTTTATCCTTTTTCCTTCATAAATCTTGATCTTACACTGACGTTGTGGTACATTGCAAGAATTCAACAATGAATCTTCCACTTTCTTGGAATTAATAATACCACAATGCTGGAGAGCATCATTTTCATTCTAGATACCAAAAAAAGAAAACAATACTTTTGTCTATGTAGTTAATGCTTTCAATAATGGAAAGCTACAATTTTCTCCTTGAACAAAGTGCATTTATTTTTATTGGAACAGTTTCATTTCATGTAAAGGCTGAATCAGTTTGTTTTTTTGGAAGTGTAAAGCAGATTATAAAAATTAAGTGAAGAAAGTCAGAATATTCATGGTCTCAACCTAGAGACTGACAAAAGAAACTATCTTAATGAAATCTGAATTAATACCTCTTCATTCATGATGGCTCACACCTGTAATCCCAGCAACTTGGAAGGCTGAAGTGAGAGGATCACTTGAGACCAGAAATTTTCCACCACTCGGGGCAACATAGCAAGACCATGTCTCTACAAAACATTAGCTGGGTGTGGTGGTGCATACCTGTAGTTATTGCTACTTGGGAGACTGAGGTGAGCTTGATGGCAGGAGTTAGAGGCCGCAGTGAGTTATGATTGTGTCACTGCACTCCAGCCCAGGCAACCGAGCAAGACCTTGTCACTAAAGAAATTAATAATAAATAAATAATAAAATATCTCTTCATTCATGATAATGAGACATTCCAACATAGTATATATTATAGGTTTCTGTGTTCATGCAACCCCAAGTACCAGTGTCAACTCTGCATTTGTTAGTTCAAGGTAACTCTTGTCTATTTTAAGTGCAGAAGATTTCCAGAGATGATGATAATCTAAGCAAATTGTTTGCATAAATGATTTTGGTAATAGTAAGAATTTACCATTTCAGGTTTCTTGCACAAGGAATTAATTATCTTTGTATGCTAATCTACAATAAATTACGCCACCTACAAACAATGAAAATATTTCTTTAACATGGTTGACAACAGAAAATTATTTAAACTTAAGGCATTTATATCACAGAGGACCCTATTTTAAATTATAAGCATCACCGAGAGGGGTAAGAATTAAGGTTGGAGCAGTCGTTGAGGAATACCCTAGAGAATGTCAGCCTTATGTGAGTACTACCTTTTCAGTGAGCTAGAAAGGACGTGAAAAGGAAGAACTAGTGATAGCAGTAAGATTGCTTGGTAAATCAGTAGTAGTTGTTTGTGATGAAATATCAAATATGAGTAATGAGATTGCCATAATATTGAGAAAGTAAAGAGTGCTTGGGGAAAAGTAGGCTTTGAATATTTCCATACATAAACAGTAGTGGTCCTCAGGAGACAGTTATTGTATAATATGCATATAGATAAGTGCCTGGGCTGACAGGAATTCTAACCTAAATGCCATTGTGCTTTGAGAGCTTGGGAGAAATACCATAGAGGAGTTGGAAATAAAAAATACTGCCTCTGCCCTTATACAATGCTTTGTTTCAAGATGGAGAAGGGATGATCAAGCTCATTGCTGCAGTTAGCCAAACAGGATCACCTAAATGTCATCTGGTTTACACCAGATCGATGCTACCATTATGACCTCTGCTTTGGGAAATGTTAAAAAAAAAAAAAAAGTGAATCCAAATTTCAATTCCTGTATTTTACCCTTTTAGTTATCTCAGATCAATAACCATTCATTGGCTACTGTGATTCCCACATGGAGGAGGGAGCTGCACATTTTTCTTAATGACAGCAACCATTAAAATTTAGCTCTAAACAGGTTAATGTGATGGAAGAAGAACATTAGAGCACCATGAAACATTTCAACATTTTATTGTATGTCTTTGTGAGACTACCATATTAAAACTTGCTTATATTTTATGCTAATAATAAGAACAGTGGTAATAACATGTTTCAAGGTGTTTTTCTAAGAAGGAGAAATAAACACACATTTCATTTTTTAATCTCTTTGTCCTATGACAAGCCTCAAATTCAGAAAGTGAGGAAATTACTATTCCAGTACTGGTACTGTCCTCTAATAGGTATTCAGTTGGATTTTGTTTAATAGGTAAAATCAGAGTGGACAGAGGAGGGAATATCTTGTACTTTTAAATGATTAAATACCTGGCTTTATTTCTTTCCTAATTCTAGTAATATATTGCTAGGTGGTTTGATAAAACCATTTTCCAAACAAGATATAAAAGATTCATTTTTTACTAAATAAGGTGAGGAATGTATAAAGAGAGATTGAACAACATAGTGATATAAATCCATGCTCTCTATTCAGACTTAACCTCTGATGTCTCATAAACTCAGATCACCTGAATTTACAATTACTTTACTAGCTAATTCAATGTCCAACTGTATATGGAGTAACTGATTTCTCGGATTCTACATATTTGCATCTTTTGGTTCTTAAAACAAACAATATCTAGATTATTAGCACTTATTTTTCTTTTCCATGACACAAATTCTAGCATGGCTATTTATAGTACAATGAGAACAGAGAAGATATATCAAGGTATTTTCATACAGGGTTTTCCAATTATTATATACACCAGAAGTGTATGTATATTGTCAGGATTCATACAGAGATCTCTTTCATTTCAAATCCCCTGGGCTTGCTCTATTACATTATAATGATGCCCTACTCATCATCCAATAACATTAATCATCACGCTCTTCTACATTACCTTACTTTGATTTTACCTCCCCTATCACTTAATTCTTTGTTTATTAGATTGACCTCATTTTTTACAATTTTATTTGTCAATCGTATTTAGTTTATACCTCTTGCTAGATTTTGAAAGCTATCCATTTACTCAATTAAAATGGACCATGAAATTCACTACGCTATTATATACCACCACACATCACAAGTTATCTTTGTGTTTCTGACTTTTTATATATGTGAAAATGTTAAAAAATTGGATTCTAGATATCTAATAAATACAGTATTTATTAGCTGAAAGCTAACAAAGGCTTGAGAGCTAAAATAAAAGAGGATAAAGGAGATAACGTGGCTCCCTAAGATAATTTGACAAACTAAGGTTTCTTTACTTGGCAAGAAAAGAAGTGTGTTAGTTTGTTTTCATGCTGCTATGAAGCAATATCCAAGATATTTATAGGTAATTTATAAAGGAAAGAGGTTTAATTGACTCACACTTCCACATGACTAGGGAGGTCTCAGGAAATTTACAATCATGGCAGAAGGCACCTCTTCACAGGGCAGCAGGAGAGAGAATTACTGCAAGCAGGAGAAATGCCAGACGCTTATAAAACCATCAGATCTCATAAGACTCATTCATTATCAAGAGAACAGCATGGGGGAAATTGCCCACATGATTCAATTACCTCAACCTGGTCCCGCTGTTGGTATGTGGGGATTAGGTGGACTGCAATTCAAGTTGAGATTTAGGTGGGAACATAGAGCCAAACCATATTCAGAAGGAAGACTTTCAACAAAACTAGAACTCTAGAAAGGCCAAATATTCAACTGAATGCCGTAGGAAGGGAATCATCAACACAGAACTTTTACATTAGTGTCCTTTTGTTCTCACTATAGGTTCAAATCTGAAGGCATTTTTTTTTTTTTAAATAGAGATGGAGTCTTGCTCTCTCTCCCAGGCTGGAGTGCAGTGGCACAATCTTGGCTCACTGCAACCTCCACCTCCCTGGTTCAAGCAATTCCCCTGCCTCAGCTCCCTGAGTAGCTGAGATTTCAGGCACACACCACGACTCCCAGCTAATTTTTTGGTATTTTTAGTAGACACGGATTTCACCATATTGGCCATACTGGTCTGAAACTCCTGACCTCAGGCAATCTGCTTGCCTCGACCTCCCAAAGTGTTGGGAATACATGCATGAGCCACCATGCCAGACTGTACATTTTTATTTTTAAAAATTTATTTATATTTTCAAATAGTATTGCTAAGAATGGATGACAATCTATAATCATTCAGAGTAAAAAAAATGTCAGCCTACAAACATACTTTCTCTCCTCAGTTATTTTATTTGTGGAAAATAATTTGCTGACCAACAGAAAATTGAAACATTTATTTATCACTTTGTGTATTTTCAATTTTAGGTTTCAGAAAATCAAATTTAAACTGGCTTAGGGCTTAGATGGATTTTTTTTTTTGAGACAGACTCTCTTTCTGTTGCCCAGGCTGGAGTGCAGTGGCACAATCTCAGCTCACTACAACCTCCACCTTTTGGGTTCAAGTTATTTTTCTGCCTCAACCTCCCCAGTAACTGGAACTACAGGTGCACACCACCACGCCCGGCTAATTTTTGTATTTTTAGTAATGACAGGGTTTCACCATATTGGTCAGACTTCTCTCGAACTCTAGACCTCGTGATCCCCCAGCCTCAGCCTCCCAAAGTGCTGGGATTATAGGCGTGAGCCACCTCACCCTGCCTTAGATGGAAATTTACAACACTAAACTCCTTTTTAGAATAGTAGAAAGGGAGAAAAGGAGGAAAAAGATGGCAGGATAGAAAACTCCACGGATCATACCCCATCCAACCCCCAGCAAGGACACCAAGTTTACAACTAGCTGTAGAGAAAAAAATACCTTCATAAGAAGCAAACGTCAGATGAGCATTCACTGTACCTGGTTTTAACTTCATTATCACTGAAAGAGGCACTTAAGAGATAGAAAAAACAGTCCTGAATCTCTGAATCCACCCCTTCCCTCCCCTCATCTGTGGCAGGGTGGTCCAGAGAACATCTCTAGGTGCTGGGGGAGGGAAAACACAGCAATTGTGAGGCATTGAGCTCACTGCTCTTTTATTAGAGCAGAGAGAAAACCTGGACAAAACTCAGCTGACACTCACCCTTGGAGAAAGCACTTATACCAGACCTAGTCAGAGGGGAATCACCAATCTTAGCAGTCAGAATTTCAATGCCTGCAAACTTTGCCACAGAAGATTACAGTACTCTGTATCTTCAAGTAAACTTGAAAAGCAGTTTAGACCATAAGAAGTGCAACTCTTAGGAAAGTTCTAGGGCTGAACTAAGCCCAGAGACAGTGGACTGGGAAGACATGCAACCTACTAAGAAACCAGTTGAGACAGCCAAGGGAGTGCTGGAATCACCCTTCCATACTGCAGACTGCACAGCTCACTCCTCTGAAGAAGACAACTTTTTCCACTTGAGGAGAGGATAAGGAAGAGTGGGGTGGGCTTTGTCTTGTATATTAAATACCAGCTTGTCCACAGGATGATAAGATATCAGCCAGAGTAGTAAGACACGTGTCCCAGGACTTAGCTCCCAGATGACATTTGTAGACACGCCCTAGGCCAGAGGGGAACCTGCTGCCTTGAAGGAAAGGTCCTAGTCACGGCAGCATTCATCACCTGCTAACTAAAGATCCCTTGGGCTCTGAATAATGAGCAGTGATACCTAGGTACTACATTGATGCCCTTGGCTGAGCCTCTGAGACTTGCTGGCTTTAGGTGAGACTCAGTACATTACCAGCTGTGGTGACTACAGGAAAAAACTTTATCTGCTTGAGAAAAGTAGAGGGAAAAGCAAAGGGGACTTTGTCTTGTACCTTAGGTACAAGCGTGGCCACAGAAGGTTAGAACATCAAAAGAACCCTTGGAGTTTCTGATTCCAGAACTCGATACTTGGCATTTTGGGACCTTCCCTGTGCCAGAGGGGAGCCCACTGCCCTGAAGAGTGAGTCCCAGGACAGGCAGTATTTACTACAGGCTGAGTTAAGAGACCTTAGCCCTTAAGGGAACATTGGTAATCTGGCAGTATTCCTCATAACATGGAGTGGCAGTAGTTATAGGCTGAGACTCCTCTCCCTTTGGAGAAGATAGAAGAGTGGGAAGGCATGCCTCTTGGGTTTTGTGTGTCAGCTCGGCCTGAATACAATAGAATACCATGTAGACTTCTATGGTTTTTTAATCTTGTCCCTGACTTTCAAACAATACCTTTGGACTCACCTGGGTCCTGAGAAACCTTGCTATACTGAAGGGAAAGACACAGGCCTGGCTGGCTCTGCCACAAGCTGATTGTAAAGCCACAGGGCCTCGAGTGAACATAGGCAATAGCCAGTAAGTGGTTATAACAAGCCTTGGGTGAGACCCAGTGCTATGCTACCTTTAGGTCTGACCCAGTGCTATCATAGTGGTGGGTTACACACCACAGGGGTGCTTGTGTAACTCCACCCCCAGCTTGAGGTGGGAGAAAGTAAGGGAAGAAAAGAAGAGTCTCTGGTAATCCAAGGAATTCTTCCAGATTGTATTCAAGACTATCAAGTCAATACCTCTGCAAGTCTGCAAGAAACAAAACATTACTGGGCTTGGAGTGGCCCCTAAAGCAGATGCACTTTAGATCACAGCAACCAAGTCTTTTCAAATATCTGGAAAGCCTTCCCAAGTAGGGTGGGTAAAGACAAGCCCAGGCAGTGAAGACTACAATAAATACCAAACTCTCCAATGCTCAGACTCAGACAAACATCAACGCATATCAGTATAAGCCAGGAAAACATGACATGACCTCATCAAATGAACTAAATAAGCCACCAGAGAGAAACCCTAAAGAAACAGAAACATATCTTTTAAACAGATATTTCAAAATAGCCATGTAGAGAAAATTCAAAGAAATTCAAGCTAACACAGAGAAGGAATTCATATTTCCATGAGATACATTTAACAAAGAGATTAAAATAATTAAAAAGAATCAAGCAGAAACTCTGGAGTTGAAAAATTCAGTAGGTGTACTAAAGAATAAATCAGAGTATTTCCATAGCAGAATGGATTAAGCAGAAGAAAGCAAGAGGGAGCTTCAAAAGAGGCTACTTGAAAACACAGTGCCAGAGGAGACAAAATAAAAAAGAATAAAAAACAATAAAGCACACAAAAAAGTGTCTAGAAAAAGCCTTAAAGGGACAGATCTAAAAGTTAATTGGCCTTAAAGAGGAAGTAGAGAAAGAGATAGGGTTAGAAAATGTATTTCAAAGGGATAATAACAAAGAACTTCCCAAACTGAGAGAAAGATGTCAATTTCCAAGTACAAGAAGGTTATTGAACACTAAGCAGATTTAACCAAAAGAAAACTACTTTAAGGAATTTAATAATCAAAATTCCAAAAGTCAAGAATAAAGAAAGAATCCTAAGAGTGGCAAGAGAAAAGAAACAAATAACATAAAATGGAGCTCCAAAACATCTGGCAGCAGACTTTTCAGCAGAAACCTTACAGGCCAGGTGAGAGGGGCATGACATATTAAAGTGCTGAAGGAAAAATCTTTTACCCTAGAATAGCATGTCTGGTGAAAATATTCTTCAAATATGAAGGAGAATTTGCAGACAAACAAAAGCTGAGGGATTTCATCAATACCAGATCTGTCCTACCAGGAAAGCTAAATGAGAACTTCACTCAGACAGCAAAGGATATTAATGAGCAATAAATAATCAACCAAGTGTACAAAACTCAATGGTAATAGTAAGTACACAGAAAAACACAGAATATTATAACACTGTAACTGTGGTGTGTAAACTACTTTTATCCTAGTTAGAAAGACTAAATAATTTACCAATCAAAAATAATAACAACTGTTTTCAGACAAAATCAGTACAATAAGAAAAAAATATCAACAACAAAATTAAAAAGGGAAATGAAGCTAAGGCATAGAGATTTTATTAGTTTTCATTTTGCTTGTTTACTTGTTTACATAAATAGTGTTAAGTTGTTATCAGGTTAAAATGATGGGTTATAATATAGTTATTTGCAATCCTTATTGAAACTTCAAACCAAAATCATACAATCACTACATAAAAAATAATAAGCAATAAATTAAATCATATAATCAGAAAAAATAATCTTCACTAGAGGAAGATAGAAATGAAAGAAAGAAGGAAGAGAAGACTACAAAACAACCAGAAAACAAACAGCAAAATGACAGGAGTAAGTCCTTATCAATATTAACATTGAATGTAACTGAAGCAAACTCTCCAATCAAAAGGCATAGACTGGCTGAAAGAATGAAAAAAACAATGAGGTCTTTTGTCTTAAAAAAAAAAAAATGCTTCCCCAACAAAGGCACATATAGGCTGAAAACAAAGATATAAAAAAGATATTCAATGCCAGCGAAAACCAAAAAGGAACAGAAGTCACTAAACTTTTATCAGACAAAATATATTTTTAAAAATCTATAAGAAGAGACAAAGAAGGCCACTATATCATGATAAAGGTGTTAATTCAGAAAGAGACTACAATGATTTTAAGTATGAATGCACTCAACACTAAAGCACCACTATATATATAAAGCAAATATTATTAGAGCTAAGAGAGATAGGATCCAATACAAAAATAGCTGGAAAAATCAACACCCCCTTCAGTCCCATTTCAACATTGGACAGATCTTCCAGATGGAAAATCAACAAACATCACACTTAATCTGCACTATAGACCAACTAAATCTAATAGATATTAAAGAACATTTACATTCTTTTCCCCAGAATACATATTCTTTTCCTCAGCACATAAATCTTCCTCAAGAATACACCATATGTTATGTCACAAAACAAGTCTGAAAACATTCAAAAACAGTTGATATAATATCAAGAGTATTTCCTGATCATTATGAAATAAAAATAAAAATTAGTAACAAGAGGAATATTGGACACTATACAAATACAGGAATATTAAATTATATTCTCCAGAATATTATAATAGAAACACAACATACCAAAACCTATAGGATACAGCAAAAGCAGTAGTAAAAAGAAGTTTATAGCTATAATCACCTATATCAACAACAACAAAAAATTCAAATAAACAATTTAATGATACAGCTTTAAAAAACTAATAAAGCAGGAGAAAAAAAACCCCAAGTTAGTAGAAGATAAATTATAAAGATCAGAGAAGAAATAAATGAAGAAAACAATATAAAAGATTAATAAAACCAAAAGTTTGTTTTTTGAAAAGTTAAACAAAATTGATAAAATTTTAGCCTAATTAACAAAGAAACAAGATAAAATATCTAAATAAAATTAGAAATGAAAAAGAAGATATTATAAGTGATACTGCAGAAATCAAGGGATCATCAGTAGCTACTATGAGCAAGTATATGCCAATAATTTGGAAAATCTAGAAAAAAATTGAGAAATTCCTAGACACATACAGCCTATCAAGATTGAGCCAGGAAAAGATCTCAAACCTGTATAGGCCAATAACAAACATAAAGATCAAAGTCATAATAAAATGTCTTCAGGTAAAGAAAGGCCTGGAACCCGATGGCTTCACTGCTGAATTCTACCAAATATGTAAAGTACTTATACCAATTCTACTGAAACTATTTCAAAAAATAGAGGAGGAGGAGGAAATACTTCCAAGCTCATTCTATGCTGCCACTATTACCATGACACCAAAAACACACACATCAAAAAAAGAAAACTACAGGACAATATTTCTGATAAACCTTGATGCAGAAATCCTCAACAAAATACTAGCAAATCAAATTCAACCACACATTAGAAAGCTTATTCATCATTACCAAGAGGGATTTATCCCTGGAATGTGAGGATGCTTCAACTCAACATATGCAAATCTATTATTATGATACATCATATCAACAAAATGAAGGATAAAAACCATATGATTATTTCAATTGATGCTGAAAAGGCATTTCATAAAATTCAACATCCCTTCATGATATAAACTCTCAGAAAACTGGATTTAGGAGAACCATACCTCAACGTAACAAAAGCCATATACAACAGATCCAAAGCTAGTATTATACTGAATGGGTAAAACTGAAAGCCTTTGACCTAAGATCTGGAACATGACAATGAAGCCTACTGCTACCACTGTAATTTAACATAGTACTAGAGGTTCTAGCCAGAGGAATCAGAAGAAAAACAAAGATATAAGGGGCATTTAAATTTGAAAGGAAGAAGTCAAATTATCCTTGTTTGCAGATGATATAATCTTATATTTAGAATAATGTTAAGAGCTCCATGAATAAACTATTAGAACTAATAAACAATTTCAGTAAATTTACAGAATATAAAATCAACATAAAAATTTGTATATACCAACAGTGATCAATGTGAAAAAAAGTAATCCCATTTACAATAGCCACACATAAAATTAAATACCTAATAAATTGAATAGGACACAGAAAATGAAAAAAAATTCTATGTTCATAGATCGGAAGAATCAATATTAGTAAAATGTCTGTCCATTCTACCTATAGAAATTTACTGGCTCAGTGCAATCCTTATCAAAATACCAATGAAATTCTTTACATAAATAGAAAATGAGATCTTAAAATATATTTGGAACTACATGAGACCCAGAATAGCCAAAGCTATCCTAAGCAAAAAGAATAAAACTGGAGTAATTACATTACCTGATTTCAAATTATACTACAGAGCCATAGTTGCCAAAACAGCATGGTACTGGCACAAAAACACATAGATGAATGGAACAGAATAAAGAAACCAGGAATGAATCCACACATCTGCAATGAATTTGTTTCTGAGAAAGGTACCAAGAACATACACTGGAGAAAAGATTGATCTCTTCAATAAATGATGCTGGGAAAACTGGATACTCATATGCAGAAGAATGAAACTAAACCCCTATCTTTTGCCATCTACAAACATTAAATGAAAATGAATTAAGAACTTAAATGTAGGATCTCAAATTATGAAACTAACACAAGAAAACATATTGGAAAATCTTCAGGACATTGGTAAAAGTTTCTTGAGCCATACCCCACAGACTCAGGCAACCAAAAAAAAAATTGTGACAAAAGAGGTCATGTAAAGTTTAAAAACTTATACACAACAAAGAATACAATCAAAGACATGAAGAAACGACCCACAGAATGGGAGAAAATATTTGCAAACTACCCGTTTGAAAAGTGATTTATAATGAGACTGTATAAGGAGCTTAAATAAGTGTAGGAAAAACATCTAATGATCTGATCAAAACATGAGCAAAATGTTTGAATAGACATTTCTTAAAAGAAGACATACAAATGTCAAACAGGCATATGAAAATGTGTTCAACCTCATGGATCATCAATAAAATGCAAGTCAGAACTATAATGAGATATCATCTCATCGCAGTTAAAATGACTTATATCCCAAAGACAGCAATAATAAATACTGGTGAGGATGCATAGAAAAGGGAACCCTTGTACACTGTTGATGGGAATGTAAATTAGTATACCCACTATGGAAAAGAGTTTGGAGTTTCCCCATAAACTAAAAATTGAGCTACCTTATGATCTAGCACTTCCTTTGCTAGGTATATACCCAAAAGAATGGAATTCAGTACATGAAAGTGATATCTGCCCTCCCATGTTTGTTGCAGCACTGTTTACAATAGCTAAGATTTGGAAGCAACCTTAGTGACCATCAACAAATGAATCAATAAAGAAAATGAAATATATATATACATATTGGAGTACTGGTCAGCCATAAAACGGAATGCGATCCTGTCATTTGCGACATGAATGAAACTGGAGATTGTTATGTTAAGTAAAATGAGCCAAGGACAGAAAGACAAACACTACATTTTTTTTTTTCACTTATTTGTGAATTCTAAAATTGAAAACGAACTCATGGGCATGAATGGTAGAAAGATGGTTACCAGAAGCTAGGAAGTGTAGTCAGGGGCTGGGGAGGTAGAGGTGGGGATGGTTAATGGGCACAATAAGTAGTTAAATAGAATGAATAAAATCTACTATTTGATAGCACAATAGGATAATAGTGGATAATAACAGTACATTTAAAAATAAAGAGTATAATTGGATTGTTCTTAACTCAAATGATAAATGCTTGAGGAGATGAATACCCCATTCTCTACGATGTGCTTATTTCACATTGCATTCCTGTATCAAAACATCTCATTTACCCCATAAATATATACACCCACTATGTAGCCACAAAAATAAAAAATTAACAAAAAAATAGAAAATAAAAAAAAATAGTAGAAAAATTGCAGATTAAGACTTTACTTTCTACTTTTGGAAACTAGAAAAGGAAGAGGAAATTAAACCTAAAATAAAGCAAGAAAGAAAATAATAAAGATCAAAACAGGAAGCAATAAAATAGATACTAGAGAAAGATTTTTTTTTTAATTTCCATTAAGAAGACCAATAAAATTGATAAAAGTCAAGTATAATATAACATGACTAAGTGGTATTTACCCCAAGAATGCAAGGCTGCTTTAATATTAGAAAAACATATTACCATATTAAAGAAAACAAAATCATATTATTACTTCAATAGACTCAGAAAAAGCATTTGAAAATATCCGGTAACCACTACTCATTTTTAAAAAAAGACTTCTCAGCCAATTGAGAAAAAAAGAAAAGAAACTTCTTCAACATGATGAAGAAAGGCCTCATACAAAAAAATTGCAGCTAACATTGCATTTAATGGTTATAGACTAAATCATTTCATTAAGACCAGGAATGAGACAAGATGCCTGCTCTCCTACTTCTATGCAATATTGTACTGGATGTTCTTGTCAGAAAAAAAAATAAGCAAGAAAAAGAAATAAAAATAATACAATATTAGAAAAGAAGAAGCAAATCAATTTTTCTTTGAAGATGATATGAATGTCTCTGCAGAAAAGCTGGTGGCATTCACACAAAAGTAGCTACTAGAACTAATAAATTAATTTAGTAAGGGTGCAATGTAAAAAAACAATCTATTGTGATCAACTGCCAGACTGTTGGAGTGAGAAATACAGCATATAATAAACAACAATTTAACTGGAGAAAACGATTTTAAAATTAATTAATATTTCCAAAAAATTGTCCTAAGAGCTACACCAGATGCAGAAACATGCATTCAAGAAAATCTACTAGATCTTAGTAAAATAGTGAGAATTCTTGCATTTTAGCCATGGACAATCTATTTCCTCCACCTCCGTGTCCATGTTATAGACACTGTACCCCATGCTTTTGTAGCCAAAAAGATGGGGCTCACTCTCCTTCTCTTCCCATGTCTAAAGCTACATTTTTTCTTAGGAGGTGTAGGTTATTGGCATTTCCCACCTTCCGGTTACATGCTGTAGAAGCTCTATTCCAGGAAAACCCAAATAAGAGGTCTGAGGGTTTCTTCTTCCACACAGACTTCACTTGGAGGGTAAGAAGCTCTGCCTCAAGGCACAGCAGATAGACAGTACTGGGCTTTAATTACACCAACCCCAGAACTCTGACATGGTTGAGGTTTTATGCTGGGAGAGTCAAGACAAGAAGACCAAGGTTTACCACAACTCCCAGCATCTGATCAAAGAGCAGAGTGACACTTTAGCAGAAGCAGGCTGCTGTCCCCACCCCCAGCTCTGGTTCAGTGGAGCAGAGATTCTTCCTAGGATGAAAAACAGGCCATAAGGAAAAAGAACTCTGCAGTTATGTCTGAGAGGACTGACTTTATATGGAACAAGGAAGAACTTCATGCCTAATGGCATAATCAAAAACAATGTAGATCTTGGTGGAGAGCAGTTACAAGGGCAATCCTACCTCCATTATACTAGTAGCAAGTCAAATATCAGATAAGCAAGAAGTTTACCAGAGGGAATAATAAAAAAGACAGCCAAGAAAGCCCCTCCTGGGAACACAGGCAATGCTAGGAGTCAGGAAGTCTGTGCACAAGTGATACCCAGGCTACGCCCACTAAGGGCCAACAGAAAAATTATGTAGGCAGACTTGAAAATATTTCCCAAGTCATACATAGATCAATCAACGAAGGTTGAAAAATCTCCCTGGCACTAGGCACTTAAGCCACAATCATTTATCAAACAGTGCCTGAACAATAAGCTCCTTGAATTCAGGAGCAACTCCAAGAAATCCAAAGAAAAATATGAAATCAGATGCATCCTGGGCTGTTTGGAAAATTATGTGATGCCTGAAGTTGCACCCTTTCATGAAAAAATAATTTATTGGTCTATTACGGAACATGGGGCAAAAACCAAAAATTCCCTGAATAGCATTCTCCAACCCACTCACATACCCAATGGTAAAAGACAAAACTATAACCAGAAAGGCAGCTTAAGCACAACCTTTGACCAGTAAGAGGCTTATGGCGACACAGGGCTTAGGTAACCAGGATAACTAGGTTAGATAACTAGGATATAATATAAAAACACGAAAAAACATTTTGAACATGGTTGTCAGAGGTCATACACACTGTGAGGTAAATTAATTTCACAACATTAGTTCTGCCAAGTCATGAAACAAATAAATAAATATTCCAATCAAACAATAACAACACTCCCCAGTGGGGAATGGGATGGACCAGTATTCAAGTTACTAAAATATCCAGTAATCAACAAAAAAAGTATGAGGCATGAAAAAGAAACAGTAAAGTATGGCCAATACAGAGGAAAAAAAAACAAAACAAAACAAAAAAAACTTTAGTAGAAATTGCCCAATGAGGAAGCCTAGACGTCGGGCTTAGAAGACAAAGACAGCTATCAGGTGTCATAAATATATTCAATAAACTACAGGAAACTATGTCTAAAGAATTAAAGTATGAGAACAATGGCTCAGTAAATACAGAATATAGAGACAGAGATAATGCATAACAATCAAATAGAAACTCTGCAGTTTAAAAACTAAATGAAAATTCACCAGGGGAGCTCAACAGGAGATATAATTATACAGAAGAAAGAATTAATGAACTGCAGGCTGGGAAACATGATAAGACCTTCTACGAAAAAAAAATTAGACAAGTGTACTAGCATATGCCTATGGTCTCAGCTACTGAGAGGCTGAGGCAGGAGACTCACTTGAGCCCCAGAGGTCAAGGCTGCAGTGATCTGCATTCATTGCTCTGCACTCCAGCCTGTGTGGCAGAGTGAGGCCCTGATGGGAAAAAAAGAAAAATAGAATCAATGAACGAGATGGATCAATTGATATGCAAAAACAGAAGAAATAGAATGAAATAGAAACAATTTCATTGTCAAACTTTTGAAAACCATATGTACAGTGTTAAACAAAATTATAGGAGGTCATTGTTTTGGACTGAGCTCATGTATTAGGCCAAAACAGACCAGATCACATCAAAATGAAGTCACTCATGTTAAATGTGACATAAACTGAAACTTTAAAAAAGTAGATAGGTCCTAAAACAGACCAGGTTTTGTTTTTCTCATGTAAACAGGAGATTCGGACACAAGGAGGTCCTCTAACTCTTATTAAAGATTTATCTAACGTCCTTGTTCCCACATTATAAGACCCATTGTTCTGCTATTTTTCAATGGACTTTGAAACAAAATTTGAATTTGTCACAATAGTGTCAGGGTGACAGAGTGCCATCAATGTGAAAAAATTTGGTCAATATATAAAAATTGAGAGGATGATCAAAAGGGGACAACTTGTAAATGAAGTTGAGCTTAAGGTTGCCTCTTTACATAATCTAAGTTCAGCCTAAAGGTTTCTTTGTACATAGAGGAGGGTACCCTAATTGTATGCGTAAACAGACTGTAATTTACTCCTGTGCCAAGCACTGAGTTTTGCCAATCGAAGGCAGCTGGCTGTTCAAACCATGTTCAAATAAGACAAACAGCAGGCTGAAACCAATCCTGCTGTTTCTGTATCTTATTTCCATTTCCTGTGCGTCACTTTGTTTTTTCCTGTCCATACATCTTCCACCACGTGGCTACACTGGAGTTTCCCTGAGCCTACTCTGGTTCAATAGGCCACCAGATTCATGAATTGCTCTTTGCTCAATTAAACTCTGTTGTATTTAATTTGCATAAGGCTTTCCTTTTAACAGATTTCACATGGAGGAACACATTGGGTATTACAGTGATTCATTTGTAGGTGAATTAATGAACAGTCTTCTTGGTTAAAGGAGTATATCTAGCTCATTCTTTGATATGTTTTATTTTAGTTGTTTTGGTTCATGGAAACCTGTGCTAAGGAGGATACTTCAAACTCTTGGTATTATCCTCCTGATAGTCATAATAATAGTCTCCCTGGTGCACTGTATTCTCTCTAAAGTTTTGAATGTTTACATGCAGTCATCTCTAGAATGTTAAATGGTATCTCTTCAAATGGAATGACGAAAACTCAAAGAAATGTATGAGGACAAGAACACTGTAATCAATGAATTACCTGCTGAGACCAGAAACCCAAAATGATGGTAACTAATAGCGGTATGAAGACTCTAAGTTTGTTTACACTCTCACCTAAGTGAGAACTTGAACAAGATGGGGAAATTGTTAAACAAAATTATGAGAGGCCATTTTTTTTGGATGAAGCTCATGCACTAGGCCCCAACATATCAGATCCAACTGAAATGGAATCACTCATGCTAAATGTGACACAATCAAACTGAAACTCTGAGGAAGCAGATAGGTCCTAAAACCAACCCGATTTTGTTTTCCTCCAATTTAGGTATGTGGCACTGAGAAAATTTGACTTGAACCATGAAGTTTATTTGAATTGTGCATCTAAACAATTTCAGTATTGGATAATTCAGCATGAAAATCTGGCAAAGTATTTTGTTGATGTTTAAATACTTTGCCAGATTTTCATCTGGCTTTGGAGTTTTATAAACCAGTGAGTCTCTTCATGAGAGTTTCAGGAATCCTTACCACATCCAAATAACATGATCCTAAAGTTATCAGAAACCTGTGTTTAAGAGTGCTTATCAGGGTCCTTTTCATTCTTTTCATGAACCTCGTTGAAGACACAGTAATCTAGCATTTTGCTTGCTTGTGAAGTTTTAAGAAATGGCATCATAATAAGTAAGTAATAAGCAATTAACTGTAGAAATAACAAAATAGTCATAAAGGTACAATTGACCAGGAAATTTGGTTATTTCTGTGGCCTATAATAATTTAGCATAACCATGGTTCTGAGTGATAGCATATACCCAGACATATCAGAATTTTCAGAATCCTATACAATATTGGAACATATTAATAACATTTTCATTAAAATATAACTCAAGGAAGGTTTAATTTATTTGACAATGTTTCCCATAAAATCTAACATATTAAATAATCCTGTTTGTCAATCTTTTGAATGCTGCAGGGGCACTCTGTAGCATTCCAAATTTAAAGGTCAAAAAATGACTTAATTTTAAAATTGAAATTTGATTTTGGGAAGCCTGTCAAATATGTTAAAGGTTTAAAACACTTGACCAAAATAGGATTGTAGGTAACCAAAAAGCAATAGTCATTCATTTAGCTAAACTGTTAATAAGATTTTTTAAAGAGAGAAAACCTTTACTCTTTGATAGAGGAGACACAGGTTTCCAAACAAAGCACCTGAGAAAGGCAGCATAAGGCAGAATATGTCTTTTTTTCTCTTTTTTATTTTTATTTTTTGCAATTTACCCAGAAGGTGAACAAAATATTTTACTTTCTTGTTAGAAATGCATGAAATCCTTTTTCCAAAGATAAAACCAAATTTTAGTTTGTATTAGTATATTATCAGTACTAAATCTAATTTTAATAAAACCTTATAAATAAGTCTATCAAATCTGTCATCTTTTGACTACATGAGATTTCCATAAATCTTTTATACTCTCTCTAAATTTTTAAAATTCTCCTTTTTTAATTTTGTACATTTTAGGTTTATCTATAGCGTTTTTATCATTTGATTTGAAATACCCTTTAAGTAACTTCAAACTATAGAGAAACTTTTTAACAAACAATCATTTTCATGACTTTATAGTTTTCCTTACCAAAAGCATTTCTTACTTTTGTTTATACACTATACAGAATTTTCTTACATCTAGCAGTTTTAACTACATATATTAACTACATTAACTCTAAGTTATCATAATTTCTAGAAAATAATTTTGAACTGTTTTATATCAGTATTTATAGAGGAAAACCATTTCAAAACTTATTTGAAATTTATTCTTACAAATTTTTATTTGTTAACAGATCTAAATATAATTAGCTTTTATATATGATAAAATAACCTTTCGAGGTATATAAACTTAAACTCATGTTTCATAATTAATATTTCAGTGGGCCCGGTGGCTCATACCCACAAAGTGCTCAATCCCAGCACTTTGGGGGACGGAGGTGGGTGGATCACCTGAGGTCGGGAGTTTAAGACCAGCCTGACCAACATGGAGAAACACCGTCTCTACTAAAAGTACAGAATTGGCAGGGTGTGGTGTTGCATGCCTGTAATCCCAGCTACTAGGGAGGCTGAGGCAGAAGAATTGCTTAAACCCAGGAGGCAGAGGTTGCAGTGAGCCAATACGGTGTCATTGCACTCCAGCCTGGGCAACAAGAGCAAAACTCCATCTCAAAAAATAATATTTCAGTATTTTAACTTATAAATGACTCAGACATTTTATGATTATCTATTACTTAATTTAACATGTCCTGACTTTATCATTTAAAATTACTGAAAAGTATTTTGAATAATATGATGCAATACCCTCCCTAATATCTTCCCCAGTCATCCTGGGTTTTAAGTAGCCATGTAGCATCCAAGATGGCAGGATCTCTCTTAGCTCTGAATTTATATATCTGGTGTGGAGCTGACAACAGAAGAGAGAGCTGTCAAAAGAATGCCTGGAGATCAAACCTCTCTCAGAATAGCCAGGAGACAAAGCTGGGGCAGGGAAGAAGAAGCCATATTGGGTTTAATTCTGACTTGTAAGTGCTGGTCTAGCCACTGAGAACATATCTCCAGACTTTACTGTGGCCACCTATACAGGCCCCTGAATCCAGAGGCTCAAGACACAAAACATAAGCTCACAGTCATATCAAGCAAGTATAAAATTATATTTAATTGATAATTTGAAGCTGTTGTTACTTTGCCAACAACTTAAAAATCTAGCTTTATATATCAAATATTATAAAATACACGTAACATACGTAGACATGCAAACGCACAAATTGAAGCAGATCTTAATAGCTTTCATAAAGGATTCTCATTTGCCCACTCTTCGTTTTTTTTCCCCATTCAGATTATCAGAGTATTCCAATTACATTTTTCGTTGATCTAAACAATAGTTAGCTAAGCAATCCTAAATTTGCATTTCTGAAGAGACCATTGCTAGGTGAAACAAGGTAGACAATTTACGTCTCAAAAGCACAGAGCTAAGACCTCAGGCCTAAATATTGTATCATCATTTGGTCAACACAACTAGAAAATGGTGTAAGTAAAATTTTAGTTAAGACAAGATGGCCAAAAAATCACCTTAAACAATATTATGACTAGATATGTAAATTTAAAACAATGATAAGAATTTCTAATACCCTTAATGGGTATTAGATGGTAATGCCATCTAATTAATATTAGATTAATATTTACTGGTATTACCATTAAGGGTATTAGAAACTCTTAAGGGTAAGGGTATTAGAAATACAATAATTTACATCTATAAAGGATATCTCCACTTGTAAGGGTATTTAAATCCATTACATGTGGAGATATCCTTTATAGATTTAAATTTCTTTTGCAAAAGGGTTTAAAGATATCCAGTTAAATACCAGAGAGGCATATTTTTTTTTGATAGATAGTCTTTTTAACTTTGCTACTGATTCTTAGCTAAAATTATTGAATTCAGAGTAGAGCCCATTAAAGAATAGGGCAAATAAAGTATTCTCTATGCCAGGATATAGCATGGACAGATCTGAAAAAGAAGCAAGCTTACTTTATCTGAGGGCCTATCTTTTATAAACACTTTATCTAGGATAGCTTTCTTTTCATCTTTGGGGAGGGATGGTAATTAAGCCAAAAGATTAGCATTTAATTTTTCTTGTCAATTAGTCACTTAATCTTTTTATTTGCCTTTTATAAATTATTTTTTAAAGCAGTAAAAATATTGAAATCTTTTTAGAAGCTTTTGCACATCAATAGGCATCCCTGAATGAGATTAATTCAGGAGCTCTTATTTTTAAATGCACTTTTAAAGTGCAGTGTTGCTCATATGAAGTGTTCCACTATAATTTTAATTTACATTTAGTAAGCTTTTGCCATTTATGTAAGTATTTGCTGTTTCCAGAAACTAATACTTACACATGTATAAGCCAGAAGGTAGAGTACTCAGTTCCTTAGAAATTAAGGATCTCATTTTTATTTGAATATTGACTTTGGTTCTCAGATCTCCTTGATCAACTTAGCTAATATATTTTTCCCCCAACTTAAGCATGCAAGAAAAAGAAACAAGGGGGTAGAACACAAAAGTCTCTGTGAATTTCCAAAATGTGAAGTTTGTACCCCCTGCAGGATTCTTATTTACTACCAGTTTCTGTCTGACCCTGTCAGATATTTGAAGCCTCTAACTGGATGCAAGCCAGTTAATTCCTGAATCAAATTCTCTCCTCCTGTTTCTGTTGTAAATTTTAAACTCAGTTTGGATAAAAAATTTGCTCAAACAAACTCAGATACCTCAAACACAAATTGATGGAGCTTCAGAATTTAAGATAATTAACCCACAATCCTCCACTGCTACAAAAAATAAGGAATGCAGTGGGTCTGGCAAGAACCTCATTTGATCACTCCATGCTCTTGGTGATTGCTAGAATCTTTACTTCAAATCTCACTTCTGACACAATTTGTTAAAAGAAAAACCTTAAGTGAATCAAATTTAACAGAGTTTAATTGGGCGAAGAATAATTCATGAATCAAGCAGCCTCGAAAATCAGAGTAGGCTCATAGAGACTCCAGTGTAGCCACATGATGGAAGAGGATTTATAGACAGAAAAAGGAAAGTGACGTACAGAAAATGGAAATGAGATACAGAAAAAGCAGAATTGGTTACAGACTGGTGTTTGCCTTATTTAAACACAGTTTGAACAGTTGGCTACCTTTGATTGGCCAAAATTTGGTGATTGGCAAATGAATAGGTTACAGTCTGCTTACACACCTACTTCAGTTACAGTTCACTATGTACAGAGAAACCTTTAGGTAGAACTTAGAATATGTAAAGAGGCAGCTTTAGGCTAGATTTAGTCTATCAAAGGTAAACTTATAAGAGTAATAGCTGATCTCTCCTTAAAAACGATAGAGACCAGAGTAAGTTGGACAACATATTGAAAGTGCTGGAAACAAATCAAGAATATTATATCCAGCAAAATTGCATTTTCAAAATAAAGGCAAAATAAAGACATTCCTAGAGCAAGAAAATTTTTCATCAGCAAACCTAGCTTTAAAATATTATTGAGGGAAGATTTCAGGTTTAGTGCAAGTGATGGCAACCATTTGTCCAAATTCACACAAAAAACAAAAAGCACCAGCAAAGGCAATTATGTAGGCAATTAAACAAGATGCTATAATTGCGTATTTATTCTTCTCTTAACTGATTTAAAAAAGTAATTTCATAAACAACAGGCAGTAAATTTCATTAAAAAGCTAAAAATATATAAAAATATGTTTGACAATAAAATATCAAAGGAAGTAGTTGGCAGAACAGCTGTATTGAAAAATTTAAAAATAATACCAGATAGTAACTCTATTCCACAGAAGTAGAAAGGTTAAATAAGAAGGTTAATGTAAAAAAACCTATAAATTTATACTTGTTTTACTTTCTTCACTAAACTTTTCCAAATTATACACAGAGAAATTATGTAAAGTAATAATAATATTATTGGGTTTATAATATATATAATTACATATATAGCAATAATAACATGAAAGGGGCAGTGAATAGAGCTACATGTTATTAAAGTTTCTATTTCATTGGCACTGTTAGTATAAATGTGAAGGAGATTTTGACAAGTTAACGTATATATTGTAAGTTCTAGAGCAATTCCAGGAATTAATTTTAAAATAAAATGTTACACTAAAATATTTACTTAATACTAAAGAAAGTAGTAAAGATGGAAGAGAAGAACAAAAAATGACAGTAAATATATAGGGGAAAAATGATAGATAGAAATCTGTGGGGAAAATCCCTCATAACAACAGCCTGTCCAGAGGCTAAGGCATTAGAAAGGCTACTAAGAAAAGGACAAAGGAACTTTCCAAGGGGCAGAGTATCAGAGAAGGACTTATGTGTTTATGTGTTTTAACTAATCAGCATAGCAGGAGTCTCTGTGCCAGAGAGTTCTGAAGGGCAACAGCCTCTTTGAAGTCTTCATGTCCTGGGGCTTATCTTATCTGCTGCTAGCAGAATGTTGGGTGCAATTTTGTGAGCTATACAGAGCAGAGAGTCTCTAAAAGGCTAAAAATGTGTTTAGACTGTGTTTAAAAATCACTGATTTGTAAAAAACTGGTGCCAGTTGGCTTTTGAGCTAAAAGCTAACATGTCTCAGCCTGCAGTGAATAAACAACCTAGAGGCCAATGCACAGAAACCACCTTTGATTCACCTATATAATTTATTCAAAAGGAAGGAATTATCAGAATGGATTCTTTTTAAAAGACAAGATTCAATTATGTATTATTTAGAGGAAACATTCTCTAGATTCAGACATACAAACACTTTGAGAGTAAAAGTGAGTAAAAGTATATTCCATGCAAACAGCAATCATAAGAGAGCTAGAGTGATTATAACAATGTAAGACAATGGAGCTTTTAAGACAAAATTATTACTATAGATGATAAAAGAATCAACCCATCCATAGAAAAAAAATGATAAACATATCCACCTAACCACAGAGCCCCAGAATACCTGAAGCAAAAATGAACAGAATTGATGGGATAAATAAGACAATGCAGCAACTCCAGCTAGAGTTGGAGACTTTATTCCCCCACTTACAGTAATGGGTAAAACAACTAAATGGAAGATCAGCAAGAAAATAGAAGACTTGAATGACACCATAATTCAAGTAGATTTAAGAGATATTTAAAGGACACTGCACGCAATAACAGCAGAATACATATTCTTCTCAAGTGCAAATGACTATATCGTAGATCAGAAAATAAGCCACAATTAATTTAAAAGAATCGAAATCAATAACAGAAAGAAAATTTGGAAAATTCACAAATATGTGAAGGTTAAACAACATATTCTTAAATGGCCAATGAGTCAAAAAAAAAAATCACAAGAAATTACAAAGTACTTTGAGATTAATGGAAATAAAAACACAACACACCAAAACTTACAGGTTGCATCTGAAGCGAAGTTTATAGGAAAATATATAGCTGAAAATGCGTATTTTAAAATAGAATAAAGATGTCAAATACATAACTTTCAACCTTAACACATCAGAAATAGAGGAGCAAACTGAACTTAATGCAATCAAAAGGAAGAAGAAAATGTACAAATGCAGAAAAATAGAGAATATAAATAGAGAAAAATCAAGAAAACCAAAAGAAAGTTTTGAAAAAATCAACAAAATTGGCAAACCCATAAAATATTGATGAACTTCAAAAATATTATGCCAAGAGAAAGAAGACAGACACAAAAATAACATAGCATGTGATTCCATTTATGTAAAATATTCAGATTATGTGAATGTATAAAAATAGAAAACATAAGGGGGTAAGGGGAAAGAGGAGTGCAGAGTGACTACTTAATGGGTGTGGGGTTTTATTTTGGAGTGATTAAAATATTATGAAACCACATAGAAGAGGTTGTTGTATAACATTGTGAATGTACTCAATGCCAGTGAATTGATCACTTTAAAATGGGTGTTTATTTTGAATGTCATCTCAAATTTTTTAAAAAAGGAAGAAAAACTAAAAACTTTTAGATAGACTGACAAGAAGAAAAAAGAATATTAAATTCACACAAATCAGAAATGAAAGAGGGAACATTACTACCAACCTTATAGAAATTAAAAAAGATTATAAGGAAATATAAATATTATGAACAACAAAATATATGCTGACGAATTAGATAAATTAAATGGACAAATTCCAAAAGGACAAACTAATGAAGGAATAGAAAATCTATATAAACCTATAATAAGTAGAGAGATGAGTTTTATAGTTTTTAAAAATATCTTAGAAATAAAACACAAACCTAGATGTATTTACAGGTTACATCCTCAAAACATTTAAAGAAGAATTAATACTAAACTTTCACAAACTTTAAAAAAAAAATAGAACCAGAAAGAATGCTACTCAAGTCATTTTATGAAGCCATTAAAATCATTTTATGAAGCCACCCCAATACCGGAAGCAGGTTAAGATATAAGAAAAAGTAAAACTAAAGACCAATATGTCTTATGAATATAAACACAAAATATGCACCAAAATGGTAAGAAAAGTAATTGAGCAACATTATCAATATGACTATACACCATGTCCAAGGAGAACATTCACATTTCCAGATTTCAGCAGGTACTACACAGCTGCAATATTTAAGAGAGTGTGGTACTGGCATATTGATAGACATATAGATAAATAAAATAGAATTGAGAGTCCAAAAATAAATTTCATGTGTCTATCTATGATCAGCTGATTTGTCTATTTTTGACAAAGATGCTAAAACAATTTAAAGGAGAAAATAGTGAAAGTAGTGTTTTCAACAAATGATGCTGGGGCCACTAGATATCCGTATGCAAAAGAATAAGCTTGAACCTTCTCTTTATACCATACTAAAAATTAACTTAAAATGTATTATACACCTAATGTAAAAGTTAAAACTATAAAACTCTTAGAAGAAAACATAAAAGTAAATCTTCACAACCTTGGATTAGGTAATGGTTTCTTAAATAGGACACCAAAAGCACAAAAAACAAAGGAAAAAGAGATAAATTGAGTTACATGATAATTATTAATAGAAAGTTCAGCACTGAAAATTATTGATAGCATTAAGAAAGTGATATTACAACATACAAAATGACATGAAATATTTGCAAATCACATACCTGATAAGAAACTAATATTCAGAATATAAAGTATTCTTATAATTCAAAAATAAAAATATAACAAATAGAGTAAAAAGATGGTTACCAGAGGCTGGGAAGGGTAATAGGGGATGGTGGGGTAAGGATGGCTAATAGGAAAAATAAATAGAAAGAAAGACTAAGTCCTATTACTTGATAGCACAATAGAGTGACTATAGCTAATAATAACTTAATTGTATATTTTTAAATAAAAAATGTAATTGGATTTTTTGTAACTCCAAGGATAAATGCTTGAGAAAATGGCTAAGCAGTCTCCATAATGTGCTTATTTTACATTGCATGCCTACATCAAAACATATCACATACCCAATAAATACATATACCTACTGTATACCTACTATGCACAAAAATTTTAAAATTAAAAAAAAATCAAAAACAAATAGAAATGGGCTAATGTTCTAAATATACATTTCTGTAGAGAAGATATATTGATAGCAAATAAGCATATAAAAGTTGCTTAATATCATTAGTCATTTGAGAAATGCAAATTAAATCTATAATAGGATGCCACTTTACACCCACCGAGTGGCTTTAGTGAAAAAATACAGAAAATAAAATTTTGCCAGAATGTGGAGAAATTGGAGCCCTCATAAATTCCTGGTGATATTGTAAAAAGGTGTATCCAATGTGGAAAGCAATTCTACTGTTACTGAAGAAATTAAGTATAGAGTTATGTATGACCCAGCAATTTCACTCTTAGGTTTATACACAAGAGAATTTAAAACATATGTCCATGCAAAAACTTGTACACTTACACATAAATGATCATAATAGCCAAAAATTGAAACAACACAAATATGAATCAATTGACTAGTGGAAAAATAAAATGTGGTGAATCTACACAATTGAATATTATTCATCTATAAAAGTGAATGAAGTACTAATACATGTGAATACATGAATTTACCTTGAAAACATTATGCTAAGTGAAAAATAGCCCCTCACAAAAGACTGTATGATTCCTTATATATGAAATGTCCACAATAGGTAAATCCATAAAGAAAGAAAAATTAGTGGTTGCCAGGAGTTAGAGGGAGATGAGAATGGAAATGACTGGTAAAGAGTACAGTATTCCCTTCTTAGGGCAATAAAAAAATAAAGAAAAAAATAAATTATTAGCATAAATTTTGCTTTTCATCTTTATATTTGCCAATGCCTATTTCAAATGCAAATTGGAGAGTATTTAATTGATGTTCAACATTACCGAACGAAAACAATTCACATTTCATAGCATGTACATGTATATATAGTTTGTTCTTACCAGAACAGTGGACATGCTGCAAGAAACTGACTGAACTCTGTATTTCATGTATTAATATGCACACTTTATCCAAACACTCTCCACCTTTAGCATACTAATTAATAAGGGGGACTAAAAGGAAAATAAACTATGAATTTTCCCATCTTTTTTTTCCTTCTATGTAATCATCTTAAGAATGGTTGGCTAATACAGAGAAATAACATGAGTAGGAAAGAATATAATAGGATTCCTTGGTCTTTAGTGTTTCTTGCAATTAATTGCATTGCCTTCTTGTGTTGGAAGCATTTTCTGAGCTGAGCACAGTGGCTCATGCCTGCAATTTGAACAGTTTGAGAGGCTGAAGGGGGATAATTGCTTAAGGCCAGGAGGTTAAGACCAGCCTAGACAACATGGCAAGACCCTGTCTTGACAATTTTTTTTATTTAAATAAGTAATTTCTGAATCAAAAAGAAAATATGGCTTATTGGAGTGTCTGTGCCATCACTTTTTCAGTCATAGATATAAACGTGCATACTTCCTCAATCTCAGTAAGGGTTCCCAAGAGAAACAGAACCAGTAAGATCCAACAGAACTCAGGCAGGAGTTAATGCTTCAGTCTTGAGGGAGAATTTCTTCTTCTCCAGGAAATCTCAGTTTTTGCTTTTAAGGCCTTCAGTTGATTAGATGAGGCCCACCCAAACTATTCAGAATATGTCGATTTGCTTAAAGTTAACTGGTTGTGGGTGTTCACTATTTCTACAAAATATCTTTATAGAAATACTTAGAATAGTGTTTGACTAAATAACTGGGTACTCTAGCCAAATTGACACAGAAAATTAACCATCAAGACCACCTATTGTCAAGTTGGTGTTTATACCTGTATCTTTATACCACAGTTACTCTACAAAAATATACAATGACAAAATCATATTATCACTTAAACTGATACATCTATCCTGTGTACAACAAAAAATGCACTAACTCTTTCTCCAAAAAGAGGAATCCAAGTCTTTTAATGATGCTCACACTTCTCTCTTGAGATCCTGTAATTTAAATACTATGGTGTAAAACTATTGTTAATATACTAATGTTATATGACCAGCGGGTAAGAAAGAGCAAAGATATTTGCAGAGAAACGTTATGCAAAGATATTTGCATAACAAACTAAAGAAATATCCATAACAATTACAGTCTTCATTTCTGCAAATGATAATATGGTCATATCTGATATTTATAACTACCTTCCCGCACTACCCATTCCATATTCCCTTTTAACTCATCAACTACCTCAGCTGGTTTCACTCCTCTTTGCATGGAGGAGTGAACCAAACCTTCATCTCTGAAGACTCTGGGCCATTGGTAATCTTGCTTGGATTATTTTGTTTTAGTTTTCTAATAAATTTGATAACAGAATATGGTAATACGAAGAGATTTCCTAAGGGATACCCTGAATTCCAGACACACTCTTCCTTACTTCCATTGTGTAGCTGCAGGCCAACTTTCCATTGGTGATCAGATTCTACAGCCCCAGCCTATACAGTAGTTCCCTTTAATTATTGATTCAAATTCATTAAGATCCCAAAGTGGCTGAGTTTCAGTCTTAACTTGTACTCCAATTGAATCTTTGTTGAATGTTTCCTGGTGGATGTATTCTTTACTTTTTGTCTAAGACTTATAAGCCAGCAAATAATAAAATCATTGGGTCAGAAAACAACCATTTTGCTAATGAATGACTAGGGATAATAGAGGTGCCACTACCATTTCCATCCTTTGATTCCTGGACCTACGAATCCTGACTAGAGGAGAAACAACACAGTATTTTGGATACAGATTTAGAGCTTAAACAACCTCCTGAGGAACATTTCCCCAGCTCTGCAAGGTATTGCCAGTTAGCTTGCACTATAACTAAGTAGTTAAAAAGTCATTCCATCAATCTATAAGCCAGATACTTCAGGACAGCAGGGAACGTGGTAAGATCAGTGAATCCATGAGCATGGACTCATTGTTGAACTTCATTTTCAGCAATGAGATTTCCTTGATCAGAAATAATGCCCTTTGAAATGTCATTTTTTGGGGAAAAGCATCCTAAAGGTCCACAGATGGTAGTTTTGAAGCACTGTATGCAGGACAGGCAAATCTATATCTAGAGTAAGCATCTATTTCAGTAAGAACAAAACACTGCCCTTTTTTCATAATGGATGTGGTCAAATGTAATCAACTTGGCACCAGGTGGCTGACTGATGACTCCCAGGAATGATGCCATGCTGCTATCAGACTGAGAATTCAGCAGAGGCCTTAACCAGGTCAACCTTGGTGGGTGGGAGTCAATGTTGCTAAGCCCATGTATAACCTCCTCTCCTGTCACCATGGTCATTTTGTTTATGAGCACATTAGACAATAATAGGAATGGCTGGAAAAAGAGGCTGACTGTTATCCATAGACTGGGTCCATGGTCATTGAGGTATCGACTTAATTATTAAAATCCTCTTCTGCAGAAGTCACCTATTAGCATTCACACGAGACAAATCTATATTTACATCATTTTCTCTATTCAGAGAGATCTAGCTACATACCTATTTCCCAGACTTTCCCAGACTTTCTTGTCATCTAACTAAACCATTGGTCACAGCCCATGAATCAATATATAATAATGCTTCTGGCCATTTCTCCTTTCAAGAAAAATGACCAACCAAATGCAGTGCCCCAAATACTATCTACTAGGAAGATTTTCCTTCACCACTGCCCTTCACGAATATCCCAGACAGGTGCTAGAGTGCTGTAGCTGTTCACTTTTGCATGATGCTCTTGTATCGTGCTAAACTATCTAAACTATCTGTAAATCAGGCTCAAGTTTTCTCTTCCTCGGTCAACTGGTCATAGAGAATTCTCCATGAGGCTATAGATGTGAGCTTGTAGAAAGAAGATAATGTAGCAGGAGTTGGATCCATGGGCATTTGAGCCACTTTCTCATGTAATTTACTTGAACTTTCAGGTTCTGCTCCAGCCTGATCTCATATATTCTACTTCCATTTGATGATAGGTTACTATGCATATTAAACTTTATGGCTTATTGGGTCAGAACACACCCAGTTTTTTAGGGGAAGCTCAGGTTACATGGTAACTTGGTGACCCAGGATTGAGCATTCTGTCTACTACAGCCTAAAGGGAAGCCAAAAGCCTTTTTTTTTTAAAAGTAAGTAGTTATCCACAGAGAATGGCAAGCAGGGATTTATTTCAAAATCCTAAGGTTATGCATTGTGGGTTACTTGTAGGAACCTAACATAAGCTCTGAATATCTGTGTCTGTCACTGATACCTCAAGCACCATTGGATCTGCTAAGTCATATGTCCAAGTGGCAGAACAATATACATGGAAGCTTGAATCCATTGCAGAGCTTTCTCTTATTCTGCAACCTTCAGATCACTTGGTAAATGGAGCAGAGTAGCACACCCACATGATAAGTATGTTGCCTCAAAATCCAAACAGGCATGTTAAATATTGTTTCACTTTTTTATTTATAGAAAGTATCAGATGCAACATCTCATCCTTCACATTAGTAGGAATATCTAGACATCCTATATGCCACTGAAACACTAGAAATTTCACTAAAATGAAAGTCCTCCTCATTTTGGTCAAATTCATTTTCCACCTTCTGACATCCAAATGTCTTAACAATAAGTCTAGTATGTTTCTATTTCTTGCTTTTTAGGTCTATTCAGCACAAGTTATTCAATATATGGACCAATGTAATGTCTTATGGAAAAAAAAAATGGTCAAAGACTCTGCAGATTAAATCATTACATAAGGCTGGAGAGTTTATACACTCCAGAGGTACGGAAGTCAAAGTGTATTGCCAGCCTTGCTGGACTTGACAGCTGAAAGCAAACTGCTTCTGGTGTTCTTTACTAACAGATAGCAAAAGAAAAGCATCTGCCAGATTAATAGATGCACAGTAGGTGGCATGAAATGTGTTAATTTGCTCAATCGATGAAATTACATCTAGAATATTAGCTGAAAATGGAATCACCCACCTGGCTTAGTTTATAACAGTCCACTGTCATTCTACAAGATCCATGTCTTTTCTGCACAAGCCAAATAGGCACATGAATGGGGATGTGATAAAAATCACCAGCTTTGCATTATTCAAGTTTGTAATAGTGGCACTAATGTCTGTATTCCCTCCAAAAATATGGTATTGCTTTTGGTTTACTGAAAAATATGGTATGGCTTTTGGTTTACTATTTTGCTAGGGTGAGGCATTTCTAATGGCTTCCACTTGGACTTTCCCATCATTACTAGACCTTACACCACAGATCAGGAAAGCAACATGGAGATTTTGCCAGTTGCTAAGCAAATTTATTATAATTATATATTGTGGAACTGAGAAAATAACCACAGGATGTGTTGGCAGACCCATTGAACCCACTATGACACAGACATGAGTTAAAACTCCATCAATCACCTGACCTCCAAGTGCCTACTCTTCCTATTAAACACCTGTGACATTTTGGTAATTAGTATCAGTTTAGAGCAATTGTCCAATATTTCCCAAAAAAGTATATTTTTTCCCCCAGAGCACAATCTTGTTGGTAAAAGTTCATGTGCTTCTTTGGGGAAGACTGGGAGAAAGATTAAGAGTATAAAATTTTGGTGGTGTAACTGGTTCTTCTTTGAGAGGACCAGGCACCCTCTTCATTTCAGGAGTTCTATATTTGTAAATAGGCTCACATCTTTGAATTGACTGAAGGGTCATAATTCTCTGCTTTTTATGATTCAAGTGAGACTTTTACTCACTTGACCTAGGGCTTTTCTGTTTATACAGATCATGTAAGAATTTAGTAGACTTCTCATCTATTTCCCTTCTAGGAAAACCATGAAAAGCTAATCAATGTTATAGCTCTCTAAAAGTTAGATACTTTAATCACTGCTTTAATTCTACCATTTATTGGAATAACTGTGCCCACCTTGTTTTGGGTGATTGGGTGGGTAACCTCTGGTCTTTGCACCATAAGATGTGATTATCCCTATGGCATTTAAGGATCCCTGTTTGATGGTAAGTCTTCTTAGTGTAAATCCTGACATACATGGAAGAGTGACTATAGAACTCTTCAAAGCTGCTGGGGCTTCCTTCACAAATTTGTTTCTCACAGTTATGGTAAAAAATGTAAACTCTAGATACTCCAGGGTAAATGAATAGGTCTTAATGATAAATCCACTCTATTCCTGTCTCCTTATGCTTTTGTATATCTTCTTCTAAACATAGCAGTGCAGTTCTGGCAATACAATTTTATTTAGTGTAAGTCACCTTTTGGTTGATATTCCAGCCTGCCAACTGTACAAACTAACCTTTCTATCCCTTCAAGCTACAACAATAAATTCAGAAATTTTGCTTATAAGTACCATATTTTAAAAATTGGCCTGATCTAACTTTATATTCCTTCCATCATTATCTCTAATATCATCCTTTAATATTAATCCCTAAATATATTACCCAAATTTATGCCTGTATAATTTGGAAAAATCTTGCAGTTCTTTTGATATGTGACATACCTCCTCATGGATCATACTTTGTACCTCACCCTATGGGACCTGCTGGGATTTGAGTCTAGTGATAGATTCAGTAACGACAGGTGGCAAAAGTAGACCCTGAGGAAAATTAATAGAGCCTTGCAAGGGGAAGTCATTACAGGTTTTTCAGGGAAAGCAGGGATAATCTCCCCAATTAGGGATGGAAGAGCTTCTTTTGTTAGTAATGAAGACTTAGCAGAATTTAGAGATTTCATGTCCCCAGCTTTATTGAGATCATCCTACATATCCCCATTCCAAATTTCTGGATTACATTATTTCTCAATCAATGCCCTTATTGTAAGATAAGTCACCTGTGATGTTGGTTATTCAATTTGCATTGTAATTTAGTTACTTGAAAAATATTATCATGAGTTTGGATCTCAGAATTTTTAGCCTTGCAGCTACATGATATAAGGATTTTATTTGGGGACATAGAAAAATTCACATCATTTTTGTGGCACATTATCAGGTAATTTGAAGCCATAAGTTCAAATTGTAAAGGCTTTCTTTCCCGCAGTGTATTTATTGCAGTTAGGAACAACCAACCAATCTTATTATACTCCTTAGTTTGACTAAAATATTCTGCGGTATCAAACCATCATCATTCAGAGCCTTACTTTTTGTAAATATTTGATTCAAAGCATCCCATAGTAATATTTGTATATTCCTATTGCCATACCAGACCAAGGACTACCAGTGTCCTCTTTACCACTGCAGATAGTGAAGTCAGCTTTTAGGGCCTTCACATCTAATCAGATTACAGAACAAACTCCAAAAAACTTATTAACAAATTTGAAATTCATCCTTCAGATTCTATCCTCTAGAACCACTCTCAGTACCAAAATCTGTATCAGCCAGGGTTCTCCAGAGAAACAAACCCAATATTGTATACACACACACACATACACACAAACACACACACACACACACGTATATATACATATCCCGCCCCACACACACACCCAAACACACACAGAGACTATTTTTAAGAACTTGCCCCATGTGTGATTATGTGGGCTTCCAAGTCCAAAATCTATGGCAGGACAGCATGCTTAAAACTCAGGCAGGAATTGATGCTGCAGTCCTGAGACAGAATTTCTTCTCCAAGAAATCCCAATTTTTGCTCTTAAGGCCTTCAACTAACTGAATGAAGGCAACCTAAATTATTGAGAGTAATTTCCTTTACTTAAAGTTAACCACGTCTATACAACTTAACTGAAAAACTTAGTTCTTTATTAAATTACTGGTACTACAGCCTAGATAAATTGACACATAAAATGTGTCATATACCATGACACACACTTTATACTCTCTTTGGTTCTTGCTGATCCTCCCAACATTGTGAATCAACCATAATTCTATGAATATTGAGTATCCTGAATGATCTATCCAAACAGCAGCAAAGAATGGCAAAACATATAGTGCATTTGTCTCATGCTCTATTGTCTCATCAGAATTCATTTACAAAACAGTTTCAAAAAATTATTAAAGGTTTCAATACAGTGACAAGTCAAGCATAAGGCCTTTCTGGCACAGAGCCTTGTGCAACTTCACAGGTTGTATTTTCATTAAGCTGATGCAGGGCAGGTGAGCTAAGAAATTGGGGCTTAGCCTGGGTGGGTTCTTGACTTGGCCCAGGAAATAATTTAAGGGTGAGCCAGTGATATTGCACAGCAATTTTTATTGAAGTGGCAGTGTACAGCAGCAGCAGAGGTACTATTCCTTGCTGGGCAGGGCTACCTCATAGGCCATATGCCCAGAGTATCAGCTCAGAGGCAGTTCTGCGGTCATATTTATACCCACATTTAATTATATGAAAATTATTGGTATATGATGCAGAAATTTCTAGACAAACTGTGGTGACTTTCAGGTAGTCAGGTCATTGCCATGAAAAGAAACAGTAACTTCTAGGTCTTGCCATAGCAATGGTAAACTTAAAATGGTAAGCATAACGTGCACGCTGGCGGGCATGTCACGGAAAGTAGCTTCTGCTCCATTCCTGTTTTATCTAGTCCTCAATTTGTTCTGGTGTCTGAGACCTGCCTCCCAAATCAAATCCCACCTCCTACCTTATTTTCTCCTCAGAGCTGAGATATTCCTCCTTAATCTTAAGGGTACTACAGGAGTATAGGAGTCCATCTTCTGTAATTGCTTCCTACTGATTTTATGTAAATAGACTCATCTTAGCACCAGAAGCATAAAAATCTCTGGATTCTTGATCTAAGGGGCCCAGAGGCGGGATGCTTTCATTCTTTAGGTCAGTAAGTGGGATCAATTAGAAGCCTTGTGCCAGGATTGTCTTTGTCTGGAATTACTGTAATCTGGAATACACAAACTTATATTAAGAGGCTAAAAAAAGAAAAACAAGGAAAAAAGATTAATCTTAATAAGACAGATATCAATCATCTTAAGAGAGGTAAAAAGCAAGTAAGACTTGGGAAGGCACTTTTGATAGTTGACCAGATATAGTTGGGATCAGTGCCCTGGTTGTGTCTGTGTAACCAGTAGCTTGCTCATAGATCATTTGAATGTTAATCTCAACATGTCCATAGTCGTTAATATATGTGCAGCAGGTTTTATTAATAACTGCATAGATTCTACCTCATTCAGCTGGCAACAATCCAAAATTAGTTTGTTATTGAGAACTACATTTGCCAAAGAGTACAGAGACTCTTGGATTCCCTACGCCTGACCTGTGTTGGTGGCTAAGAATTCTAGGGTTCTGAGTCAACTTCTTTAGGCTTAACTTAGGGAAAGCAAAGCTGCCCCAAGGTGCTACTGCTGCCCTGATTCCAACCACAATTAATTCTATTGCTCAGTTACTTCTGGAGTTCTTGGGTCATATTGGGTTATAGACTGTGGCCCCTGGAGGGAAAAGGGTAGCTGATGTACATTCACTTCCTATTACAAGTTTTTGATACACAAGAGAAAGCTACTGCTGAAAGAACAGGTAACTCCCTGGGAGTTAGAATTAGTTATGGGGTGTGAATTATTTTCATTGATGGTTGCAAACAAAAATGGGCCCAGTTGAGGCATAGACAGAGGATCTAAGGGATGTGATGTTTATCCTTTACTGACAAGCTGTGTTTATAGAGGTAATTTTCCCCTGTTCTAATGGTAGTGGTTGAACAATCTTTGTTTTCAAAAAGGGGGTGATACTCCCACCTCCCCAGACTTGTTTTTCCTCTGTATTTTCTGATCAAGGAAAAGGCACCATATAGGGCTCACAAGTGGAATCCCACTTACGTCACTGCAGCCTTTGGAACCTGGCAACCAAAGTTTATCAGAGCATCACAGTGAAACTTTACATTTTGTGTCATTAACACAACTGTGAGTGCAAAAACTATAATGATGAGTGCACTGGAGGTATATATACCCAAATTCCCAGGTCCAGGTAATAGTGGTGGGGGTGTTCAGGTGGAATCTGTTAAGAGGGGAAGAGATCTACTTAGCAAATAGGAGTTTGGGTGCTTTGCGATTATTATGGTTAGTTAGGGTATCTGGATAGGCCAGAAGCTGGAACTCTGTATCCTGGGGATGTTGATGACAAATCTAGCAACTATAAAGATAACTCTCTGATTCTATAATTTTTGAAATATTTACTATAAAGTTTTAGTCCCACCCACACTGGATCAAGGAAATTGGGAGAGAAAACAGGATTAACAGTGGCAGCATAGTATCTGGTTGGGCCTTAGAGTGGCCTTCACACCCAGTAAGGACAAGAGACATTTCCCAGGAGGAGGCGACTAGCTAAAGCAATAGAAAAAAAGTATGAAAGTCAAAAAGAAAAGAAAATTTAATGCTCCTATTTTCACCCACAGGATCATGTTACTACTTCTGGTTGACTGCTGACTATTTCAAATAGGTAGCAGAGGTCCTCTGAAGAATTGTAGACGTAGGTCATACTGTCCTTTCTTTGTGCCTATGACTCATAAGAAACAGGTTTAATCCTTTATAAGAGCACCCAAGTAGTGATTTCCTGAAGATTAACAGCAGTGGCAGTGCTTAACAATTCCTGATAAAGGCCCTCCCATTTTGGTTGAAATTAATCCTCATGGGATTCTTCTTTTTACGTTTTTAGTAAGACTAAGTGTTCTGGTAGAATAGGGAAGCTATTTTTTTTCCGTTGTGGAAAAGGGAAATATTTTATTTTTATATTGGAGGGCCTTTTGTATATGGCCTAAATTCCAAAGGGAGGAGGCAATGTTTATATAGTATAGCTAGTTACTACTAACCAAGATCAGAGCATCCGTGCACACACAATTCATAAAGTCAGTTTTACAACTTTATTTCTTGGCTTCTAGTCTTTGGTTCCCACACAGTTCAAAAGGCATTCAAGGTCCAGTGAGTGCCACCCACCTCCACTCTATTCCAGCCAAGAATATCCAAGTGGCTACAAGTTCCCTGATTCCAAGTCCCCAGGGCACAGGGACATAATGGACCCGGGACCCGCAGAACACCACCACAGCATTGGCACAGAACAAAATAAAAGCTTAAGCATCAACACTGCCTCCAGCACACCCTGAAAAAATGTGGAAACACAAACAAAAGAATCAAAATCCATAGCCCCTCAACAGACTGAATGAATGTCCTCCCTCCTGGCCTAAGGGAATGGAGCTGGGCAAGCATTCAGCAGTCCCCAAAACTCTTCTAAGTGATAGAAGAGTAAAAAACCAAAACACAAAATAAGGTTACAAATCAGGAAAAAAAGCAAGATCACAGAATTAGGTTATATTGGAGGAAAACACTGCTCCCACAGACCTCTAAGACAAAACACTTTAGCATCAGAACAAAGCATTCAGAATCGAAGGAGAAAAACTCACAGGAGCTGATAAAAATGCTAAAGGAGAGAGTGACATGAATCTGAGAAGATTTCAAAAGAAATAGATTACACAATTGAAAAGCAAAATTTCTGGTAATTTAGCAAATTAATATCTTTAAAATGTGGTTTTAACATGTAGTTCATTCTTTAGAAAATCTCTTATAAACCATTTCCTTTTAATTACAGCTAGCTTAATTACACACAAAATTCCTTTCATAAATTCCCCTTTAAAACCTTATGACCAGTTACACTGGTCATCTACAATATGCTTAAACTTTGTGACTTGCCCTATGCTACCACTTTCTTAAATAACAAGTCATTCTACTGTAGGAGACGAATTTACTCTATAAGATCTCTCATTTTATAAAATTACTCTTTCTTTATATCCTTCCTTGAAAAAAATACATTTTCTATCCATAACTACTCGTGGTTTCCCTCATATTTTGAATTTCCCTTTTAATAATTTCCAAATATGACAAAAATATTTTTCCCAGTGAAGAATACATTTCTTTGGCACATTTTATACAAACCTGGGATGCAAGAAATCCTGAACTGCCTACCAGACATTGGAATTCTATGCATGAGAACCATTCTACCATTTTAAGGTTTTAAACTACACAAAAAGCTCATTATTTAAGCATTTAGTCCATTCACATATATTTAACATTTTTTACTTGGAACAGTTTTATCTGGGTCACCTCCAAGAACCAAGTTACTAAGCAAAGCTAGTTCCCATTTAAAGCCATTTTAAAGCCTATGAATCTCACTGATTTACCTAGGTTAAAATCTTAAAATTAAAATTTAGGAAACAGAATATTCTCTTCAAACTAATAAGCTTAGACTAGTCTTGTTTACAATGCTCTTTTATGTATAATCTAGTTTGATAGCAAGCTAGACATGATACATATCAAAATACCTGTATATACAACTAAACAAACACATTAAGTAAAACAACCTAAATGTGACAACTGGATTCCAGTTATTTACAGAATTAGGGCTCATCTACCTGGCCAAATTTTGTTTGCTCCAATAGGTATGGAAAACAGGATGAGGCAGGGAATGGGATTCCATAACATCAAATAAGGAAAGGAGCAAGCAAACTGTGCTGCTCAAGGGGAGACCTCAGAGTCCCTGAGCCACCAGAAAGCTCACCCAGCAGTGGAGACACTGAAGAAAAATGTTCGAGTGGCCACTTGGCTGCCACTGTGGGAAGCTGTCTGCTGGGTCATGGGTCCGAGACTCACAGTAAACGTACTTGAGCAATGCAGCTCATTGGAACTAGTAGAAGAAGGTTGGCTCCAGTACTGATGTGGAGCTCTCTCTCCCTCTCTCTCTCTGTCTCTCTCTCTCTTGTTAGGACATTCTCATTGTCAATAGTCCTTTTGTGTATAGTAGATACACTAATTCTGACCCAGGGACCAGCAAGTTAGGGGCTCTTTTCGGGTTATCCCAGATGCCAATCTAGCTACACTTTGGAATGGGTAATTCTGAGGTGTCAGGGGACTTAAAGCATCTGTTAAGAACCTTGGGAGAGTTTTTGGGGGAGTTTTTACCTCTTGTTTCCTTTCCCTATTTTTAACTTTAAAGGTGACGTATGAGAGTTGACTCACAGGGTTTTGAGGTCTCATTTATGCTTTTTGTAGCTTTCTCCTGATTTCAGGGTCACATTGAGTAATAAAATATATACCCTAGAGGGCCTGTCCTTCTGGGAAGTTTGGGTTTGCATTAGTCTATTTATTGAATGCCTCAACTAAATGACCCTGAAAGAGAGTGAATTTTTAAATCTTTTTTCCTAAGTTATTTTTCTAACTTTGTCATAATTGACTGGCTTAACCACACACTTTCTCCTCCACTTTTTTTCTCATGGAACAGCAAGTAGATGACAATACTTGTAAGTCATGATAAGTTAAATAAAAGAATATAAATAACAAATTCCTGTATAGAATTTTCTGGATTCTCTAAAAACTGGTCATGTCTTTCCTCATACAAAGCCAAATAAGACATAGAAAATGACACGTGTACTATCAATGGTCCCCCATTTCCATTAGCTACCTCCTGCAATGGACACAGGTTTTCCTTTAGGGACTGATGTGGGGACCCACTGCTGCTGGTATTGATTGGACTTACCTTCTTGGGGAGTGGAGGGTATATGCTGGGGATAGTTGGATAAGACGGAGAGGTGCCTGATGACCCTGGGTTGGAATTCTTCATTAGAGAAGTGGTGGAACTCCCCCATCAGAATTGGGGAGACTGAGGAGAATCCAGGGAATTTGTGGGCCTTCTACAGGGAGCAGCTAGGAGAGAATCCCTTAGGCAGGTTTTCCTAGTGCCTAGAAGTTACAGCAGCCAGTAAAGAGTCACGAAAACCTGGACATAAGGGACTTCTTGCCATTTTCCTTCTTTTTTACATAATAAGTCTAATTGCAAAATACTCTTACAATGTACAGAATATGTTTTGGCCACATCTGTTGATTTATTAATTTGTATTGAGCCCAAATGATGCTGCAATAGAAAATGAGTTTATTTTTCTTTAAGCCAAATTTGAATTTGTTCCAGTCACCTAGAAAACATCCTAGTGGTGAGTCTTCTGGTATGCTCACCACTGTCCCTGTGAAAAACAAGGATATTTTTCTGTACACAACAGTCTTTTTAAGTATAGCAAGAAGGACATAAACTGAGCACCTTGTTTTTTGTTTTTTGTTTTTTACTTTTAGATTCCTGCTTCCCGAAGAGAAATTGTAAGTATAGGGAACAAGGCATTACAAAAGTAGATTATGAGCTACAAATGAGTACTAGCATATTAAAACTAAATCCACAGGAAGCAGCAGTTGGGCAGAGAAATGGGCAAAAAAAAAGTGTGACTGTGGAAGGGAAGCGGTCAAACAGCATTGCCGAAAGGGAGATCTCAGAGGGCCCTGACTTGCCAGTAGTGGAAACATCAAAAAAATGTTTAGGTAGCCACTTTTCTACCCAGTCATCTGTCAGGCCAGGGGCCTGGGAACCCCTAGTTTCTTCAACCAATGAGGATTGAGCAAGGCAGTTATAAGTCAGCACACAGGGATGGTCCTGTAACTGGTAAATGGTAACTTCTATCTTCAGGGCAGAAAAAGATGAGACCAATATTCTCTTAGGGGGATGGGCTATAACTCACCATCCTAGAGGAACTGCCAATGCTGAAAACCCCAGAGCATGTGGCGGGTGGCCAAAAATATCAATGCTGAAAACCTATAATGCCTGATTTCAGCCAATAAGGGTCCCCTCACAGAATGCCAAAATCCCTGGGGCACCCAGTGGGCAGCCAACAGTGAACCCAAGACCATGTTGGCATCACAGAACGATGTAACTCTGGTGTCCCTGAGTCAACACAATGGGATACCTCTCACAATTAAGTGTCCTGCCTTGATCAATTGTCTAAACATAGAACACAGTTAACAGAAACTCAAAAGCAAACATAAGACTAAAAATGAAGCATACATTTTATGATTAAAAATAAAACTATTGGTTGGTAAAATAAAATGGATTCAGAGGAGAAAGGACTGGGAGAAGGGTGACAAGGATGTGCTTCAGGATACCCAAATGATGGGAATTTTAACTGACCAGTTAGCCAAAGGCTTTTATTTTATTTTCTAGTTCTCCCAACATTAATAAAGAAGCAGAAGACACTCATCCATCCACAGGAGCCAAAATGGCACCAGCCAATTTTTTATGTGGGACCCAGGTGAGGATCGCTCTAGGTTCCCTCAGCTTGGGTAGACTTGGCTATTGTACAGAGGGGCCAGCACAGAGACTGGTAACCCACTGGCCTGCTGGTTGGAGCAGTGGGTCTGACACAGATTAGTGGTACTATGGCCACTTGCCCATCTGCTTGGCTCTGCCACCTGCTAGAGTAAATAATGGCTCTGAGAAGAGCCTTTGGTTAGTGTTACATTTCTGTATTGTTAGCAGCTCTTTATTGTTAACAGCCTTAGTGTTACAGCTCTTGCAGCCTCTATCATAGACTGCTTCGCCATCTCTCTGCTCTTTGTCTCACTGAACTCCCACTGTCTGGCCTACTGCCATCTCTTGTCATCTTTCTCCAATCACCACCTCTCTGCTGATCATTGGTTGCCACCATCTCTGCTGTCTTGGTTCTCTGCTGATTGTTGTCTCTGCTCTTTGTTCCTTGGTTAGTTGGCATATGATGCAAGGCAGGTGAGCCCTGATATTGGGACTTAGTCCAGGATGGTTCTTTGCTTGACCCAGGAAAAATTCAAGGGCAAGCCAGTGATGTTACACTGCAACTTTTATTTAATCAGCAGTGTATAGCAACAAGGTACTGCTCCTTGCAGGGCAGAGCTACTCCATAGGTAGTGTGCCCAGAGTAACAGCTCCGAGACAGTTCTGTAGTCATATTCACACCTACATTTAATTACATGCAAATTAAGGGGCAGCCTATTTAGAAATTTCTAGGAAAAGTATGGTAAATTCAAATTTGTCAGGTCATTGGCATGAAAAGGGGTTTTAACTTTTGGGTCTTGCCATGGTAATGGTAAAACGACATGGCACATTAGTGGTTATGTCTTATGGAAAGTTGCTTCTGCCCTGTCCCTGTTTTAGCTAGTACTCAATTTGGTCTGGTGTCCAAGCCCTGCCTCTGAAATCAAGTCCTACTTCCTATCTCAAAGCCAGACCTGGCTAGAGATCTTTGAGTTTGAGAATGTGTTTCCCTAGAACTACACAGCTTTGTAGTTCAATTCTTCAGGCTTCATTTTGATGTTTTCCTTTCATCTTAGCCTCTAACTTGTGATAATTTAAAACAATAGCCTTGGGTGGACAAGTGCCAATAATTTGCTACATGCTTGTGGCCACATCTCAGGTACCTCTTCACTATAAGTCTGGGGTCCCCAATCCCTAGGCCATGGTCTGGTACTGATCCATGGCCTCTTAGGAACTGGGCTGTATAGCAGGTGAGCAGTAGGTGAGTGAGCAAAGTTTCGTCTGTATTTACAGCTGCTCCCCATCACTTGCATTACTGTCTGAGCTCTGCCTCCTGCCACATCAGCAGCAGCATTAGATTCTCATAGGACCACATATCCTCTTGTGAATTTTATATGTGAGGGACCTAGGTTGCATGCTTCTTATGAAAATCTAATGCCTGATGATCTGTCAGTGTTTCCTATCACACCCAGGTAGGACCATCTAGTTTCAGGAAAACAAACTCAGGATTCCCACTAATTCTACATTATGGTGATTTATATAATTATTTCATTATGTATTACCAAGTAATAATAATAGAGATAAAGTGCACAATAAATGTAATGCACTTGAATTATCCCAAAATCATTTCTGTCCCTGGTTTCATAGAAAAATTGTCTTCCACAATACAGGTTTCTGGTGCCAAAATGGTTGGGCCCTACTACTATAAGTGATTTTCTCCATATTTTTTCATGGCTTAGTGCATTTCTTTTTAGTACTAAAAAATGTTCCATTTTTAGGATGTACCATACTTTATCCACTGATTTACTCAACTACATCTTGCTTGCTTACAAATTTGGGGAAATATGGATTAAGCTTCTATAAACACCTATATGCAGCTTTTGGTGTGGATATAAGTTTTCAATTCATTTTGATAAATACCAAGGAGAAACACTGTCATATCATAGGGTATGCACATATTTAGTTTTGTAAAACCCTCCCAAACTGTCTTCCAAAGTGGCTGTAACATTTTATATATCCATGAGCAATGAATGAAAATTCCTGCAGATCTGCCTCTTCATGAGAATTTGGTATTATTAATGTTTTGGATATTTGCCATTCTAATAGATGTATAGTAAAATATCATTGCTGTTTTAATTTGCAATCCCATAATGACATACGATGTGGAACATCATTTCATATGCTCACTTGACATCTATATATCTGCTTTCATGATATACATCTGTTCAAGACTTTTGTTCATTTTTTTTTTACCCAGTTGTTCATTTCCTTTTTGTTAAGTTTTAGGAGTTTTTCCTATATTTTGGATAAATCCTTTATCAAATATTTTTTTCAAATATGTTATCCAAGACTATACCTTGTCTTTGTAATATTTTGACATTGTTTTTCACAGAGAAGAAATTTTTCATTTCAATTAAGTCTGACTTATGGATAATGCCTTTGGTGTGGAATCTAATAAATCATCATTATTCACAAGGTCATCCAGATTTTCTTCTATGTTATATTCTAGGGGTTTTATACTCTGTGTTTTACATTTAGTTCTATAATTCACTTTAAGTTAATTTTGTGCAGGATGTATTGTCTTTGTCTAGATTTACTTTTTTTTTTTTTTTGCAAATGGGTGTCCAGTTGTTTGAATACCATTTATTGAAAAGGCTATTCTTGTTCCATCACAGTCTTTGCTCCATTGTCGTGATCAGTTGATTATATTTACGTGAGTTTATTTCTTGGTTCCCTATTCAGTCCTAGTGATCTATTTGTCTACTCTTTTAACACTATCACACTGTCTTGATAAGTGTAGCTTTATAGTAAGTCTTAAAATAGGGTAGTGTCAATCCCCTGACTTTGTGTCTTCTTCAGTATTGAGTTGATCCTTCTGGGTCTTTTGTCTCTTTATATTAACTTCAGAAACGTTTTGTTGATGTCCACAAAATAACTTGCTGAGATTTTGACTGAGATTGCATGGAATCTATAGATTAAGTAGGGAGAAACTGACATCTTCACAATATTGAGTCTTCCTAATCATAAACATGGAATGTCTCTTAATTTATTTGTTTCTTCTTTAATATTTTCATCTGAACTTTTGTGTTTTCTTCAGATGTACATCACAGATAATCAGAGAAATGCAAAACAAACTACAATGTGATATTATCTCCCCAATTAAAATGGCTTATATCCAAAAAAGCAGCAATAAAAAATACTGGTGAAAATGTGGAGAAAAGGAAACCCTTGTACACTTGTTGGTGGGAATGTAAATTAGTACAACCACTATGAAGAATAGTTTGGCTGTTCCTCAAAAAACTAAAAATAGACCTACCATTTTATCCAGCAAAACTTTTGCTGGGTATATACCAAAAGAAAGGAAATAAGTATATCAAAAAGATATCTGCATTCCCATATTTGTTGCAGCGCTATTCACAATAGCCAAGATTTGGAAACAACCTAAGTGTCCAACAGAAGATTGAATAAAGAAAATGCGTTACTTATATGCGATGGAGTACTATTCAACCATAAAAAAGAATGAGATCCTATTATTTGCAACAGTATGGATGGAACTGGAGGTCCTTATGTTAAGTGAAATAAGCCAGGCACAGAAAGACAAATGTCACATGTTCTCCCTTATTTGTGGGATCTAAGAATAGAAGAAGGATGGATATTGAAGGCTGGGAAGGGTAGTGGGGTGATTTGCAGGGGAACTGGGGATTTTAATATGTGCAAAAAGTAGTTAGAAAAAATGACTAAGATATAGTATTTGCTAGCAGAACAGGGTGACTATAGTCAATAATAATTCTACATTTTAAAATAACTAAAAGTATAATTTAATTTTTTATAATACAAAGGATAAACACTTGAGGGCATGGATAGCCCATTTACCATGACTGATTTTTTTTTTTCCCATCAACTTTTAAGTTTCAGATACATATGCAGGACATAGGCGCTCATTACATAAGTAAACGTGTGCCATGGTGGTTTGCTGCACAGATCAACCCATCACCTAGGTATTAAGGCCAGCATCCATTAGCTATGCTCTCCCTTTCCCCACCTCTCCTGGGCAGGCCCCAGTATATGTTGTTTCCCACTATTTGTCCATGTGTTCTCATCGTTCAGTTCCATTTACCATGATTTGATTATTATGTGTTGCATGTCTATATGCAAAATTTTGTAATTCCTCCCAAGCACAGGCAACCAAAGCAAAAATGGACAGATGGGACCATATCAAGTTAACTGTGGTATGAAAGAATCTCATTTACCCTATAAATACATACACCTACCATGTAATCACATACATTTAAAAGAAAAAGGAAACGTGTGATGAAAGGAGACATCTTTTTCTTATTCCTGAACTTTCCAGGAAAGCTTCAAGTTTTTCATCATTAGGTATAATGTTATCTGTTAGTTTTCTATAAATGTTCTTTATCAAATTGAGGAAGTTCACCTTTCTATTCCTAGTATGCTTAATTTTTAAAAAGCATATAGAGTGTTGATTTTATCAAGTGTTTTTACTGAATTTATTGATATAATCATGTGATTCTTTCTCTTTAGGCTGTTGATGTGATTGATTACCTTAATTGACTTCTAAATGTTGAACCAGATGAGTGCCTGGGATAAATCTCACTTGGTCATGTATAATATTTCTTATACATTGTTGTATTCAATTTGCTAATTTTTAAGGATTTTTGCATTTATCTTTATGACAGATATTGCTGTTTAGGTTTTTCTTATAATGTTTTTGGTTAGGGCAATACTGGCCTCATAATATGAGTTAAGAGGTATTATCTTGGCTTCTCCTGTCTGATTATTGTCACCAAAAGGTTGACAGTGACATAGACAGTGAAGTCCAGGCTGACAAGTCTCAGATGGAAATGAGAAACTTATTGAAAACTGGAGCAAAGGTCATCTTTGTTATAACTTAGTAATGAATTTGGCTATATTTTGTTCATGCCCTAGTGGTCTCTGGAAATTTGAACTTAAAAGTGATGACATAGATATCTCGTGGAAGAAATTTCTAAGCTACAAAGCATTTAAGATGTGGCCTGACTGCTTCTAACAACTTACTCTCAGATGCAGGAGCAAATAAATGACTTAAAGTTTCATAGATCTTTGAGACAATCCCTTCTCTCATCACAGGCTCAGAGACCTAAGAGTAAAAAAAAAGTTTTGTGGGCCAGGCTCAGGCCTCTGCTGCTCTGTTTACCCTTGGGACTCTGCTCCCAGCATCCAGGCCATTTGTGCTCCAGTCTCAGCTGAAAGGGTCCCAGATAAAGCTTGGGCTGCTGCTTCAGAGGGTGAGGGTGCAAGCTGTAAGCCTTAGTGGCTTTCATGTGATGTTAAGTCTGAAGGCCCACCAAATGAAAGAGTGAAGGAGGCTTGGCAGACTCTATTTACAAGAGGATATATGAGAAAGCCTGGATGCCCAGGCAGAAGACTCCTGAAAGAAAGAAACCCTCACAGAGAACCTCTACTAGGGCAGTACAGAGGAGAAAGATGGGGTTGAAGGCCCTACACAGTACTTACAGTGGGGCACTGCTTTCTGGAGTTGTGAGAAGGGGGCCACAGTCTTCAATATCCCAGAATGGTAGCTCCACCAGCAGCTTGGACTCTGTTCATGGAAAAGTCACAGGTACTCAGCTCCAACCTGTGAGAGCAGATGCGGTGGCCATACGCTGCAAACACACAGAGGCAGAGCTCTTCAAGCCCTTGAGAGCCAAACCCTTGCAGCTGTGTGCCTGGATGTGGAACACAGAGTGAAATAGATTATTTTGGAGATTTAAGATTTAATGACTGCACTGCTGGGTTTCAGACTTGCATGGAGTTTGTAGCTCCTTTCTTTTGACCCATTTGTCCTTTTTAAAATGGGAATATTTAACCAATGCCTATCCATCCATTGTATCTTGGAAGTAAATAACTTACTTTCTATTTTACAGACTCATAGGTGGAAGGGTATTGCCTTGTCTCAAATAAGACTATGGTCTGTGAACTTTTGATTTAATGCTGGAATAAGTTGAGACTTTTGGGGGACTTTTAGCAGAGGATGATTGTATTTTACAATGTGAGGAAAACATGAGATTTGAGGAGCCAGGGGAAAAATGATATCATTTGGATGTAAAAACAGCCTAAGACAGAAAGCATTCTACCATCTTATGATTAGGTTAAATGAGCCTGTGCTCCTAGACTATGAACTTTACAAAAACTTTTCATCACCTCCCTCGCTCTTAGGTGGGACAGGGTGGCTGGAGAGTGCTGGACTTGTGTATTTCTTTCCCCCATGTGGAAGGCAAGGACTAGTTAGAGTTGGGTATTTCTTTTTCTCCAGGTTGGTTAGGCTATGATAAAACTCCAGCCAGTTAGGCTCTTGTAAAATAATTTTTCCTAAAGGCAAGCCATTTTAAGAACAGAATGGTCTGGCATATTTCAAAATGTTTCTTTTTTTTTTTTTTTCTAATGCTGGAAGCACCAGTGGATTTTTCTCAGATATCTACTGTGGGCACCTGGTCAAAGTCTTGTAGGTAAACTCACATAAGTGTAGGGCCCCCCTAAGACTGGGTCTTCCCGGCATTTTTAGCTCAGGGTTATTTACACCAAGCCTGCAAAGATTTATCAATTACTATTCAGGATTTCCTACACCAGCACTAGTTTCCTGGATGTATTTACTCCAGTAATTGTGATTCTCTGTGTCTGCCTATTTGTCTCTTCATTCATAAGGGAAGTGTTTTGCCCTGAAACTACACTTCTTTAACAGATCTAAGAAAAATTGGTGTTTTTTTCTTTTTAAGTTTGCTCAGCTTTTTACTTGTTAGGATGAAGTGGTGACTTCTAAGCTCCTTACATGCTACACTGAAAATCAAAAGTCTATAGATTTCTTTGGCATAAATTTTGTATACAGAATACAAAAATTATATATACATGTAAGATTTTAGATGAACAGAAAGTTGCTAAGTCATAACACAGGGTTCATGTATGCTTCAGCCCTAATATTACCTGTTATGAACATCTTACATTACTATTGTAGGTTATCACAACTAGTGAAACATTATTGATGGACTATTGTTATATAAAGTTTAAGCTTTGTACAAGCACCCTTAACGTTTACCTAGTGTTCTTTTTATGTTCCAGAATCTCATCCAAGGGACCACATTACATTTAGTCATCATGTCTTCTTAGGCTTTCTTCTTGCTGGGAGAAATTTCTCAGGCTTTCTTTTTTGTTGTTTTTTTTTTTTTTGTTTGTTTGTTTTTTATGACCTTGGCAATTTTAGGGTGTTTTTATCACTGATTTTCTGGAAAGATCTTCAACTAGGGTTTGTCTTATATTTTTCTCAATGCATTTTTGGGAAGAATAGCACAGAGGTAATGTGCTATTCTCATCAAATCATATCAGGGATGCATGATATTAACCTGACTTCCACTGATGTGAACCATGATCCCCTCCCCCAGGTATTGTTCTTCAGATGTATTGGCCGGAGCCCTTTTTCATACTCTATTCTTCTTTGGAAGCAAGACCACATCAAATGGGGGATGGGAGGTTAAGCCCCACCGTCTGGAAAGGAGAGTATCTACATAAATTATTTGGAGTTTTACTGTAAGGAAGGTTTGCCTGTTCTCCCTCATTTATTTATTTATTCATTCATTCATTTATCTACATCAGTATAAACACATGAAGATTTATTCTTTGGGTTACAACCCAATACAGTATTATTTATTTTGTTATAAAACTTGTTCCAAATTTGATTATTGGAAGATATTTCAGGTAGGCTCCTGTGTCCCTTTGTAGTGCATCCATGTTTTTATTTTCTGAGCACTACTTTTTTTTTTCCTCATCCTAAAAGATGTTTCAGGATTATCTTGCTTATTTCATACCACAGCTCTAATAGCCATTTCTTCTAAGATTTCTGTTTTGTTTGTTTGTTTGTTTTAAATTGGGAAATAGTACCTAAAAGCCTAGATATGTGTACTGGAGTGATCCATACTACTAGAGTCATTGCTTTCAAGCCCTCTCAATTGACACAGTTAGAAAAATATATGTAAGGATACTAACCCACATATACGCACATATCTATCCAGTCAAATCACCATTTTTTAGCATTACTTAATTACTTATATCAACTTTTTTTTTTGCCTCCAACCCCTTCAGTGAGGTCATACTGTTGCAATAATCTGTATTGCAATAGATTATTACAACAATCTATATTGCAACAGTATTAGCCATTTCATCCTTAGATTCCAAATCTACTGGTTGATTTTTTATGTTTTGCATACATTGAAGTTCATTCTTTTTTATGTAAAGAAGTTCTGAGTTTCGACAAATGCATAGCACCAGACATTTATCACTTCAGTGTCACAAAGAATAGTTACATTATCCCAACAATTATCCTAGGCATCCCTTTGTTGTCAACCCTTCCCTCTGAAAAATGGGGAGAAAAAACATGATTTTTTTCTGACCCCATATTTTTGCCTTTTCTAGAATGTCATATAAATGAAATAATTCAATATGTGGAATTTTAGTCTTTTTTGTTAATTTGGCAAAATGCATTTAAATTTCAATCACATTGTTGCATACATTAATACTTGGTTCACTTTTATCATCAAATAATATGTTCTTTTATGGATGTCACACAATTTGTTTTTCCATTCACCTATTAGAGGACTCTTTGTTGCTTCTAATTTTAGGTGATTATGAATAAAAGTGTCATAAACACTTTCATACAGGTTTTTATGTGAACATGAGTTTTCAGTTCATTGGGGTAAATACCTAGGGCTGTTATTAATGGGTCCTTTAATAATTCTATGTTTGCTTTGTTTTTCTTTATAAGTAACTACCAAACTGTCTTCAAAGAGTCTGTATTATTTTACATTCCTATCCATGAATGAAATATCCTGTTATTTCACAAACTTGCAAGCATTTGGTGTTGCCAGTTTTATTTTTTAATTTGCATTGGCTTAATAACACATGATGTTGAGTATCTTTTCGTATTCCTATCTTCCATCAGTGTATCTCTGGTGAAGCTTCTGTTTGGATTTATTATCCACTGTTTTATTTTTCCCCCTTATTGCTAAGTTTTAAGTATTCCTTGTATACTCTGGATACAACTTTGTTTTTGTCTGATATATGATTTTCTCTTACTCTGCGTCTAATCATGTCATTCTTTTAACAATGTATTTTTCAAAACAAAAGCTTTTAGGTTTGATAAAGTTGTGTTTTTTTTTTTTTTTCAGGGATAATGCTTTTGATATTGTGCCTACTGTTTCACCTGTGCCAAAGTTAACCCCCAGGGGTCCTGTCACCCCCGCAAACAACTCCACCAATTACGGGGGTTCCTCCCCGGCCAAGACTGGCAAATCGATTTTACCCACATGCCAAAGCATAAACAGTACCGGTATCTGTTAACCATTGTTGATACCTTTTCAGGCTGGATTGAGGCTTACCCTACAGCGTCAGAGTCTGCAGGAACGGTGGCCACTCATCTTATCCAAGACATCATTCTGCGCTTCGGATTGCCAGCCACCATACAATCTGACAATGTTCCAGCCTTTATTTCCAAAGTTACTGACAATGTTTGCACCTCCCTAGGTATCCAGTGGAAACTACACGCGGCCTATCACCCGCAGTCCTCGGGTAAGGTAGAGAGGGCCAATGGCCTCATCAAAGAACATTTAACTAAACTAATGCTTGAACTCCGCCAATCCTGGGTCACTCTGCTTCCAATCGCCCTCGCCAGACTAAGAGCCAGCCCTCGGGGCCCCTCACAGCTTAGTCCGTTTGAGCTGCTGTAGGTCGCCCCTTTCTGCTCTCAACCCCACCACCTCCTGACGCTGCTCCCTTAGAAGGATACCTCCCTTATTTCACCCTTCTCCGAAGCCTTCTTCGTGAACACGCCAACGTCTCTCTTCCTCATCCCACACAATCTTCTAAAAACCCCCCAGTAGTTTCCCCCGGAGACTCGGTTCTCATTAAAAATCTCACCCCAAAACCTCTCACTCCAAGGTGGGAAGGCCCGTACACGGTCATCCTCACCACCCCTTCTGCCATAAAAATAGCTGAGGTCCCGTCCTGGATTCACCTTTCTCGGGTTAAAAAGGCTCTCCATGGCCCCCCTCCCAGCTGGAGGGCCACTTCTACTGGCCCTTTATCTCTTAAACTTACCAAAACCTAACCAGGGTGGATTTGGACTGGACAGGTATATGCATGGTGGCATCCCTTTTCCCCGATGCTAGTATCGTCTCGGGAGATGATCCTGTTCCCCTTCCCAGTTTTGACTCAGTAATAGGAAAAAATAAAAGGGCAGTCCAGTTTATCCCTTTGTTGGCCACTCTTGGCATCACGGCTGCAGTCTCTACGGGAACCGCTGGGCTAGGCTATTCCCTACAAACCTATCAACAGCTCTCTCGTCAATTAATTAATGATGTTGATCTACTCTCATCTACCGTTCAAGTTGTCCAGGACCAGCTTAATTCCCTTGCAGAGGTCGTCTTACAGAACTGCCGAGGTCTGGACCTGCTCACGGCCGAAAAAGGAGGCCTGTGCCTCGCCCTGAACGAGCAATGCTGCTTTTACGCCAACCGGTCAGGCATCGTCAGGGACAAAATTAAAACTCTCCAGGAGGACTTGGCCAAACAACGGAAGGCCCTCCAGGATAACCCTCTGTGGAGCGGACCTAATGGACTTCTCCCTTACCTCCTTTCTCTCCTTGGACCCGTTCTCGGCCTCGGCCTAATCCTGTTTTTCTTACCCTGTCTCTTCCAGTTTCTTCAAAAGCGATTCCAGGAGCTTACTAGAGTCACCATCCATCAAATGATGCTCCAACCAATGCCTAATCTCCATCGGCCAGAATACCGTTATACCCCTCTCCAGACAGCCTAAACTCCTACCCTCACCCCTTCGCCGCCCCGAAGTCAGCAGGAAGTAGCCAGAAGGACAGCCGCCGCCCCTTTTTCCTCTTTAAGGAGTTGGGAATGTCTGGTAGAGGACTTTTGGCCCCGTTCCCCAGCCATGTGGAAAGGACCTAATTCCCGATAAGGAAGGACCCGCAGGGAGGGTCCCTGATCTCACTCTATCCTGGCCCGGCCCAAGACCAGCAACCTTCCCGCCCAGCGGCCCACTGAACCAATCACCACCCGCACCACCAGCTCTCCTACCGCCCCAGGCCCTTTGTCCCTATAAAGTCGACCGAACAAAGAAAGCGCGCGCGATTCCTCCCTCCCCGCTTGAGTCGCCCGGAGATCCCAATAAAGTCGGTACCGGTCACCATGCGTCCTGCCTCGAGTCTATTGAGCGCCTGCCTCCGTGGGTCGGGGTCCCACAGCCGGGGTCGCACACCTACAAGCTCATTGTCAAACACGAGGTCATGCAGAATTTATCTTATAATTTCATCTAAAGGTATTACAGTTTTTCATTTTGGCAATTGAGTTTATGATCCATTTTGAGTTAATTCTTGTGTAAGGTGTGAGATATAGGAAAAGAAGTTTTTACATACAGTAATCAAAAACTTTTAGCACTATTTGGTAAAAATATTATCCCTTTTTATTAAGTTTTTAACACATTTCAAAAATCATTTCATTGTATGAGTTTGTTTCTGAGATCTTTATTCTCTTGTGCTGATTTATGTATATTATTTCACCAATACCACACTGTTTTAATTATTGTAGATTTATAATAAGTCTTAAAATTGGATCATGTGAGTGAACAAACTTATTTTTTATTATTTTACAATCATTTTACTACCTTGGAACCTTTGAATTCTCATGAAAATTTTAGGATTACTTTGTCAACATCTCCAAAAAAAAAAAAAAAAAACCATGCTAATATTTTGTTAGAAATGTGTGGAATCTGGTTGGGCACAGTGGCTCACGTCTGTAATCCCAGCACTTTGGGAGGCAAAGGTGGTCAGATCACATGAGGCCAAGAGCTCAAGACCAGCCTGGACAACATGGTGAAACACTGTTTCTACTAAAATTAGCCAGGCAGGGTGATGAACGCATGTAATCACAGCTACTTGGGAGGCTAAGGCACAAGAAACCCTTGAACCCAGGAGGTGGAGGTTGCAGTGAGCTAAGATCACACCACTGCACTCCAGCCTGGGTGACAGAGTAAAATTTCATCTCAAGAAAAAAAAAAGAAAGAAAGAAAGGAAAAGAAAAAAAATGTGTGAAATCTGTAAAGGAATTGGGGAGAATTGACATGTTAACTATACAGTTGACAGTCAACTCATCTTTGACAAAGTAGCCAAGAACATACAATGGGGAAAGAGTTTTTTCTGTAAATAGTTTTGGGAAAACTGGATGTGGGCATGCAAAAAAATGAACTTGGACCATCATCTCACACCATCTACAAATGTCAACTCAAAATGAATTAAAGAGTTAAACATAATACAGGAAAGTATAAAACTACTGGAAGAAAACAGAAAAAATTCTCTTTGCATTGGTCGGGGCAATGATTTCTTTTGGATATGCCACCAAAAGCATAGACAACAAAAGCCAAAATAGACAAAATATATTGCATCAAACTAAAATCCTTCTTCCCAGCAAAGGAAATAATCCACAGCATGAAAAGATAGCCTATGAAATTGGAGAAAATATTTACAAACCACATAGGTGATAAGGAAATAATATATCAGAACTCAAACAACTCGATAGCAAGAAAACAAATATTCCAATTAAAAAGTAGGCAAGAAAACCTAAATAGACATTTCTTAAAAGAATTACACCCAAATGGCCAACAGGTGTGAAAGAAAAGTAAATATTGGGATCCCCAAATTATTAAGCCAAATACAAAAGTTAATCTGGCAATTGAGTCAGACAAAAGTGTCTCCCATTTTATTCCTAATTAAAATAACTACAAAGATTAAAAAGCTACATATGTCCCTCACAATTTGCCCACAGGAAAATTTCTTGTGGGCCTCAAGATATTTACCCTAAGACAGTTCTGTTGAATTTCACCCTGGCAATGTAAATTGACAGCTTATCTTCACAGCTACAGGACAAAGGGCAAAACTCAAAGTCATCCCTGTGCTCACCTGAGAAAAATGCATATCTCATTGCCATCTCTACCCTATGGTTTATGTAAAATGCAGATTCACTGAGCCACACTGAGGCATAAGTGACTATTTCTCTACCTCCCTCTTACATAAATTGTGTGCTTAGTGGAAGGCTGATAAAAGACTCAAAAGAATGCAACTGTTTGTCTACCTACCTACGACCTGGAGGCCCCCACTTTGAGTTGTCCTACCTTTCCCGATCAAACCAATGTATGTCCTATACATATTAACTGATGTCTCATATCTCTGTAAAATGTATAAAAGCAAGTTGTATCATAACCACCTTAGGCAAATGTCATCAGCATCTCCTGAAGCTGTCATGGGTGTATTCTTAACCTTGGAAAAGTAAACTTTCTAAATTGATAAAGATATGTCTCAGATACTTTTGGTTCACACAGGTATATGAAAAAATGCTCAATGTCACTATGCATTAGTGAAATGCAAAATTTGTTTTAAAAAATTACAATGTGATATCACCTAACACCTGTTAGAAAGGTTCTTATTTTTTAAAAAAGATAAAATATCATCAGGGTATGTAGAAAGGGGAACTCTTGTACACTTGGTTGGAATTCAAATTGATACCACCATTAAGAAAAACAATATGAAAGTTTCTCAAAAAAAAAAAAAAGAGAGAACTAATATATGGTACAGCAATTTTACTCCTGTGGATACTTATATCCAAAGGAAATGAAAACAGTCTCTTAAAGAGATATTTGCACTCTTGTATTTATTGCAGCATTATTCATAATAGCCAAAATATAGAATCAACTTAAGTGTCCATCGATGGATTAATGGATAAAGAAAATGTGATATACATACATATATATGCACATATATTATATATATCATATATATGTGTATACACACACACATGAGGACATATATACAATGGAATATTATTTAGCCTTTGAAAAGAAGCAAATTCTGTCATTTGTGACAATGTGGATGAACCTGGAGAATACTAGGCTAAGTCACACATGCCAAGCACCGAAATACTGATACTGTATGATCTCACTTATATGTGGAATCTCAAAAAGTTGAACTCATAGAACCAGAGAGAAGAGTGATGGTTGCCAAAAGCTGGGGGTGGTGGGTAAAGGGGGTTGGGAGATGTTGGTCAAAGGACACAAAGTTTCAGTTAAACAGAAGGAAGAAGTTCTGGAGATCTGATATATAGCAGGACAATTAATTGACAATAATGTATTGCATACTTGAAAATTGCTAAGAGAATAGATCTTAAATGTCCACACCACAAAACAATGATAACTATGTAAGGTAAAGATATGTTAATTAGCTTTATTTAATCATTTCCCATTGGGTATATATATCAAAATATCATGTTGTACACCATTTTTAACAAGAAATTATATTGATCGTAAGAGACAGAGTGGTCTACGGCCATACCATCCTGAATATGCCCATTCTCATCTGATTTTGGAAGCTAAGCAGGGTTGGGCCTGGTTATTATTACTTGGATGGGAGAAAGAGTGTGTTCACCAAATAACCTATGAAAAAAATCTACATGCCAAGAACCCAGGAAAATACATTGACCAGACTGTGGTTGGGGGCGCGGGGCGGTGAGAACCAAAGCAGCTATGCGGTTATGGCTACATTCTCTCCTCTGCCCTTCTATGCTCTCCTTTCTTGCCCTTCTCTTTCCTTCCCATTCCTTTTTCTCTAACCTTCTTCCTTCCAGTTGGCTTTTTGTGCAGATGCCACCTTCTTTCCCTCATTTTTTGCATTTGCATATGTTTCATCCTCACCCTGGATTGTTAACCCTCCTCCACTTAGCTTGGATAGATTCTGTCTGCTTTTTTTAGAGTCTTCGCATGTGCAGCCTTTTCCAGGTAGTTTCTTTTGATCGCCCAAGGCTGAGATAAGTGACCAACCTGTGAGCTCTCATGATAGCTAGTGCTAACCATTCCATCTTAAATCTTTTTGCTCTGTATTGTAATTGCCTGGACATTTATCTCTTTTCTCCACTGCACTGTGATCCCATTAAAGGCAGGGACTGTTCCTTTTGCCTTCAGTGCTTTACATACAGAATGAAAAAAAAAATTATGGACTTTTCTATTCAACATGGTATATTTTCTATTTGTTTAGATTTTAAAAATTCTTTTCCTTCAGTTTTTTTTTTTTTTTTTTTTTTTACTTTTTCACATACAGATCCTGCATATTTATGTTAGGTATATGCATATTTTTTTTCCCATGCTATTGAAGATGGTGTTTCTTCTTCCATTATTTCAGATTCAAATTTTTCATTTTTAGCATATAGGAAATCGATTAACTTTTAAAATATTGACCTTGCTTCCTAAAAACATGTTAATCTCTTTTTAAAAATTATTTCCAGGAGTGTTTGACAGATGATTTTAAAGTTTCCACATAAATCATGTTGTCTATGAATAAATGTCTATGCCTGTTAGATTTTTTTTTCCTCTTATTTATCTAGATTGGACTTTCAGTACAAGATTGAGTAGTAGTGGTAAGATAAAACATCACTGCCTCAGTTTCTCACTCATCTTTTATTAGATTAAGGAAGGTCCCATGTATCCCTAGTTTTTGGAAAGGTAAATTTTCTTATTGTTGTTTATTTTGTTCTGTTATACTTTTCTTTAAAATGAATGTGTATCCATTCATCCAGTATTGTAACTATGTTTTTTTTTTTAATTAAGCTACTTTCTATAGATAAATTGAAAAGGATTTAGGATATTGAAAACTTTCTTAAATTTATTCTTAAAAGTGCTTTTAGAATTTCACAAAAGCCTTTGTAGTTCCCTAGTTAGTGTGTATGTCAAAAATTATTTGCTTTTTAACATCCTATTTAAAAAATTCAATTAACAAAAATAAGAAGCTTGCTCTTTCAAGCAATTTTTTTCCACTAACATACTCAGGTGCTTACTTTGTGTCTCCTATAAGAGAAGTTGCAATAGCAGTTGGAAGCACATTCTGCCAAATATGTAGTTTTGAGGGCTACTATTTTATAAATGTTATAAAGTTATTCTCTTTGAGCACAAATAAATGAAGTGAGTAGCATAACTATTCAGATTCTATCTATTTTAACTAGTCAAGAATTGTTAACACCCACCACACACAAATATGACTAGATTACTTGTTTTTTCAAGTAGTTTGCATCAGAATAATGAAATAGAAACCCAAGAGCTAGTTCCCACAGATACTAGAGTTCTTAGAATAAGATTTAGCTTTACCTTCACAGTCTCCACAGGAATAACACAGAATGAAACTCACTGAATATTAATTCACTGACTAGCTGAATATTATGTTAAACTTTTAATTTAATTAAACCTGTAATACATATATATAACCCTCACACACTCAAAAATATGTGTATAACTTTTGACTCTGTAAAAATTTGACTAATAGCTTATTATTGACCAGCAGCCTTAGAAATAATATAAACATTAAATTAATATATGTTTTGTATGTTATATGAATTACATACTGTTATTCTTAAAGTAAGCTAGAGAAAGGAAAATGTTATTAAGAAAATAATAAGGGGCTTAAGATGGTAGCACTGGGTTGGGGTGGCTAGTGACTGGGGACACACTGAGGGGTTGTGGGACCACGGTGGCCACCAAGTAGTGGAGTCCAGAGAGTGGGGAAGAGGAGGAATAGGAGGCAGAGAAGGTGATTCCAGCAGAATTGTCAGTATTTTCTCAAAATGTGAAAATAAATGCAAGATTTTGGGAATTGACAAGAGGCCCATTCTGCAAGTGGACAGCTATGTCTTTGCTGGGGATTATAAAGACACTCTTGGGACCTGTGTTATATTTGAAGAAAATTGTTGAAAATATACATGCAGAAGGCAATAATAAAACAGTGCTAAAATATAAATGTCATAAAATGAAGAAGCTCAGCATGATAACTCTTCTGACAGAAAAGAAGGAAGGAGAAGAAAATATAGGTGGAATGGAATGACTGATAATCAGGAAAATGATTTCTTCTATAGAACAAAATGAGTTGTAGCCTTCTACATGAAAATGAAGATGAAGAAGTAGGTAGCTTCAACGCCAGATAAACTTTTAGAGGTGGAAGAGCAACAGATTCAAATGGAAGACAGTTCAAATCTGAGCTATGAACAGGAGAAACCACTGTACTTGGAAATAAAGGTTTCTGGTTATATTATTGATATCTCTTCTGGTTTTATGGAAACTTAAAATGCTGCCTTAAAAACCACTCCTAGATAAAATGGTTCCCATAAGAACTAGTCATGACATTTTTGAAATTTTTATTTAAAAATAATTGGCTGTGTGGCTTTCAATTGTTACTATTTTGTCATTTTTATTGACTAAATGGACATTCCCAGTTATAGCACAACTTAATATGCCAGCATCATTCAGAATCAAACAGGAATTGAACTTTTAAAAAAATTTACGATCACTTTAATTTTCCTTTCTTCAGCAAAATCTGTCAATGAACCAAGTTCTCATAGAACTTAAGATTTTCTTTCATTCTTTCCAGGACCAGAAATTCCAAAATTACAGGGGAAAAAGAATGGAAAAAAAATAACACTGCATGACAATGGACACTAAGTTCATAAAGAACTTCTTTTTAAAATGAAATATCATGGAAGAAAATACCATGAAAAGAATAATCCTATAAGAATTGTTTTTAAGGACAGTAAATTTAAGCTTTGGGTCTTCATGAAGTTACTACAATTTATATAGAAAACTATAAATACACAAGACTCCAGGGGAAAAAGTCAGAATACATAATATTTAATATTCTGTAGGACTAAAAATCTTTTGAGGGGAGTGGGAAAAGGACAGCCAACTGAATCTTTAAGAATACAGAAACTATGAAAAATTCCTGGGTCAAAAGGATGCTCCAAGTGGAACCACACTTTGTGGGGGGGGGGGGAACAACAAGAAACTTTAGACACATTTTTTAAAGGAAAGAAAAATGTACTGAATAAATGCAGTTCTATCCGAAAAGGAAATCTTAAATTAAGGGGAAAAGATCTGAATAGTGTAAACGAGTCTGGCTCAGGAAGGAAACTGAACAACATATCCAAGATCTGTCCATAAAAGTAATGCCAGTACATCTTTAATATTAAAGAAATAGGCTATAAAAAAAGTTCAGTCTCAGAATTGGTTTTTAAAAGCTCCTTTGTGCTACTTTGAAGGTGTGTGGTAAAGTTCCATAGGTTTGTTCACTTTCCAGTATTTCTCACTCACCAATTCAAAAGAAAAAGAGCCATTTAATACAGTGAACTGGCCACTGCCTATTGCCATATAAACGGTATAGTGCTTCTCACTGGCTGTATCAAGGTTCAACTGGTTTGATTCACCTTTGCTTTGAAGTTCTTCTAAAGCTAACCTCACAGCCAGATACTTGGATAAGTGATCAACAGTGGCGTTACCTGAAGTCTTTATGTATCTTGTCTGTATACTCTCATCTCTGTCCATAAGTGCAGGGTGAGGCCTGAATGCTAATTCAATTTCACTAGCACCATTCCATTACTGGATCAATTGCCACTGCTGCATTGTGATTATCAATATCAAGCTCAGAATCATCAGATATTTTGGTCCGTTGTTACTAGGGCCTGCTTCCTGATTGCTGTGTGTGGAGGCATTACTACAGTGTGAATTGTCACCATTGTCTTCTGCTCCACTACCATTTTCAATCTGCTGTTTCTTGCCTCGCTGCAGTCTGTTCATGGCCTGTATCATCAGTCCTTCCTCAATGCTGTGACTGAGAGCCTGCTGATTATCGTGCTTGTTGATACTGGCTAATGCTCTCTCGATGAGCTTCATACTCATCATGACGTGGATAAATTTTGCTGATGAGTGTATTAAAGTTTGGGTCTGGCCTTACTGATTTTTTGGAAACTAGTTTTTTCCGACAGGTAGGATAGTCTTTGTTGCCACTTCTAAGGGCCGTGATGATGCAGTCTGCACGAAAACGATGCAAACACTCCTTTGTAGTCATTCATAATATTCTTCAACGTATCCAAACAAATTGGGCACATTAATTCACTGTGTAGACTTCGATGTGAAACCACAATTTCTAAGCCATCTGTTACCGCCTCCTGAGGTGTTCATTGTAATTAATATAAACTGAGTTCCCATGTTTTGACTAATGGCTGAACTCCGTTTGTCTGCACAGCCTGAGACATTGTGGCTCCTGACCCAGCCAGAGGCTCCACTGGCCACTGTCGGAGCAAGACTTCGGTACCAGCCGCCACGGCCGCCAGCGCTGCACGATATGGTGAGCCTCGGCTTCCACAATGGAGCTCGATAAATTCAACATGGGCCTCTCAATATTCATGAGAGACTGAGGGGAAGCCCACTTGTCCGGCACTGTGGGGAGGGTGGGAAGCAGCGAGCGAGCAAGGGGCGGAGGTGGGGGACGAGCATGTGTACGGCGAGCGGAGGCCGGTGTCACGAAGGGCAGAATTGAACTTTTAAAAATATGGTTTAAATCACTTTAGGGACCTTTCTTTGATAATTCCTTTACATTTGAGGTTTTACTGAGGTAAATGTATGATCTATTCAACTGTGACAAATTACCACACAATCAGTGTCTTAAAACAGCACAGATATATTTTCTTAAAGTTTAACAGGTCAGAAATATGACATGAGTCTCATCTGAGCTAAAATAAAAGTATTGTCAGGACTTCTTTCCTTTTTGGAGGCTCTGGTGGCATGGGTAGAAGGATGAATCCATTTTCTTGCTTATCAGTTGTTGGCAGAATTCAATTATTGGTAGTTGAAGGATCAAGGTCCCCCTTCCTTGCTGTCAGCTGAGTGACATTTCTAGTTTCTAGAGGCTGTCCACATTTCTTGGCTCATGGCCCCTTGTTTTCAGAGCCAGAAATAGTAGGTCAAGTCTCTGTCCCATTTTGAATCTTTCTTGTTACTTCGTCCATCATCCGTCTCTTTGACCTACCCCTCTGTCTTCAACTTCCACTTTTAAAGGTCCGTTTGATTACATTGGGCTCACTCAGATTATCTCCCTATTTTAGGATCTGTAACCTTAATTCCATCTGCAAATTCTCATTTGCCATTTAACTTAACACAAGCAGGCATAAAACCAGGGATTAGGGCTTGGGAATCTTTAGGGTGCCATTTTTCAGTCTACCACAATAAGTATTTTATCTTGGAACAGAAAAAGAATTTTAAAGTGCTTAAGGATAAAGATACAATTCTCAATATGTCAGTTGCGATTTCACTCCTTTCCCACTTAATGAAGATTATTGGAACTAAACTGTAATAGTTATTTTATTAGACAGCAACCTAAATCTGTGCTAATTTGTGTTTTTAAGTAAATCATTCACAAGCTGTGATGCTTTGTAATAGATTAGGTTTTAGAAAATTGCCAATATGCAATTGTTTCTGATGATAAAACCCACCAATTTCATACAGTTTAACCTAGAACTAATAAGTTAAAACGCATCTTATACTAATTACATCTCACACTTGATGGGGATATAACTATTTTACAGGTTAGAGAATTAATGTTCTAGAACGATAATTTCTTTATTTGAAAAGTTTTACCGTTTAATCAGAAAACAGCTTGACAAAAAGCATTTTCAAATCATAAGCACATGTATTTTCCCAGCTTTTATGACTTTTTTAGCCTTACCTTTTTAATCAAAAGCTCATTTTTCCCACCATGTGCAGGTGTAGGACAGATTTCTAATTGCTCGACCCAGTATCTGTTCTTCCTTTATCTCTTTGTAACAGAATTTCTGAATTTATTAAGGTTAGCAATATAGCTGACTTTTCTTGCAGATACCTGTGACCATATGACTAAGTTTTGGGCATTGGCATGGACTTAGAAGTGTTGAGTGGTGCTTCCAGGAAGTTTCCTACAGCTTCTCTTTGTTCCTTATGGAACATCATTATGGTGGCTAGAGGTCCAGCAGGTTTCTTGGACTTAATCTTGGAAACAGAAGCTATTAGTGGCAGAGCAACAACATAGAAGATTGGGTCCTGATACTGTGAGACTGACCTGGACTGCTATTAGTAAAAGGTTTGCAAACCCTTTCACTTTCTACCTGGTTAAAATGGCTTTGAGTTTGCCTTTCAGCACTATTTCTCTAGATGCCTGCTAAGCAATATAACAATGAAATGTCAGCTGTGATACTAAACAATATTGTTTATGTTTGAAAATGACCCCTAATTGGTAATGTATCTGGACCAGGAAGACTGTGACAAGTACTATACATGCCCATTGGAAAACATTGGTTTTGGAATTCCTTAAACGTGTTGTTGCTTATTGCAAAGATCCCTAGAAGCTAAAGTTATTGGCTGTTTCAAAAGATAGTTGTTCTTATACAACATGAAGCTTCTAAACCAGATGGTTTCTGTACCAGTCTAGATGATCTGGTTTACTTATACCTGAGCTCATGCTTGGAAAAATGTAGTAAAGATTCCTGCTGAAACAACCTCAGGCTACCATGTTGTTGTGCTCTTTCTTGTTCGTATTCTGTAAGATTAAGTGAGCCTGGTGAAAAGTTGGGTAACATAGGCTCATTGGGTCTTATGAGCATGAACGTTATTCCAAACCTGTAACCACTGCTGCCATTCAGAGAGGGAAGGCATTGCTTCTGCCTATCTCTGGCCTTCTTTTATGTGAGAGCGAAATAAAGTTCTCTCCTGTCTAAATCACTTAACAGCACCACTTAATCCTAATTGATATGTATATATTTTAGAAAACATGAAAAGTGTAAAAAAATGTACAAAGTAGAAGATTCTTGAGATTTGTAATCTTGCAAAAGAAACATCTAGATGATGATGTAGTTCTTCTACATTAAATTGAAGAGAAAAATAAAGTTAAATTCAGAAAAAATAGAAAATCATAAGAAAGAGAAACATATTTACTATTCATTAGGTGGAAGTGGATTATCATAATTGTCTTCAACTTCATTGTCTTCACCTTGAGTAGGCTGAGGAGGAGGCAGAAGAGAAAGGGTTGGTCTTGCTGGTCTCAGGGTGGTAGAGGTGGAAGAAAATTCATGTATAAATAGGCCTGCACAGTTCAAGTCTATGTTATTCAGTTTTTCTCTTCCACCCACTTATATAAGATTCTTAAAAAGTAGACAAAATAAACAACATAAATCTTTTTTTGTAGACAATTCATGAGCAAAACATCAGATCTTCTGGTTCTAAAATGTTAGTTCTCTCAATAATTTATTTTAAATGTAAGTTGATTAGATGCTCAACAAAGGAAAATTGGATATAATTAATTTTTTAGGTTAATTCAACGTTAACTAATTTAAGTTTGAATCATTGTAAAGTTTTTATTTTTTTGGGATTCTTTTCCAAAAGCGCCCTCATTTGAAATTATTTCTAAAGTTTTGTTTTATTTCTTCTGAGCCTCTATTATAATATCTTTATACACTTTGTCTTATATCCTCATATTTTCTCAGCCAATCATTCCAAAATGATATATTTGAAACCCATTATTAGTATTCCTGCTTGATTTTACAATTATTGCCATTATTAATTTCAGCAATATAAAATTTAGCATAAGAAATTGACAACTAATCAAGATGAAATGTTTCAGATTCTGACACAATGAAAACCTTGAGTATATATTCATTTGGATATTACAGATTTAAGGTGTGCAACTTTCATTAATATTTGGTAATACCTTTTCTTATATTCCAGGTATTGGAGTTGCCATCCATAACACAGGGTGATCTAGCCGAACATCAAAAAACATAAGACAATTTAATTTACACACAAAGAGTTTTACTGTGTTCACCAGGTAACTAATCAGGTTTATTGGTTTCAACTGACAAAGAGTTGGCAGTTGAAGCTTTTCTTATGTATTAACATGCATTTTTAAAATGTTGTCTATTGTCAGAACCATTTCATAACATACCAAATATAATGGGAACCAGGCAGAACAACTAGTTTTACCTATCTATATTCAATGCAACTTGGGTCAGAAAGGTAATGCAGGCCAGAAAATTTTTTTTAATGATGCTTGCCCAATGCCTTAAATGTCACTAAAACTCTTATTGTGAGAAATTAAAGGCTCCGTTTGTCTTTTAAGAATTCAAATATGTGCAACATGGGGTGAGTCTTAAAGGACTTAGAAAGTTTGGAACATTAAAGAGGTGTTTATTGCAACATAGTAAAGCTAAATTCCAAGCCATGGCCTCCTTTTTCATTTCCATATCTCTACTAGCACTATTGAGAAGTGCAGCTGGCCCTACATAGGAAGAAAAAAAAATATGTGACTTAGATGTGATGAAAATTTTTTAGGGTGTCTCCATCTTTATCTGTGTTGGATATCACTCACATATCTTTTATATCCATGCTTCACCCTGCTGTATGTTCCAGAGACTGACTTATATGAATCATATAAAAGTACCCCCATGTCCTCTGTCTTTGGATTGGTTTTGATTAACGGAAAGTTCTGGTAGGAGATCAGAAGGAGTGGGAAGAATGAGGATAGCAGATATATTCTCTTGGTCTTCTCTCTGCAGACTTCCTGGATTGGCTGTGTCCTTTGACTAAAGGTCATAGTTTCTATCAGGATGCTGTCCCCACACAAATCCTATTCTTCCTTTTATTTCCATTAACCATTTCTTCCCCTTGCCCATTCAGTTTTAAGGAAGTAACCTACTCTTTCACTCCCACTCCCATGTTATTAACCACAGATTCTTGTATTATGTGGTTTTGCTACTACATGCTTGCTACTTTGTAAATAGCCCATGTATTAAGCTCCCTTCAAATTATTTAATTTGAGTTAATCAGTTGCTTTCTGCTAGCACTTTGATATATTGTTCTCTGATAGTCTCTGACATTCTGTCATGAGAGATTTATCTTTTGGCTTTCACTTTACCACCAGAATAATACTGTTAGAAACTTCAAATAAATTATCAACCATTTACATATCCATATAAAACCTATTTTTTTCTGATTTAACAACTTATCATGTCTGATGTCATTCAAAGAAGAGCTATAAAATAATTTATCAACAGTCTGTTGACAGAGCATATATATTATTCACTTTTATATTTTATTGTTGGAGACAGTGTAATTTAGTGGTTAAAAGTCATCATCTGGATTTTAATCCTGGTTCTATTGCTTATTACTTATGTAACTTTGGATAATTATCTTACCATCCTGAATTTTAGTTGCATTATCTGGGAAATGAGAGTAATAACAGTGCTTATCTACTGGGGCTTCTATGATGGCTAAATAACTTGTTCATTTAACATAGTGCCTGGTAATTTCAATACAGGATAACTATTATTAACACTTAGCATATTTATAGCATATTAATTCATCTCAGAATCCATTCTTATATCCATCCGTTCAATAAATCTTCAGTTCTTATTATGTATTGGCACCATATTTTGCCTTTATGCCTGAGATAAAATGTTGAAGAAAACTACAGAAGATTCATATCTACAGGTAACATAAGATTTAGATCTAGAGGCAAAACTACATGGAGAAAATAAATGTAATCACAAATTACAGTCACAAATAAATGTAAAACTGGGATAAACACTATGCAGGAAAAATGGAGCATCGTATCAAATTATCAAATCATAGGGACCGTCTATCTCTGAAGGAAGGGTAGAAGCCAAATAAACAGGGAAGAGAGATCCAAACAGAGAGCAAAGGAAGTGCAAATACCATAGGGGGAAAAGAAAAGATGGTAAATCTGAGTAACGAAGAAAAACCCAACTAGCTATAGAGAAGAGAAAAATCAAGGTGGAAATGTAGCTAAGGGGCTAAAAAGTATAGGGTCTTTCATACAATGTTAATATTTTTGTTTCATCTTGGTAGGAATAGAAAGCTGCTGAAGGTTTTAAATATATTTGTGTGAGTGTTTCCCTAACTATATTTTGGCGGAAAAAAGCATTCTAATCAACTGCATTGTGGGTATGTAAGATGGATGTAGATAGACCAATTAGAAGGATATTGTAGTATTTCAGAAAAGAGATGGTGGTAACTTGGATTAGAGTGTTGGTAGTGGAGACTGAAAAAAGTGGATGAATTCAAAAGGTAAAAATAGCTGAGCTTGGTGGTGGATTTGATACAGAGTAAACGTTTCAAGGATTACCCCAAGTTTCCTGATTTGTGGAATTGGATGGATGGTTGCATATTCAAAGTTGGAGCACACTAAATAAGAACCAAGTTGGCAGTAGAGATGTCACATCCAAGCATTCTCGTTTGGATGTGTTTTGTGTTAATTAATTTGAAAAAATAAAGAAAATATATCAAGTTTCAAATATTCAATAGTTATTAGAGATTTACTGACAATCCATATTTTGTATGGGGATAATGATCTTTATGGATTTCTTCCAAATCTTTGGTTTAATCTTGGTTTCATCACTAACTGAATATGTGTTCTGTTGCAAGACATTTACCTTTTTTGAGCTTTAGGTCTCTCAGCTGCAAAATAAGAGGTTGAATTAGATGATCTACAAAAATAAAGTTCCAGCACTCTCTAAAATGCTTTGATTTTTATAAAAGTTAACAAGCAAGCCAGGGACAAAGCCCATGTGTGATAGCTTTATATTCTCATCATACAATTCTTCTTCATTTTATTCTCTAAGTGTATTATACTTCCTCTTTATATTCTAATCGTACAATTCCACTTCCTCTTATTCTCTAAAAGTTAATTGCTATTAAATACTTCAAATTAAGAACAAAGTATAATAGCAACTGGAGTATGATAACCAGACATATTAAAACCAATAGCTTTATTAATATTAATAAAATAGGGGGCAATTGTAGATCAAACTTTGGGAGACTAAAGTTGTCTGCCTTGTGTGTTGCTTTTTATTAGCAGCAATAATTCTACTCAACTAATTATTCCAAATTTCCATTTCACTTCTCTTATTTCAGATACTGTCATAACTATTTTTATTAGTGTTACTATATCTGTAGTTTTATTTATTATTTCCAAAACTGACTTGAGGAAACTAACGATAAAAAGTATCTCGGTGCAATATAATTTTTTTTAATGAAAGAAACTACGTGTAGTAAGTATGGAGGAAAGGGTAGCCCAAGTTTCAAACAGTTCTCTAAGTGACTATAATTACTGTGAGTAAACATTAAGCTTCAGTGGATTTCTTGAAAAACACAACAGAGAAAAATGTGAGCAGTTAGATAATATTGTCTCATCAAAGGAAACATGTCTGCATTCTAGGAACAAATTTTCTCTCTTGAACTAAATTTTAAAAGGAATGATTTGCATAGCTTCTTAGACTGGGTTCACTGAAAAACACCATAGTACTTTTCTGTATTTCTAGCAAATGAATATGTCCAAACATTAGAAAACAGTGAAGCTATGGTGGGTGATGAAAAGCAACAGAATAGGTGTTATTGGGTGCCCACTAGGTGTGCTGTACTATGTGTTTTATGTTTATCATCATATTTTATCTTCAGCAATTTCCTATGAGATAGATATTATTTCCAATTTAAATATGGGAGTCCTGAGGCTTGCTGATATTAAGTGTCTATAGCCAGCATTACAGGTATTTACATTCTTTGGTGTGTTAAGTGTCAGATTTGAAAGTGTTGATTCATGCTGATTTCTAGAGATTACTGTTCATGGTTTTAGTTTCATGCTCTTTGCAGGTCTTAGGCTATACTGCCTCAATGCCACACTTGTGACATAGGAATATGGGAGAGGTATTGGTCCTAGGTTTCAACTTTTCTAGTTGTGCATTTGTAGGGGCCAAGGGAAAACTTTCCCTTTGCCCTCTAAAAGTTTACTGAAAAATCATCTGACAAAAGGTAGATTAATAGGAATAATTTCATACAAACATTAGCATGCACAGAGGCAAATCACAAATATCCACATGAGTTATAGAGGCACATATACCCTATTTCTTGGGGGAAGGGAAATGTGAATGGGGTTTGGATGATTTTAGAGTATAGTAAATGATTTGGGGAACAATTTAATTGGCTTGAAGCCTGGGACAAAGCCTGTTGAACCTGCAGAACATACGATGATTTGTCATAAAAGTCTTCCTGGGTGTGTTGACAGACTTTAGTCTTTCTTCCTGTAATACGAGTTCAGTTAATAAACACTCAGAGAAGAACCAGAGGTTATTTTTTATTTTATGGAAGGTCTAGACATTAGGCAGATAAAGGAACTTCTGAGAACAACGCCATCCTGTGCTTTGAGAGGGACCGAGTATTGGGGGATGGAGGGAAGGTCAGAAAGATCCTGAGGCTTTTTCTTCAGTTCAGCATGTCAAAGTGCTATATTTTGAGGTAACGGTTACCAAACCTCAACACATCCAACCCACGTGAGTTGCTGTGATCTCCTGAGGATGTGGCCACCATTTTGTACATAGGTTCCATGAATACCTACTGGGCCCCCATTCTGATTCTAGTCTCTGGAAATTTTTCTTCTTCTCTTCTATTGACCTTATATGTCACTTTTCTCTTTCATCCGTCACTTAGGGACAAGGAGACTAATTTTTTTCTTGTGTTTAGGCTTTTAAAAAGGATTCTGTCTCCTATGTTGCAAAAAAAAAAAAAAATCTGGTCTCCTGATTGAAATGGAGTGGAAGAAAGTCCAAAAAGTATATTTGTCTCAAGAACTATCCTACAATACTAGCAAATAGCTAGTGAAAAGCGAGAAAGAAAACTTAGACATATCTTAAAAAGAAAAGTATGTATATTATACCCGTATTGCACAGAGCTTCAATGTATGGCCTTACAAGTTAAAGAGAAATGGCTTTGAATTCTGGTTCTGCCACTTAATAGTTTTCTGAACTTGGGTAAGCTATCTACCCTTTCTGCACCTCTTCTTATCTTTTTTCCAAAATGGAAATATACAAAGTTTGAATAACTTGATAATTTCTAGGATTAGAGATCAAAGACATAATGTGCTGAGGGCAGGGTCCAGTACATAGTAAATGTTTGAGTATTAGAATATTCCAAAGTAACTTTTCCAATTAAAGTGCATGAGACATAAGCCATACACAAAAGTTTTCTCAAAATGAATCAAAGAACTAAACATAAGCACTAAAATCATAAAACTGTTAGAAAACATAGGAAAAAGGCTTTATGACATCAGAGTTGGCAATAATTTATTATATATGGCACCAAAAACATGGGCAACAAAAGAGAAAACAGACAAATTGGGTTGAGCACCATGGCTCATGCCTGTCATCTTAGCATTTTATGAGGCTGAGGTGCAGTGATCACTTGAGCCAAGGAGTTTGAGACAAGCCTGGGCGACATGATAACTCATCTCTACAAATTATTTAAAAATTAGCTGGGTGTGGTGGCATGCACCTGTGGTCCCAGCTACTCGGGAGGTTGAGGTGGGAGGATCCCAAGAGTCCAGGAAGCTGAGGCTGCAATGAGCTGTGATTATGCCACTGCAGTCCAACCAGGGTGACAGGTCTAAAAAAAAAAAAACCATGAACTGGGCTTTATCAAAATTCAAAATTTTGGTGCATCAAAAGAGTAAAAATATGGGACTTCTGCCAATATGGCTGAATAGGAACAGCTCCAGAGTGCAGTTCCTAGTGAGAGAGATGCAGAAGGCAAGTGATCTCCGCATTTCCAACAAAGGTAGCAGGTTTATTTCATTGGGACTGGTTGGACAGTGGTTGTAGCACAAGAAGGGAGAACTGAGGCAGGGTGGGGCACCGCCCCACATGGGGAGTGCAATTGATTGGAGGACTGGGGACTCTATCCCCTTGGAATTCTGGTTCAGATACTGCACTTCTCCCATAGCCACTGCAACCCACAGTCCAGTAGAACTCCACCAGGCCGAAAAGTGCCATGAGTTAGCAACACAGATCTGAGTGACAGCTCCGGCCAGCCCATCACTGCGAGTTGTCAGCACAAAACTGGGCAGAACTTTTCACTAGCACTGAGACTGCCTGCGGGGTGGATCGACCCACCCCCTAGAAAGAGAAAGAGCTGAAAGCAGGGACACAGGTGATCCAGCTTGGCAGATTCCACCCCCACAAAGACCAACAAACTGAAACCCTCACGTTTGACAGTTTCGAAGCCAGCACATCAGTTCGAGCTAGACCTGGGATGATAGAGCTCGGTGGGGGGAAGGTCATCCATCATTGTGAAGGCAAGTCTAATCTCACCTGTGTAACCAAAAGCCAGAGGAAGTCTACACAGCAGCCATGCTGAGTCCAAAGCAGCCCAGTAGCACCTCTGCAGTCAGACAAGGGACAGACTGCCTCCTCAAGTGGCTCATTGACCACTGTATAACAAAAACAAAAACAACACCTCATACAGCAGAGGGGCCTGTTAGAAGGAAAACTAAAAAACAAAAAGAAGTAGCTTCAACATCAACAGAAAGGAAGTCCACTAAGAAATCCCGTCTGAAATCACCAACTTCAAAGATCAAAGGTAGATGAATCCACGAAGATGGGAAGAAACCAGTGCAGAAAGGATGAAATCATCAAAGACCAGAACACCTCTCCTCCTCCAAGGGATCACAACTCCTCAACAGCAAGGGAACAAAACAGGGTGGAGGATGAGTTTGAGGAATTGACAGAAGCAGCCTTTAGAAGGTGGGTAACAACAAGCTTCTCTGAGCTAAATCGACATGTTCTAACCCAATGGAAAGAAACTAAAAACCTTGAAAAAAGGTTAGACAAAATGCTCACTAGAATAACCAGTGTAGAGAAGAACATATAAAACTTGATGGAGTTGAAAAACACAGTACAAGAACTTCACAAAGCATACATAATTTTCAATAGCCAAATCGATGAAGCAGAAGAAAGGATATCAGAGAATGAAGATCAACTCAATGAAATAAAATGAGAAGGCAAAATTAGAGAAAAAAGAGTGAAAAGAAATAAACAAAGACTCCAAGAAATATGGGATTATGTGAAAAGACCTAACCTACACTTGATCGGTGTACCTGAATATGATGGGGAGAATAAATCCAAGCTGGAAAACACTTTTCAGAATATTATCCAGGAGAACTTCCCCAACCTAGGCCAACATTCAAATCCAGGAAATACAGAGAATACCACAAATATACTCCTTTTGAAGAGCAATCCCTAGGGACATAATTGTAAGATTCACAAGGGTTGAAATGAAGGAAAAAATGCTAAGGACAGCCAGTCAGAAGGTTGGGTCACCCACAAAGGGAAACCCATCAGGCTCACAATGGATCTCTCAGCAGAAACTGAACAAGACAGAAGCGAGTGGGGGCCAATATTCAGCAACCTTAAAGAAAAGAACTTTCAACCCACGATTTCATATCCAGCTAAACTAAGCTTCATAAGTGAAGGAGAAATAATATCCTTTACAGACAATCAATTCCTGAGAGATTTCATCACCACCAGACCTGCCTTACAATAGTTCCTGAAGGAAGGACCAAACATGGAAAGGAATAACCAGTACCAGCCACTGCAAAAATGTATCAAATGGTAAAGACCAACGATGCAATGAAAAAACTGCATCAACTAACGGGCAAAACAACTAGCCAGTAACAAAATGGCAGCATCAAAATGGCACATAACAATATTAACATCAAATGTAAATGACCTAAATGCCCCAATCAAAAGACACAGACTGGCAAACTGGACACAAAGTCAAGTCCCATCAGTGTGCTGTATTCAGGAGACCCATCACATGTACAAAGACACACATACAGTCAAATTAAAGGGATGGAAGATTTAACAAGCAAATGGAGAGCAAAGAAAAGCAGAGGTTGTAATCCTAGTCTCTGATAAAATGGACTTTAAACCAACAAAGATCAAAAGAGACAAAGAAGGGCATTACATAATGCTAAAGGATCAATGCAACAAGAAGAGCTAACTCATCCTAAATATACCTGGCACCTAATACAGGAGCACCCAGATACATAAAGCAAGTTCTTAATGACCTACAAAGAGACTTAGACTCCTGCACAATAGTAGTGGGAGACTTTAACACTCCACTGTCAATATTAGACGGATCAAAGAGACAGAAAATCAACGAGGATATCCAGGACTTGAACTCACATCTGGACCAAATGGACCTAATTGATATCTACAGAACTCTCCACCCGAAATCCACAGACTATACATTCTTCTCAGCACCATATTATACTTACTGTAAAATTCACCACATAATTGGAAGTAAATCACTCCTGAGCAAAAGCAAAAGAACGGAAATCATAACAACCAGATTCTCAGACCACAGTGTAATCAAATTAGAGCTCAGGATTTGGAAATTCACTCAAAACTGCCCAACTACATGGAAACTGAACAACTGGATCATGAATGATGACTGGATAAACAATGAAATGAAGGAAGAAATAAAGATGTTCTTTGAAACCAATGGGAATGAAGACACAATGTACCAGAATCTCTGGGACACATTTAAAGAGGTGAATTTATAGCAATATATTTGTAGCAACAGAAGTGAGGAAAGATTTAAAATCAACACCGTGTCATCAAAATTGAAAGAGATAGAGGAGCAAGATCAAAACTCAAAAGCTAGCAGAATACAAGAAATAACTAAGATCAGAGCAGAAATGAAGGCAATAGAGACACAAAAATTAATGAATCCAGGAACTGGTTTTTTGAAAAGATCAACAAAATAGACCACTAGCCAGACTAATAAGAAGAAAAAAAAGAGAAAAATCAAATAGATGCAATAAAAAACGATAAAGGGAAATCACCACCCATTCCACAGAAATGAAAACTACCAGGAGAAATTACTACAAACAACTCTATGCATATAATCCAGTAAATCTGGAAGAAATGGATAAATTCCTGGACACTTGCATTCTCCCAAAACTAAACCAGGAAGAAGTTGAAACCCTGAATAGACCAATAACAAGGTCTGAAGTTGTGGCAGAAATTAATACCCTGCCAAACAATAAAAGACCAGGTCCAGACCAGTTCACAGACTAATTCTACCAGATGTACAAAGGAGCTGGTACCATTCATTCTGGAACTATTCCAGGTAATACAAAAAGAGGGAATCCTCCCTAACTCATTTTACGAGACAAACACCATCCTGATACCAAAGCCCAGCAGATGCTCAACAAAAAAAAGAAAACTTCAGGCCAATATCCATGATGAACATTGATGCAAAAATCTTCAATAAAATACTCTCAAACCAATTACAGCAGCACATCAAAAAGCTTATCCATCACGATCAAGTAGGCTTCATCCCAGGGATGCAAGACCGGTTCAACATACGCCAAGTCTATAAGTGTAATCCACCATGGAAACAGAACCAAAGACAAAAACCATATGATCATCTCAATAGATGCAGAGAAGGCCTTTGAAAAAATTTAACAGCGCTTTATGATAAAAACCCTTAATAAACTAGATATCGATGGAGTGTATATCAAAATATAAAAGATATTTCCGACAGACCCACAGCCAATATCATACAGAACGGGCAAAAACTGGAAGCATTCCCTTTGAAATCTGGCACTAGACAAGGATGCCTTCTCTTATCACTCCTATTCAATATAGTATTGGAGGTTCTAGCCATAGCAATCAGGCAGGAAAAAGAAATAAAAGGTATTCAGTTAGGAAAAGAGGAAGTCAAATTGTCTCTGTTTGCAGACGACATGATTATGTATTTTGAAGACCCTATCGTCTCAGCTCAAAATCTCCTTAAGATGATAAGCAACTTCAGCAAAGTCTCAAGATACAAAATTAATGTGCAGAAACCACAAACATTCCTGTACACAAATAACACACAAACAGAGTGCAAAATCATGCACAAACTCTCATTCACAATTGATACAAAGCGAATAACATACCTAGGAATACAACTAACAGAGACTGTGAAGGACATCTTCAAGGAGAACTACAAACCACTGCTCAAGGAAATAAGAGAGGACACAAACAGATAAAAAAACATTCCATGCTCATGGTTAGGAAGAATCAATATTGTGAAAATGGCCATACTGCCCAAAGTAATTTATAGATTCAATGCTATCCGCATGAAACTAACACTAACTTTCTTCACAGAACTTGAAAAAAAAAACACTTTAAACTTCATATGGAACCAAAAGGGAGCCCACATAGCCAAGACAATTCTAAGCAAAAAGAACAAAGCTGTAGGCATCACACTACCTGACTTCCAACTATACTATGAAGCTACAGTAATCAAAACAGCATGGTACCAGTACCAAAACAGAGCTATAGACCAATGGAACAGAACAGAGGCCTCAGAAGCAATGCCACACATCTACAGCTGTCTGATCTTTGACAAACCTGACAAAAGCAATGGGGAAAGGATTCTCTGTTTAATAAATGGTGTAGGGAAAACTGGCTAGCCATGTGCAGAACATGGAAACTGGACCCCTTCCTTAAACCCTACACTAAAATTAACTCCAGATGGATTGAGGACTTAAACATAAGACCTAATAACATAAAAACTCTAGAAGAAAACCTAGGCAATACCATTCAGCACATAGGCATTGGCAAAGACTTCATGACTAAAACAACAAAAGCAATGGCAACCGAAGCCAAAATAGAGATATGGGATCTAATTAATTTTAAGAGTTTCTACACAGCAAAAGAAACAATCATTAGAGGGAACAAGCAACAAACAGATTGGGGAAAAATTTTGGCATTCTACCCATCTGACAAAGGGCTAATATCCAGAATCTACAAAGAACTAAAGCAGATTTACAAGAAAAAGCAAACAAACCCATTCAAAAGTGGGTGAAGGATATGAACACTTTTCAAAAGAAGACATTTATGAGGCCAAGAAATATGAAAAAATGCTCATGATCACTGGTCATTAGAGAAATGCAAATCAAAACCACATTGAGATACCATGTCACACCAGTTAGAATGACAAGCATTAAAGAATTTGGAGACAACAGATGCTGGAGTGGATCTAGAGAAATAGGAACACTTTTATCCTGTTGGTGGAAGTGGAAATTAGTTCAATCATTGTGGAGGACAGTGTGGCTATTCCTCAAGGATCTCGAATAGAAATACCCTTTGACCCAGCCATCCCATTACTGGGTATACACCCAAAGGATTATAAATTGTTCTATTATAAAAACAAATGCACACATATGTTCATTGTGGCACTGTTTACAATAGCAAAGACCTGAATCAACCCAAATGCACATCGATGGTAGGCTGGAGAAAGAAAATGTTGCACATATACACCATGGAATACTATGCAGTTATAAAAAGTGATGAGTTTGTGTCCTCTGTAGGGACATGGATGAATCTGGAAACCATCATTCTCAGCAAACTGTGAAAAGAACAGAAAACCAAACACTGCATGTTCTCACTCATAGGCAGGTATTTAACAATGAGAACACATTGGCACAGGGAGGGGAACATCACACACTGGCATATGTTGGAGGGTGGGGGACTAGGGGAGGGACAGTGGAGGACAGGGAGGTTGGAGAGTGATAACATTGGGAGAAATGCCTGACATAGGTGACTGGGGAGATGGAGACAGCAAACCATCATGGCATGTGTATACCTGTGCAACAGTTCTGTAAGATCTGCACATGTACCACAGAACTTAAAGTACAATTTAAAAAAAGAGTAAAAATATGAGCCACAGAATGAAAAAAATGTAAATCAAATATGATAATGGATTAATATTCAGAATATATATGAAACTCCTGTAATTCAGCAACTAAATAATGAATAGCCTAATTTTAAATTAGGCACAATATTTGAATAAACATTTCTTCAAAGACATGAAAGAGGTTTATCATCATTAGTCACTAGGGAAATGCAAGTCAAAACCACAATGAAATGTTAACTCATACTGATTATGGTGTCTACTATCAAAAAATAAAAGAAAATAACAAAATAACAAGTGTTGGTGAGAATGTAATGAAACTGGAACTTTATGTATTACTGGTGGAAATGTAAAATGATACAGCCACTGTAAAAAAGTATGGTAGTTCATCAATTAACACAGAATTAGCATATAATCCAACAATTTCACTTCTAGATATATACCCAAAATACTTAAAAGTGATAAACCTAAAAGGTATTTGTACAGTCATATTCATAGCATCATTATTTACAATAGCTAAAAGGTGGAAACAACCCAAGTGTCTTTCAACTAATGAATGAATAAACAAAATGTGGGATATATATACACAATGGAATATTACTTAGTCTTAAATGGGGATGAATTTCTGATGCATGCTACAACATGAATTTGTATTGATTACATTGGGTTAAATGAAATAAGCCAGTTACAAAAATACAAATATTTTGTGATTCCACTTACATCTGGTACTTAGAAGCATCAAATTCAAAAAGGCATAAAGTGGAATGGTTATTTCCAGAGGCTAAGTAGAAAAGGAAATGGGGACTTATTGTTTAATGGTATAGAGATTCAGTTTGGGGAAGATAAAAACATTCTGGAGATGGATGGTGGTGATATTGCACAACAACGTGAATGAATTTAATGCCAAAGAGCTGTACGCTGACAAATGGTTGAAATTGTTAATTTTATATTATGTTCATTTAATCACAGTAAAGGAAAATAAAGCTTAGCAACTCTCAAGAATCATAGGTAGAAATATTGTCTCCACTAAGAGAACAGCAAGTTCAATTTAAATGACAACTCAAGATGCATTAACAGTAACTGCAAAATGACCTACAGTAACTCCAATACATGCTACAAATTTAAGTATCTGTTCGTATGAATTAAGGTTAGATTTATGATCGGTTAAGAAATTCCCATCTTACTTTTGTTGTCACTTCTCAATTTCAGCCTTTTATTCTGACAGAGAACACATTTGTTTCCTGGAATATTTTGGCCTTTAACTGTTATTTCTGCTTAATATCATAGATCTTCTGGTAAACCTGGAAATTACCTAATCTGTACATTATTTTTAACACATGTACATTTAAGATTAGCCTCAGGCAACATTGTTAAGTAGGAGAAGTTTTTCTCTAATCTACTTTTTAAAATCTTTTCCCTGTTGGCAGAGACCCAACTTGCAACAGTTGAGCCAGGATATGGGATTTTCTTGATTACTCTTCTATCAGTACAGATTTATTTTCTGTCACACTTTAGAAAACAAAACACATGCAAGGATTCAAAGTAATTTAATGTTTGGTAATTGTTTTTAATACTTTCCATACTTGATATGGTTTGGACTTTGACATGAGTTTTTACTGTTTCATCCCAAACAGATTATATGATGATTTCAAGAAACCTATGAGGGGCAAATGGAAGATAAACTTTTTGTTGCACACTTCAAATTACATTAAGGCTGCTCTCTACTACATATCGATGTGAATCTGAGGTTATATAAAATACTGTTTGGCTTTTTCTCAGAAACACAATGGGGATGTGAATGAGGAGCAAGATGGTGGAGTAGAAAGCTCCACTGATTGTCTCTTCCAGAAGAACAGCAAATTAACAACTGTCTACACAGATAAAACATCTTCATAAGAAGCAAAAATCAGTAACTAGCATTGCCACAAGGGGGTTCAATCACCAAGTGGGTTCTTGGGGTCCCTGAATCTAGGACTTGACTCTTGCACGACATTTCTGGAACTGCCCTGGGCCAGAGGGGAGCCCCCTGCCCTGAAGGGTGAGTCCCAGGCAAGGCAGCAACATTTAATAGAAGCTGATATAAGAGCCCATGAGCCTTAAGGGAACATTGGTTGTAGCCTGGCAGTATACCTTGTGGCTGGGATGGCGATGGGTACAGGGTAAGATTCCTCTGCCTTTAGAAAGAGGGAAGAACTATGTCTTGCAGTTTGAATGGCAGCTCAGCCACATACAATAGAACACCTGGTAGACTTCTAAGATTTTTGACTCTAGACCCTGACTCTGGATGGCATATCTGAACCCACCCAGGGCCTGAGGAACTCATCATCCTGAAGGGAAGGATACACCCTGGCTGGTTCTGCCACTGCTGATTGTAGAGCCTCAGGGACTTGAGCAAATATAGGCAGTAGTCAGGGAGTAATTACAGAAAACCTTGGAGAAGACCCAACACTGGGTTGGTTTAATCTCTGACTTACTGTAGACATAGTTGTGGTGGCCACAGGGGTGCCTATGTCACCCCACACCCAGTGTTAAGTAGCTCAGAGCAGTGAGACTGCATATTTGGGAGAAATTAAGCAAAGAGAAGAAGAGCCCTTATCTGGTAATCTAGAGAATTGTCATGGATCTTGTCCAAGACCATCAAGGCAGTACCTCTAGAAGTCTACAAAAGCCACAGTGTTACTAAATTGGGATACATCCTAAAGCAGACACAACATGAAACACAACACCCAAGTCCTTTCAAATATCTGGAAAGCCTTCCCAAGAAGGGTGGGTAAAAACAAATCTAGACAGTGAACATTACAATAAATACCTATGTCTTCAATGCCCAGACACAGAAAAAAAAAAAATTTACTAATGTTAACACCATACAGCAAAACATTACCTCACCAAATGAACTAAATAAGTCACCAGGGACCAATCCTGGAGAAAGACAGATATGTGACCTTTCAGACAGGGAATTCAAAATAGCTGTGTTGAGGAAACAAGCAAACAAAAATTAGGAGAACACAGGAGAGAAGGAATTGATAATTCTAACAGATAAATTTTAAAAAGAGATTGAAATAATTAAAAGGAATCAATAAAAAAAAATCTGGGGCTAAAAAATGCATCTGACATACTGATGAATGCACCAGAGTCTTTTAATAGCAGAATGGATCAAGCAGAAAAAATAATTAGTAAGCTTGAATACAGGCTAGTTGAAAATATACAGAGGAGACAAAAGAAAAAAATAATTTAAAAACAAAAACAATGCGGCATACCCACAGGATCTATAAAACAGCTTCTAGAAAATAGCTTCAAAAGGGCAAATATAAGAGCTATTGGCCTTAAACTTTAGGAACAGAAAGAGATGGAGAAGAAAGTTTATTCAAAGGAATAATAACAAAGAAGTTCCCAAACCCAAAGAAAGATATCAACATCCAAATACAAGAAGGTTATAGAACACCAAGCAGATTTAACCCAAAAAAGACTACCTCAATGAATTGAGTGATCAAATTTTCAACAGTCAAGATTAAGGAAAGGATCCTAAAAGTGGCAAGATGAAAGAAACAAATAATGTACAATGAAACTCCAGTATGCCTGGAAGCAGATGTTACAGTAGAAATTTTACAGGCCAGGAGAGAACACATGAGATAAACCTCTGAAGGAAAAATTTTACTCTAGAATAGTGTATTTGGCAAAAATATCCTTCAAACATGAAGGAGAAGAAAAGACTTTCCAAGACAAACAAAAGCTGAGGGATTTCATCAATGCCAGACCTGTCCTACAAGAAATGCTAAAGGATGTACCTCAATCAGAAAGAAAATACATTAGTAAGCAATAAATAATCACATGAAGTTATAAAACTCACTGGTTATAGTAAGTACACAGAAAAACATGGTATATTATGACACTGTTACTGTGGTATGTAAACTACTCTTATAAGTAGAAAGACTAAATGGTTAACCAATGAAAAAATAATAACTACATCTACTTTTCAAGACATAGTCAGTACAATCATATATAAATAAAAACAACAAAAAGTTTAAAAGTGGGCTATGAAGTTTAGGTGTAGAGTCTTCATTAGGTTTCATTTTGTTTGTTTATATAAAGAGTTTTAAGTTGCTATCTTAAAACAGGTTAAACTAATGGGTTATACGATAATATTTGTAATTTTATCATTGAGATTGCCTCATTGCAATCTCAAACCCAAAATCATACAATGGATACATAGAAAAAACAAAAAGCAAGAAACTAAATTACATTATCAGAGATAATCACCTTCACTAGAAGAAGGCTGGAAAAAAAGATACAAGAAAGAGAAGACCAAAAAACAACCAGAAAACAAATAACAAAATGGCAGGAGTAAGTCCTTACTCATCAATAATAACGTTGAATGTAACTGAACTAAATTCTCCAATCAAAAGACAGACTGGCTAAATGGACGAAAAATGAGACCAATTAATCTGTTGCTAATAAGAAACACACTTCACCTATAAAGACACATACAGGTTGAAAATAAAGATATAGAATAAATATTCCATGCCAACGGAATCCAAAAAAGAGCGGAGGTCACTATACTTGTATCAGACAAAGCAGATTTCAAGACAGAAACTATAAGAAGAGACAAAGAAGGTAATTATATAATGATAAAGGGGTCAATTCAGCAAAATGATACAACAATTTATATGTATGCACCTAATATGGGAGCATCAAGATGTATGATGCAAGTATTATTAGAGCTAAAGAGAGCGCTATATCCCAATAGAGTAATAGCTGGACACTTCAGCACCCCACTTTCAGCTTTGAGGAGATCCTACAGACAGCAAATCAACAGAGAAACATCAGACTTAATCTGCACTACAGATCAAATGGATCTGATAGATATTTACAGGACATTTCCTTCAAGAGATGCAAAATACACATTCTTTTCCCCAGCACATGGATACTTCTCAAAGATGAGTATTGAAAGATTCATAAAAATTTAATAATATTAAGTATCTTCTCTGCCCACCACAAAATAACACAACAAATTAATAACCTAAGGAATTTTAGAAACTGTAGATTACATGGAAATTAAACAATATGCTCCTGAATGACCAGTAGGTCAATGAATAAATTAAGACGGAAATTGAAACATTTTTGAAACCAGTGATAATGGAAAAACAACATACTAAAACCTATTGGATACAAAAAATCAGTACGAAGAGGGAAGTTTATAGTTAAAAATGCCAATATCAAAAAGGAGGAAAAACTTAAATAATCTAATGATGCATGTTAAACAACCAGAAAAGGAAGAGCATGCTAAACCTGAAATTAGTAGAAGAAAAGAAATAATAAATATCAGAACAGAAATAAATATAAATGAAGCGAAAAAAAAAACAAAAAATAAACAAAAGATCAATGAAACAAAAAGTTGTGTGTTTTTGAAAAGTTGAACAAAACTGATGAACCTTTAGCCAGACAAACTAAGAAAAAAACAGAGGAGATCCAAATAAATAAAATCAGGAATAAAAAAGGAGACATTACAACTGATGCTGCAGAAATGTAAAGGATTATTAGAGGCTACTATGAGCCAATAAATTGGATTTTCTAGAAGAAATGGGCAAATTCATAGATACATACAACGTACCCAGATTGAACCAGGAAAAAATCTAAAACATTATCAGACCAATAACAAGTAACATAATCGAAGCCATAATAAAAAGATTTTAGTAAAGAAATGCCTGGGACCTGATGGCTTCACTGCTGAATTCTGCCAGACATTTAAAGAAGAACTAATATCAATGCTACTCAAACTATTGCAAAAAATAGAGGAAGAAGGAATAAATCCAAATTCATTCTATGCCAGTATTACCCTGATACCAAAACCAGACAATGCTATATTAGAAAAAGAAAACTACAAGCAAATATCTCTGACGAATATTGATGCAAAAGTCCTCAACGAAATACCAACACACTGAATTCAGCAATACCTTAAAAGATCATTCATCATGGCCAAGTGGGATTTATCCCTAGGATGCAAGGATGGTTCATCATATGCATATCAGTTAATGTGGTTCATCATACATATCAACAGAATGAAGTATAAAAACTATATGATTATTTCAATTGATGTTGAAAAAGCATTTGATAAAATTCAACATCCCTTCATGATAGAGCCCTCAAAAAACTGAGGATGGAAGGAACATACATCAACAAAATGAAAGCTATATACGATAAACCTACAGCTAGTATACTGAATGGGGAGAAACTAAAAGCTTTTCTTTTAAGATCTGGAGCATGACAAGGATACTCCCTGTTACCACTGTTCTTCAACATAGTATTGGAAGTTGTAGCTACAGTAGTCAGATGAGAAGAAGATATAAAAGGCATTCAAATTGGGAAAGAATTCAAATTATACTTGGTTGCAGATGATAAGATCTTATATTTGGAAAAACCTAAAGACTCCACAAGAAAGTCTTTACAACTGATAAAAAAAAATTCAGTAAAGTTACAGGATATAGAATCAATATATAAAAATCAATATATAAAAAAGTAGCATTTCTATATACCGAGTGACTAATGTGAAAAAGAAATTTAAAAAGTAATCATATTTACAATAGCCACACATAAAACTAAATACATAGGAATTATCTTAATCAAAGTAGCGAAATCACTATAATGATAACTAAAACACAGGTGAAAGTAACTGAATAAGACATAAAAAAATGGGAAAAAAATTTCATGTTCATGGATTGGAAGAATCAATACTGTTAAAAATGTCCATATTACTCAAAGCAATCTGCAGATTAAATGCAATCGCTATCAAAATACTGATGATATTCTTTACAGAAATAGAAAAAATAATTCTAAAACTTATATGGGACTACAAAAGACATAGAAGAGCCAAAGCTATTCTAAGCAAAAAGAACTAACCTAGAGGAATTACATTACCTGACTTCAAATTATACTACAGAGATATAGTAACCAGAACAGCCTAGAATTGGCATAGAAACAGACACAAAGACCAATGAAACAGAATAGAGAACCAAAAAACAAATCCACACACCTACAGTTAACTCATTTTTTTTGACAACAGTGCCAAGGGCACACACTGAGGAAAAGACAGCCTCTTCAATAAATGCTGCAAGCAAAACTGGATATCCATATGCAGAAGAATGAAGCTAGGCTCCCATGTATTGCCATATATGAAAATCAAATAAAAATCCATTAAATACTTAAATCTATGACCTCACACCATGAAACTACTACAATAAAACATTGAGGAAAAGCTCCAGGACAGTGGTCTGAGCAAAGATTTCTTGAGCAATATCCAACAAACACAGGCAACCAAAGAAAAACTTGTAAAATGGGATCACATGATGTTAAAAAGCTTTTGCATAGCAAAGGATACAATCATCAAAGTGAAGAGGCAATCCACAGAATCAGAGAAAATATTTGCAATCTGAGAAGGAATTCATAACCAGAATATATAAGGAGGTCAAACAACTCTACAAAAAAAATTCAATAATCTGATTAAAAAAATGGGTAAAATATCTGAATAGACATTTCTTTAAAGATGACATAAAATGGCAAACAGGCATATGAAAAGTTGCCCAACATCACAGATCATCAGAGAAATGCACATCAAAACTACAATGAGCTATCGTCTCACCTCAATTAAAATGGCTTATATCCAAAACACAGGTAACAACAAATGCTGGAAATAATGTGGAGAAAAGGGAAACCTCATACACTGTTAGTGAGAATTAGTACAGCCATTATGGAGAACAGTTTGGAGGTTCCTCAAAGAACTAAAAGTTGAGCTGCTATAAGATTCAGTAATTCCACTGCTTGGTATATATTCCCAAAAAAAGAAATTAGTGTATTGAAGTGATACATGCACTCCTGTGTTTGTTGAGACATTTTTCACAGTAGCTAAGATTTGGAAGTAACCTAAGTGTCCATCAACAGATGAATGGATAAAAAAATGTACATAAACTTAATGATGTGCTATTTAGTCATAAAAAGAATAAGATTCAGTCATTTGCAACAACATGGATAAAAATGAAGATTATTCTGTTACATAAAATAATCCAGGCAGAGAAAGACAAACATCACATGTTCTTATTTTGGGGTTCAAAAAATTGAAACAAACTCATGGACATAGTAGAAGGATGGTTACCAGAGACTAGGAAGTGTAGCGCTGAGTTGCATGGAAGGTAGGGATGCTTAATGGGTACAAGAAAAAGAGAAATAATGTATAAGACCTATTATTTGATAGCACAATAGGGTGACTATAATCAATAATAACTTAATTGTACATTTTAAGATAACTTAAAGAGTGTAATCGAATTATTTGTAACCCAAAGGATAAATTCTTCAGAAGATGGATTTTTTAAAAAGCCATGGAAAGGCATGAGTGAAAAATTAATAGTTAATTCTGTTTAATTTTTTAATGGTTGCTCAAGAACTACCCTCTCCCCCAACACACACACACACACACACACACACACACTTCCCTTTCCCCTTTGATCAGGCAAACGATAAAACAGAATGCTAATTAGTGGCCCACAAATTTAAAAAAAAATGCAAACATGGCATTTTGGGAAGAAAAAACCGATGGTTTCTAAAACAGTAAGTGAAAGGTGATGGTATTTCTAGATAGCATCACAGGAGATTCATTTCACAGTTTAAATAGAGGTAACAACCAGGTTGAAAAAAACGATTGGCCCTGACCTGAAGGCACAGCACAGAGTACAGAAACAGGTACTGGAAATATTAGCATCCTGTTGTGTTCATAATTTATTTTTTTTAATTTACTTTCAGTTGTGCAGCTTTCTCTAATGCTTCTCCTGTGGCCATGCTGTTTTTTAACTTCGGCATGTTTTATTAAAAAGAGGAACACAGCAGTAATTGAATTCCAGAGAACAAAACATCCCCAACTTAGGCGTCTTTAACAAAACAAGAAATTTTGTGTTGCTTTAGGGACAACAGAAATAGAAGTTACAATTTTGATAAAACTTTAAAGAAATAAGGGTCACTAAGGGACGACTGTTTCCTGGTCACAGCATCATATTTTAACCTTCTCAAAAAGTGACAAATTCTATACCTGGAACCTCAGTAAATGAAGAACAGAGAAACATTCCTACATTGTTGCAAAGAGAAGCTTTTGTTAATTACCTTGTTTTCACATTCTTTCATTTCTTCTCTTAGTTATTTCTCAATGTCTACTAGTCTCTGCTGGTTTTAATTTCAGTTCATTTCCTACTCCATCTACTAGATCTACTCCTTTCATAATTTGTTTTTCTTGACATTTGTAATTCAATAAGTGGTTTTGTTTGAAAAGACATAAAAATGGCACTGATATTATAGGGTATGGACCACCATGACAAAGAAAAAATACCTAGCACATCTAATGGGAAAGAGCAATAATATTTGAGTGGGTTATTCTTAAAGTTTTTCATTGTAAAAGTCACATAAAATACATTTTTGTGAAAGGACAAGATAGCCATGGAAAATATCATCTATTTTGCACTAAAGGTATGGATAGATGCTGTCACATTTTCCTGTGAAGTATATTTTGAGGCAATTATTTCTTTTTCTCTTTATGAGTTAAGCCTTCTCTAGGGTCCAGTGGATTCAATGCTTACCTCTAGAAAAAAAGCAGACATTATACTGTGAATTATGATACCTAAAAATTAGTTATCAAATTATTCTTTTAGAAACCTGATCATTTACTTACAGATTGGAACCAGGTGGCCTTGGGCCAGGGAACAAGCCATTTCTACCCTAGTTGTTTGATAGTATTTCTGGGACCACATTCCTTGGTGATCATTCAAGGGTAACTTTGTGAGCACTATAACCTTAGAATTCAGTCTGAGGATTTTAGAGAGAATGGAGGATTCAGCTTTTCATATCACTCTCCATCATGTTTACTTCCCTTCAGATCTCAATCTTAACCTATATGATGATACTTCATTTTGTGTGAGTTTTTGCCATAAGCTGCTTGCATCTTGATCCTCCCTATATGTCTAAGGCCTAGGAGAGATAATAAGCACGTGCTGTCATTGTGTGCAGAAAATATAGCCAAATCAAGTAGCTAAGGTAAATTCAAGCAATCCATGCAGAACTAATTGTATAAAAATAAACACTAGATAATGAGGGAGGGAGGAAACAATATTTTTAACGTACACAGTGAAGCCGTATTATGAATCTCTCTGTTGTTCATGCTAAAAACTTCATTTGAAACATTGCTACAAATGTAACTAACTTACAGGAGATACTGATTTTAATAAGATCCATTTGGTGCCTTAATCACCAAATCTTGGACAGGATTGAGTGTAGATAGCTCTCACATTAATGTTGCAAAATGTTCCAATATTTTAGGATATGCCATACTTCATTGAATTTTTTTATATTTTAGCATCTCTGAAATCAGTATGCCCCTTAAAATTGATGGCATGTCAGAGTTTAATAGATAGTTATTTTTTCTTTCCTGGTGCAAAAATATAGTGTATCTTATAATTGATGGCATCCTAGATTTGAAAAAATACAGTGTTACCTTGCTTTTGTTCCTGAAGCAAGGTATATATGCTTTATTTTCTGTGCTTGACTATTTCAGTTTTTAAGAATGGAAAGTTTCCACCTGAAACTGGAAGTCATAATTTTATTTTAATAAATTTTCTTATGAATAGTCACAATTTAGTCTCATTCTATTTTCATTTAAACTTTTAGCTTTCACATACACTAAATTACTGAAAGGATTGGTATACTACATATATAATCTAAGAGATATTTATTGACTACACTAGATAGACAGAAGCATCAATAATATTTGTTTCAATTTTTATAATCAAATAATTCCTCTATTGTCTATTATAGTGAAAACTGTTAGTATCACAGCAATAATATATTAATTTTTCCAATGTCAAGCAAATTCAAATTAAAAATCATTTTAACTTTGGCCCAAAATTTTATTCTGGCGGTGACAAAAAAAAATGTATAGATACGATAAAATGTCAATAATAAAAGACAGTTTTAATGTACTTCAGTTGTCATCAAAATGTCATACAACAATATGAATTAACATTTAGAATAAAATCCAGAAAATACTTAAAATGATCTATTAGTTAATGCTTTTCTTTTTAATCATATACAAGTTTAGAATGTACTATACCCAATACCACATTATAATTTGTAATATGAAACACAATATCTAATAATTCATTGTCTCTGTCTTACTTGGACTTCAGAATATTTAAGTTGCTTATTTGCTGTGGGCATAGCTATTGTAATCCATACAGTCTAAAAAATTAAAGCAGAATCTTTGAAAGCAAATAAGCAAAGATTTTAACTAATTTTGTGGTAAATTAACATAAGAGGGTATTTTCTGTGGGCTTGAATTATCTACATTTGCATCCTACACTAAGTGAATTTATCATTAGGTGATTATTCAAATAATGTGTTGTACACTAAGCTCCTAGAAGTCTAGTGTCAGTTTTTATGACTCTGTGTATTTCCTCAGCACCTAAAAAAATGCGTTGAATTCAATAGAGTCTCAGTCTGTGGAATAAACTGCACAACTGTGAAAACATATTCTCGAGCTCCAAATGTGGGGTTATATGTTCTTTTCTTTCCGCTGTACAGTAGAATAACTGCAGACTCAAACATAGTAATTCCTCAACTAAGAAGCATTTTCAGTAATACCCTAATACTTTTGGATTACTAGCTATGATTATATATTAAAAACGTACCTCTCAAAGTCTCAGTAGTCAGGAGATGAAACTGTGGAGTCCACATGTAGGCAGAAATGTTTCATGAAATAAAAAATACTATACAACAATAAGTTATTGTATATTTTAAAATAGTTAGAATATTTGGAATGTTTCCAACACAAAGAGATGATAAATGTGATGGATATCCCAATTATCTTGATTTGATCATAACACATTATATATATGTATGAAAATAGCATATGTACTGCATAAATATATACAATTATATATAAATAAAAATACTATAAAAATTTAAGCTTTTTTAAAATAAATTCAGGACTATCAACTTGCATGACATTGGGAAACACCACCCATGTCTTTAATGTAGAAGTTGGCTTCATTTTTGAGGTTTCACTGCTGACACATTTCAAGTTCCACCATTCTTCCTTCCCACACTTCCCCATATCTTGCCAAACTGATAAGAAGGCTGGGGTGATCCTTCCTTTTTGATGCCAGCAGATGTTCAAACCACACAGACTCCAGCCTGTGTGCAAGAATCCTAACCCTGGCCCTAACCATATAAAAACCCCAAGCCATTTCTTTTCCTTAATCTATCAAGGCATTTTCAGACCATCTCAGGAGTCACTTTGCTATTCCTTGAAAGCTTCGCTATATAGTAATAAACTTGTTCATGCCTTTGTGTGTGTGTGTGGTGCGTGTGTGTGCGTGCGCACGCATGTGGTGTCATCAGTCTTGCAAATCCAAACCACATTCTGAGTGTAGAGAAGTCCGCCCCACTTCTGCAGAAGAGGCACAATTTCCGTTAGTCAATGTTAATGTATTTCCTTTTAGTTGTACATTGTATAGTCAGTACTGCAGCACACAGTGGCTCTGAAATGTTTCATCTATTTTTCAATAACAGGAATACCACCAATTTAGTTTGGAATAATGCACTTATATTTCTGGAAAGAGGTCAACTCTTTTTAACATACATTTCTCATCCCTAGCATCTCTTTACAAATAAAGAAAGAAGGTGACTGAAAAATTAAATGATTTATGCAGGGTACCCCATAGAAACCAAGTTTTTCAGTTCCCAGTGCAGTGTTATTTGCACAACATTGCTTTGCTTTTATCATCTATCCACCAATTACAAAAAAAAAAAAAAAATCATGCCTTGAGATGTTTCAGGGCGTGGTTTTTTTATTCACATATAAAAAGTCATTCTGGAAGTAGCACACATTTCACGCCTCCCAAGCAGCCATATCTGCTACCCCAACTCTGCCCTGAAACTATAGACTATTTCTTGCAAGTTTAATAAAACTTCCCAAAAGGATTTCTTGGTAATTATGAATCTCTGAGTATAATGTCTCAAATTAGACTTCAATTCTAACATATTTGTATTACGGTGCTTCTTCACTCAAAGCATCAATTTAATAAAGACACCAGCATTGTGGATCAATTAATATTTATTTGTTCATTAACTTATCTGCGCTGTGAAATAATCCCCACAACTTATCAGTATATAAAGAGAATGTTAACAATTTGTCTTTTGTCAATATATTCAGAATTTATCTACAATTTCAGCTTCTTATTTAAAAAAATAAGTCACATATACAGGAGACGCTGGTACTATGAAGTCTACTTTAGGTCTCTTAACTGATTTTCGTTCTATGTGATATTTCAATTTTTGTTTTTAAAGTCAAGGAAAATGGTCTAGTTTTTATTCTTATGGATATTTTCCTGATGAGTTCAGGGTCAGTGAACAGCACATTGCGTTTAGTTTATCTAAGCGATGGGAATAATTTTATAGAAGATAAAACAGGGGAAACACCAAAGAGAAATATGAAAAGAAGTGTCTATATTCCCTAGACAATTCCCTAAAATCTCCATTTGGAGAGAAGTATGTAACCAAAGTATTTCAAAATTTTATCAAGTTCACATGTCCTAATGCCATCTTCCTTTATGTTACATTATGTTTATGAAAAATTCTAGTTGGAGCTCTGTTAATGAAATGGAATTTCAGCATTATAGAATATAAGAGGAATCGTAGGAAAATAATTTAGAGGGACAGGCTGATTGCTTTTATTGGGTGATGTGCTGAGTCATCATTATGATGTAATAGAGAAATTATAATTATAATTTTGCACCTTACTAGATGCATACCGTCCTCACTGACCTACTACTTAATGGGTAATTACTAAACAATACACTGAGTCATTTATAAAAAACATAAATTTATTAGTCAAAGTTCTGGATGCTGAAAGTTCAAGATTACACCACTAACAGATTTGGTGTCTGGTGAGGGTCTGTTCCCCACAGACAGCACATTCTTGCTGTGTCCTCACATGATGGAAGGGATGTGACAGCTCTCTGAAGCCTCTTTTATAAGGGCACTAATCCCATTCATGATAGCGAGAGCCCTCATGACCTAATTCCTTCTTAAAGGCCCGATCTGTTAATATTATCATATTGGGTATTAGGTTCAACTTACGAATTTTGGGGAGACAGTAACATTCAGACCACAGCACCGATGTTGGCATTAGTGAAAAGCTTAATTTCACTATGGATAATTCATGGGACTAGATTACTACCTAGTAATGTAGCCTATATATTTTATAGTGAAGGAATACTCACTAGTATGTAATTCACACAGATTTTTACAGCAATTCAACTGTAAACTTCTAGGAAACAACATAAACATAACATACCAAGTTCAAGGGTTCTATTATATCATTGATCCAATGAGCTTAAGCATTAAAATACGTAATTATACATAATTTACTACTGTTTAACGTAGTAATAACTGCAGAGATAGAGACATAGAGAAAGATACAGAAAGGAAGAATAAGCCAATAGGAAAATTAAAAATTAATTTCACATTTAAAAAATAGCTATTCTGTATCTGAGGAAAAAGAAATCTCTCCTTGAAAAATGTAAATGTAACAGTGAGGTTTACTAAGTGAAGCAGGCCAACTCTCATTTTATTTTCATTAAGGTGATTGATTACCAGTAATTGAAATAAAATTTTTCCCTAAATGAGACCTTTAGTTAGAGAAAAAATAATAATGCTCAATCAGGAAATCTCCCTCTGTGTACTCCCAAATAATTGGCTGCCAGTGACCATTTTTGCTGGTACATGTCAGTTCCATAAAGTTAATCAACCTATTATTCAGATCTCTGTTTCATATTGCCAGCAAAATATTATCTAAGGCAGCATCTTTTATAATTTTGAATGTCTAAGATATTTTAAAATAACTTACATCTTTAAAAATGAGAATGCAATCTGTGAACTTATAGTTCAAAAACTAACTGCAATTATGTTGATCAATTTTTTTATTGTACTTTTAAGTTCTGGGGTACATGTGCAGATCATGCAAGATTGTTGCATAGGCACACACAGGCCATGGTGGTTTGTGGCCCCCATCCCCCTGTCACCAACATCAGGCATTTCTCCCAACGTTATCCCTCTCCAGTCTCACCATCCCTTTCTAGCCCGCCTCTAGCCCTCCATGACCCAACAGACTACAGTGTGTGATGTTCCCCTCCCTGTGTCCATGTATTCTCATTGCTAAATACCCACCTATGAGTGAGAACATGCGGTGTTTGGTTTTCTGTTCTTGTGTCAGTTTGCTAAGAATGATGGTTTCCAGATTCATCCATGTCCCTGGAAAGGACATAAACTCATCCTTTTTTATGGCTGCATAATATTCCATGGTCTGTATGTGCCACATTTTCTTTATCCAGTCTATTATTGATAGGCATTTGGGTTGGTTCCAAGTCATTGCTATTGTAAACAGTGCCACAATGAACATATGTGTGCATGTGTCTTTATAATAAAACAATTTATAATCCTTTGGGTATATACCCAGTAATGGGATTGCTGGGTCAAATGATATTTCTATTCTAGATCCTTGAGGAATTGCCACACTGTCTTCCACAATGGTTGAACTAATTTACACTCCCTCCAACAGTGTAAAAGTGTTCCTATTTCTCCACATCCTCTCCAGCATCTGTTGTCTCCAGATTTTTTAATGATTGCCATTCTAACTGGCATGAGATGGTATCTCAATGTGGTTTTGATCTGCATTTCTCTAACGACCAGTGATAATGCGCATTTTTTACTATGTTTTTTGGCCTCATAAATGTCTTTTTTTGAAAAGTGTTCATATCTTCTCCCATTTTTTGATGGGGTTGTTTTTTTCTTGTAAATCTGCTTTAGTTCTTTGTAGATTCTGGATATTAGCCCTTTGTCAGATGGGTAGCTTGAGACAATTTTTTCCCATTCTGTTGGTTGCTGGTTCTCTCTAATGATTGTTTTTTTTTTTTGTTTTTTTTTTTTGCTGTGCAAAAGTTCTTAAGTTTAATTAGATTCCATTTGTCTATTTTGGGTTTTGTTGCCATTGCTTTTGCTGTTTTAGTCACAAAGTCCTTGCCTATGCCTATGTCCTGAATGCTGTTGCCTAGGTTTTCTTCTAGGGTTTTTATAGTGTTAGGTCTTATGTTTAAGTTTTTAATCCATCTGGAGTTAATTTTAGTGTAAGGTGTCAGGAAGGGGTCCAGTTTCAGCTTTCTGCACATGGCTAGCCAGTTTTCCCAACACCATTTATTAAACAGGGAATCCTTTCCCCATTGCTTTTGTCAGGTTTGTCAAAGATCAGATGGTTGTAGATGTGCAGTGTTGCCTCCGCGGCCTCTCTTCTGTTCCATTGGTCTATATCTCTATTTTGGTACCAGTACCATGCTGTTTTGGTGACTGTAGCATTGTAGTATAGTTTGAAATCAGGTAGTGTAATGCCTCCAGCTTTCTCCTTTTGCTGAAGATTGTCTTGGCTATACGGTCTCTTTTTTGGTTCCATATGAAGTTTAAGGTGCTTTTTTTCTAATTATGTGAAGAAAGTCAATGGTAGCTTGATGGAAATAGCATTGAATCTCTAAATTACTTTGGGCAGTATGGCCATTTTCAGGATGCTAATTCTTCGTATCTATGAACATGGAATGCAATGTTTCTCCATTTGTTTGTGTCCTCTTACTTCCTTGAGCAGTGGTTTTAAGTTTAGAGGTCCTTGAAGAGGTCCTTTACATCCCTTGTATGTTGTATTCCTAGGTATTTTATTCCCTTTGTAGCAATTGTGAATGGGAGTTCACTCATAATTTGTCTCTCTGTTTGTCTATTATTGGTGTATAGGAATACTTGTGATTTTTCCACATTGATTTTGTATCCTGATACTTTGCTCAAGTTGCCTATCAGCTTAAGGAGATTTTGGGCTGAGATGATACAGTTTTCTAAATATACAATCATATCATCTGCAAACAGAACAATTAGACTTCCTCTCTTCCTATTTGAATGCCCTTTATTTATTTCTCTTGCCTGATTGTCCTGGCGAGAATTTCCAATACTATGTTGAATAGGAGTGGTGAGAGAGGTCATCCTTGTCTTGTGCTGGTTCTGAAAGAGAATGCTTCCAACTTTTGCCCATTCAGTATGATATGGACTAGGTTTGTCAAAATAGCTCTTATTATTTTAAGATAAGTTCCATCATTACCTAGTTTATTGAGAGTTTTTAGCCTGAAGAGGTGTTGAATTTTATTGAAGGCCTCCTCTGCATCTATTGAAATAATCAGTGGTTTTTGTCATTGGTTCTGTTTATATGATGGATTACGTTTATTGATCTGCATATGTTGAACCAGCCTTGAATCCCAGGGATGACGCTGACTTGGTTGTCGTGGATAAGCCTTTTGATATGCTGCTGCATTCAGTTTGCCAGTATTTTATTGAGGATTTTTGCATCAATGTTCATCAGGGATATTGGCCTGAAATTTTTATTTTTTTATGTCTCTGCCAGGTTTTGGTATTAGGATGAAGCTGGCCTCATAAAATGAGTAAGGGAGGATTTCTCTTTTTCTATTGTTTGGATGAGTTTCAGAAGAAATGGTATCAACTCCTCTTTGTACTCCTAGCCAAATTTGGCTGTGAATCCATCTGGTCTTGCATTGTTTTTTGGTTGGTAGGCTATTCATTACTGCCTCAGATTCAGAACTTGTAATTGGTCTATTCAGTGATTCGACTTAGTCTTGGGAGGGTGTATGTGTCCAGCAATTTATCCATTTCTTCTAGGTTTTCTAGTTTATTTACCTTGTTTGTTCCTTTTTATTCTTTTTTCTCTAACCTTGTCTTCACCTTTTATTTCATTAACTTAATCTTCAATCTCAGATACTCTTTCTTCCACTTGATTGATTCAACGTTGATACTTGTGTATGCTTCATGAAGTTCTAGTGCTGTGTTTTTCAGCTCCAGCAGGTCATTTATATTCTTCTATGAACTGGTTATTCTAGTTAGCAGTTCCTTCAACCATTTTTCAAGGTTCTTAGCTTCCTTGCTTTGTGTTAGAACATGCTCCTTTGTCTTGAAGGAGTTTGTTATTACCTGTCTTCTGAAGCCTACTTCTGTCAATTCATCAAACTCATTCTCCATCCAGTTTTGTTCCTTTGCTAATGAGGAGTTTTGATCCTTTGGAGGAGAAGAGGCATTCTGGTTGGTTTTTGTAATTTTCAGACTTTTTGCACTGTTTTTTCCCCATCTTCATGGAGTTATCTACCTTTGGTCTTTAATGTTGATGACCTTCGGATGAGGTTTTTGAGTGGACATCCTTTTTTTTTTTTGATGTTGATTTATTCCTTTCTGTTTGTTAATTTTCCTTCTAACAGTCAGGCCCTTCTGCTGCACATCTGCTAGAGTCTACTAGAGGTCCACTCCAGACCCTCTTTGCCTGGGTATCACAAGCCAAGTCTGCAGAACAGCAAATATTGCTGCCTATTCCTTCCTCTGGAAGCTTTGTCCCAGAGAGGCACCAGCCAGCTGCCAGCCAGAGCTCTACTGTATGAGGTGTCAGTCGACCCCTGCTGGGAGGTGTCTTGCAGTCAGGAGGCACAGGTGTCAGGGACTCACTTGAGGAGGCAGTCTGTTCTTTAGCAGCGCTCAAGCACTGTATGGGGAGATCTGCTGCTCTCTTCAGTGCCAACAGGTAGGAACATTTAAGTCTGCTAAAGCAGTGCTCACAGCTGCCACTTCTCCCAGGTGCTCTGTTCCAGGGACATGGGAGTTTTATCTATAAGCCCCTGAGTGGGACTGCTGCCTTTCTTTCAGAGATGTCCTGCTAAGAGAGGAGGAATCTTGAGAGGCAGTCTGGCCACAGTGACTTTGCTGTGTTGTAGTGGGTTCTGTCCAACACGAACTTCTCAGGCAGCTTTGTTTACACTGTGAGGGGAAAACTGCCCACTCAAGCCTCAGTAATGGCAGATGCCTCTCCCTCCACAAAGCTAAAGTGTCCTGGGTTAACTTCAGACTGCTAAGCTGGCAGTGGAAATTTCCAGCCAGTGGATCTTAGCTTGCTGGGCTCCTTTGGGGTGGGATCCACTTAGCTAGAGCACTTGGCTCCCTTGCTTCAGCCCCCTTTCCAGGGGAGTGAACGGTTCTGTCTCACTGGTGCTCCAGCTGCCACTGGGTTATGAAAAAAAATCTCCTGCAACTAGCTCTGTGTCTGCCCACACAACCTCCCGGTTTTGTGCTTGAAACCCAAGGCCCTGGTGGTGTAGGCACCTAAGGCAATCTCCTGGTCTGCAGGTTGTGAAGACCATGGGGAAAGCGTGGTATTTGGGCTGGAATTCACCATTCCACATGGCACAGTCCCTCATGGCTTGCCTTGGTTAGGGGATGGAGTTCCCTGACCCCTTGCACTTCCCAGGTGAGGTGATGCCCCACCCTGCTTCAGCTCACCGGCTGTGGGCTGCACCCACTGTCTAACCAGTCCCAATGAGATGAGCTGGATACCTTAGTTAGAAATGCAGAAATCAGCCACCTTCTTCACTGATCTTGCTAGGAGCTAGAGACCAGAGCTATTTCTATTCAGACATCTTGCCAGCTACCTCCAGAACAATTTTTAAGAAAGAAAAGAAGTGAACAGAGGGACCAAGCACATAATTTTAAAAGGATTTTGCTCCACTGGAAAAATAAAATCCCCAAAACAGGACCTAAAGAGAAAAAGCCAAAAACTTTACATATATATATGTAAGCTTATATAGGCCGTGTGTGTGTGTGTGTGTGTGTGTGTGTGTGTGTGTGTGTATTTATATATATGAGGTGTATGTATATATATCTCATCTATATGGGTATCTGATTTGGTACTTAAGTATATATTAATGTGCTTATATGAGAGATATATATAAGCTGTGTATATATATAATCTTGAATATTATATATTATATATATCACTATAAATAGTGAGAGATAATATTCAAGATACATATATATATGTATCTTGATATATGTATCTTGATTATATATTATATATATATTCATATATATATATATATATATATATCTTGAATAATAGCTTTTAATTAAGCCAACTTCTGACTATTTAGTTCTTTAAAAAGTTTCTTCAAATCTCTTATCAGATTTTAGGGAGGATAAACAGCTGATATTTCTAGTTTCTGAATTTTTTTAATCAACGATACCCTTCCAAGTGACAAAGCAATATCCTAAAAAATGAAGTAACACAAATATCAACCCAAAAGTCAACAGTTCCCTTACCAGGAATTGAATTCAGTCCATGATAATGAAAACACCAAATCCTGGACACTAGATAACAAGGTGGAGTGCTTTTCTTGCTTATGGTTTTAATTAATCTTGCAGGACATCCAAAGCAGGCAATTTGAGCTTTTACGGGATTTTAACTTGTTTCAGATCTGATCTCAGCTGGAATGTTCCTTAGCTAATTCCTTCCATGTTATCATTTCAACATCAGGGTCAGTCATTAGTCCTGATTTAGAAAAACAATTGTTGAATCTGCATTTTTATAATTGCAGTGGCTTTAGTTTTATTCACTTCTTTCTTTTAAAGACTATTAATCTCTTCATTACCTGTTTTATTGCACTACACAATTGTCAGCTAGGCACCAAATGTGTATTTTGGATACTCACTCACTGCAGCCTCGACCTCCTGGGTTCAACCAATCCTTCCACCTCAGCCTCCCAAGTAGCTGGAACTACAGGCAGGCACTACCACTCCTGGCTAATTTTTTTTTTTTATTATTTCTTTTGTAAAGACAGGGTTTTGCTATGTTGCCCAGACTGGTCTTCAACTCCCGGCTCAAGGAATCTGCCCACCTCAGCCTCCCAAAGTGCTGGGATTACAGGAGTCAGTCACCGTGCCCTACCTGGGTGGTCTTTTTAATTAAGCAAAAAAAAAAAAAAAATGTTTCAAGAATCAGGCAGCCCTCAGAACCAGAAGGAGAACATAGAGACTGTGGGACTGCCACAATAGGAGTTTCAGGGAGGGGGTCAAAGAATAATAAATAAATTATAATACAAATATAATAATTTATAATAAATAAATTAGGCATGGTGATGTGCACCTGTAGTCCCAGCTACTTGGGAGGCTAAGGTGGGATGATCACTTGAGCCCAGGGAAGCCAAGGCAGCAGTAAGCCAAAATCCTGCCACTGCACTCCAGCCTCGGGGACAGAGTGAGACCTTGTCTCAAAAAAAAATTACTTACACAATACTTTTACCTACAATTCATAAACTCTTCTGTAGTAAATCTCTTGCTAATAAAAAGTAATACATCAGTTATATTTTTGGTATTTTGGTGTCCTAAATCAGCATGCAATTTAACTTGGTCAGAATTATATCAGTCTTTAGTTTTCATAGAGTACCTCTTGGCTGCCTTGGGCACTGCATATAACAAAACCTAAAGAAAGACACACTGAGATAGAGCATATAGAAAGAACTTTGAAAATGACACCTGAATTCCAAGACAAATACCACGGAATTACTGTGAATTCTCTTCAAGCCTATGGTAGTCTCAAATCCATCCACACAAGAGTTAGAAACAATTTTACAGCTACCAATTGATAGTGATTATGGACCTTATATCTGGCCCAGGTTGTCCATTTTCTTTTTTTCTTTCCTCATATTTTCATTAACAAGGCCCCTCCCCCCCCCCCCCCAAAGGTCTGGAAGACCACTCCTATTTCTGGTTTTTCACATTAGCTTTGTATTCTGGACAGATGAATTATTATTTAATTCTGAAAGATGTTGGAGGCAATTTACTGCCTTAAACAATTTTGAGCTTCAGTAACAGCTAGTCACTGCTTCTCATTGTTATAATTATTAGAACTACACACTGACATACAAGGACAGTTTTTATCCTCCACTAAACTGGATCAACAGTCACAATTACCAAAGTTATTCAGGCCAAAAATATTTTTTTGCCTGAATTACCAAGGCAATTACACCTACCCCTAGAGAGGCTACCGATTGAAAAGTATAAGAGCCTGATGGATTTCTCTGTCTTCATTTTCTTCCAGGATGTGTGTTCTCAGTTTTAATAAGACCAAGAAAATGTAAGATTCCCGAACTTCTAGTATTGTGAGAACAATAGCATTCATTTAAAACTGGGAACAACATAGAGCTGTGAGGTGAACAGGGAGAGAGGAGAGTAACAACTTGGAAGAATTGTTCTCCTACTTTAACCCCTAGGAAATTGTGTGGCACTATCCTCTTCTATGAAATCTACTGCTCCATTGGGGGAAAAATATGTAATCCACAGGGAAGAGAGGAGGGGGAATGCTTTGTGTTATTAACAGCTTAAATGCATTATGATCTCTCTTTAAATACAATCTTGATGAATTGTTCTTAAAAATGGTATTGATCTGGGTAATCAATCTTGGATCTTTTGCCAAAAAGGATTTTTTCAGCAAAACTACAATATTGATTCCTTGCATCAGAGCAGAGTTTTAAAAAGGAGAAACACATTCAAGTCAAAGCTATTGCTGATGCTCTGAAAATACCTGAGTTGAACATCAACCTCCATTTTTTGAAAAGAGTGTAACTGATTTCAGAAGCAGTCACTAGTGGGTCTTTGCTTCATCACCTATCAGTTCCGTGACAACAATTGTTAATCTTGTAGTCTCCTGTTACCTACCCCTTACTTTAGCAGGCCAAGCAGCAATAACTGAGCTCTAGCTTTGCAAAACAAAGGCAAGAACAACTGACTTACAAAAGCATTTAATGGATAAAATAAAGGTCTCACTAGCCAGGCCCTGAATCAATCAAGATACATTGGCAATCTGAGTGAAATCCTGAAGTTTGAAAATCTGAGTGATTCCAAGATTAGTGTAAAACCCGAGAAAAGCAGAGAAAACACTTAAATCTTGTACACTATATTCAGTAATTTGAAAGATTTATTTGGCATGTTAAGGAAGAATTTAGCAGTCCTAGTGGGCTTATATTTTTATGGTAACACATTAAAAATTTCCTGCATATATGCCTTGGAATGAGCACAATAATGCATCTACCAGCAACAAAAGGATTATTGCTATTGTTGGGTCTCAAAAAATAATATCTTAAAATGAAGGCCTCATTAGCAAAATATTTTTTTCTCTGACTGTCTAACTTTCTGTGTCTCAGTCCTATTGTACCTGAGGCTAGCCATAGAATTCTTCCCTAAGGCAGATCATAGAAATCAGAACTCCTTTTTCCCAAAGCCAGCCATAAAACATAAAAATATTACTCTAGCATTTCTTCTACCTTTTCATGTAAAAACTGGTCATTAAAATCTGGCCTACCTTGTTTGGCTAAAGGTCATAAGGTCCTATTCCAGACACGGTCCTGAACCTTTGCATGAAGGAAGGGATTCATGCTCAGAGAGGCCAAGAAGAATCTAGATATTCAGGCCTTGCTGGGTTTTCCTACTCCAACTTTTACCATTAGATCACACCACTTTTGCCCAATCACATTTCTACATGGCTGGTTTATAATTTGTTGAACCTAAGCATAAAAATAGACAATTTCCCCTGTATCAGATAGTCTTCATTCTGAAGGCCCCCATGTATACATATTAAATACATTTGTATGTCATTTTTCCTATTAATCTGTCTTTTGCAAGTTGTTTTTTCAGGGAATGTTTACAGGATCCCTTTTGGTCTCTATGCTATTTGTATTGTTAAGTCAATTCACTGCCATAACATTAACTTATAGAAGTACATCTAGGTGCTTGGGCCATGGTGGAGAAGCCAGAAAAAAAGGGGATTCATTTAGATAATCCTAGTCAGTCACCTGAAAGAAGGAGTTATGTAGACAGGAGACCTGATTTCTTACTGGGGATGATCTTTCAGTACTATGTCATACAACAGGGGCAGCAACAACATTATCATTCAGTGCCTTCTTTAGGCCCAAAGAGTATATCATAGACCCAGGAATAATAGCCAAAATACAAAGTGCAGGAATAGTGACTTTAAAGAATAAGTAAGTTTATATTCATAAGTTGCTATATCATGAATAGAAACAATCAAATGACATACAAATATTCATGTTGAGAATAAGGTCAGAATTCTATTTGACCTTTTAAAATAAAGAGACAAGCAATATTGAAGCACATACACACAACATAATAAGTAAATATTTTTGGCTAAGTCAGAAAACGATGTTATTCTTAGAAGCAAAGGAGGATGAAATAATATGTTATTCTAGAACCACTTCATGATGAACATACTTTTACATAACTAACTAAACCATGAAAGAGTGGAATGTGGAATGAGAGAAAAAATAACTTTACATTGGAGTAACCTGGCAAGTACCACCTTGACCAAGTGAACAAGGATGTCATCAGTAACAACTCATGCTGATTACATGTCCTGTTACTATGATGTGTGATGAGAATGGCACTTCACCTATGTTGTTTTCCTCCCATGAGTCCCAAACCCTAGTCTAACCCTGAGGAAAATATTATAAGAAGAAAAGAAACTGAGGATGTTCCGCAAAATACCTGATCAGTATTCCTCCAAACTCTCAAGGTCATCAAAAACAAGGCAAGTCTGATTAACTTTCATAGCCCAGAGAAGGCTAAGAAGACAGAACAAATAAATATAACAGAAAAAGGCTTTTTAAAAAATGATTGTAGCCTAAATAAATAAGTCTATGGAGTGTAATTAATATTAATGTACAGACTTTGGTTCCTAACTTGTGATGACTGTACCATAGTACTAATGAATGAAACCGCCTTTGCAAAAATCATAACTTAGAAAATTATTACAGTGAAAGAGATCTGACCTAACTTACTCCATCTTGCTTCTAACCTCCAAGCTGTCCTTGTTCATTCCTGTGCATAGGCTGAAATAACTATGGGAGGATGTTAGTTTATAGTGTCACTTTGAAAGAAAAATGAAAACAGCCCTTTCCCAAAACAAAATCCCTTTCCGCCTGGGGATTAGACTGCCTTTGCAGGACTAATAAATTATCCACAAGATTAGAAATTCTGCAAGATTCTAAGCCTCCCCAAATTGTTCCTGGGGATGACATCACTATTGTAAAACCTAAGATCAGTGCTTGAGAGATTTTGCAGACCACTCGATGGATCAGCTGGCAGCACCCAGATTGATAAACTGGCTCATCTGGTCTTGTGCTGTCCATGCAGAAACTGACCAAGCATAAGAGGAGAGCTTCAATTCCCTATGATATCATTTCAGACCCAACCAATCAGAACTCCTGACTCACTTGCCCCCTACCCACCAAATTATCCTTAAAAAGTACCATCCCCAAATTCTCGGGAGAAATGATTTGATTAATTATAAAACTTCAGTCTCCCATACAGCCAGCTCTGCGTGAATTACACTTTCGGTATTGCAGTTTCTCAGTATTGATAAATTGGCTCTGTTTAGGCAGTGAACAATGTGAATCAATTAGGCAGTTACAAATTTGGGGGCTCATTTGGGATCACCCTTGTGGCGACCTTCCTGTGGTTCAATAGACCCTCTCTGGTGACATATCCAGAAGCCAGCCCAAGTGGCTGCCTAGTTCTCTTGGATTGGGGGCTGAATCTGGCACTGTCTCTACCAGTGGGGCACGATTCATGGATTTAATTGCAATAGAGAAATAGTTCCTGGAAAGATGTCTTTAAATTGGTCTGGTGGTTATTCTAGGTGCTACTAACACTTCCTTCTCCTGATGATTTGCCTCCTTCAGGGGTCTTAGTTTGGATTCTTCAAAGTCTCGGTTCAGCTCCTTCAGGGGTCTCAGTTGTCTCTCCTTAAATAGGTTAGTTTGTAAGGAATCATCTTTGAATTCTTGGGTAGGGCTCTTGGTTTGGAAGGTCTTCTGTCCACCTCATTTTTATTGTATGTGTGTTTGTACATGTAGAAAGGATCTTGGAAGGAATTGCTGATGGAAGTCTAGTAGGCCTAACCCTGAGAACACTTCTTAAGGGTGGTCACATTCAATGAGGCTTGAAGGAATAGTTAGCAGAAGCTCAACAGGCTTGACAGGGTGACTGTCCGCTCTTTATTTTACCCAGAGACCACCCATTGAATTCCTAGTCAGAGGTCATTCCTTTCCACCTGGAGCAGGTGAAAGATGACAGCGACCAGCAGGAGAAACCTTGAGCTTTGCCAGGTTGATGCTGGGTGCTAAATGAGGTGACTAGTGGTTGTTTTGTGTATTTTGCTTTGGCTGGGATGAGAAATGTTAATTCAGTTCCCCATGTACCCCAACAGGCAGCATCTTGAAAAATTGAGAGGCTTTTTTCCATGGTTCCATAAAACAGAAAGTGATACTTTTCTTTTGTAATTTGGCTTGGCCCCCACAGCTATTGCACAGTGAGCAGGGTCACCAAAAGCTGCTCCATTCTTCTGGAAGCTACAGAAAAAGGGAACTCAGAAATGCCAGCAAAAAGGGCAAGGATTTCCTACTATCCAGGTTTCTGCCCCTCATTGCCCCCCACAGTGTGTGTGCATGTGTGTGTGTGCGTGTGTGTGTGTGTGTGTGTGTGTGTGTGTGAACAGTAAACATCACTGTCTCCTCTGCAAGGGTTTGATTAGTAGAAAAAAGGATTTGTGAGACTAGTCTTAGGCTGTAGCGAATCTGGTGTACTTCGTGCTATGAATTTGTCTTTATGTGTCATTCTGTAATGGTGAGAGGGTTATCACAGAATAGAATATGGACTCAAGGCTTCTATAAGCCCATTCTTCAAGCCAGCCTGGCTGACTGGTCATTTACAAACTTTGCTGCAGGTCCCCAAAACCAATACCAGATGAGATATCCCTGTCGTCTTGTTTTATGTCCTAAAAAGCTTGACTTTGGGACCATGTGGGGGTAACTTCTCATGGTCTCCACCATCCAGATAACATGAATTCTGGGGTTCATGTGGAGTGGCCTGTCTGAAAGAACACATGATAATGTCATGTCCGGCCTTAAGAATTCTCTTGAGCAGTTAAATCCTTTGCAAGCTCAAAAATGACTGCCCTAGACCACCCTTCTAGGAAGAGCAACAGTAGCTACTCTGTGCTTTAGCTCAATAACTAAAGCTCTGTTCTTTCGCAATGTGCCCTGGGTTCAATTCCTAGCTAAGGGAATGAGTCCTTTCTGGTTTGTTATTTATGTAACTTTTTGCCAGTTATTGATTCTTTCTCCCCCATGGATAGCTTCTGATTTCCTGTCTTGAATTTTCCATCCTCTGAACTACTTTTGGGGAGATTCTAAATCTTCTAAAACACACAAAAAACAAACTGCCTACCATCTCTTTGAGACATCTTATGCATCCATGGTTAAGTCATGAAGTTAGTTAAGACTTATTAATTTCACATGGGAGGTTACCTGGGGTAAAATTCAAAATCAAGAACTATTGACTGTCCTGGCTAGTCTGGTAATAAAAGATTTTTTTAAAAATATGAGTTCTGTGTAAAAATCAGCTTAATTAAAAATGGATATCCAAGCTATGTATATATTTAAAAGTCCTTTATGCCTTTTCTCTTCTTGGATTTTTTTTTTAATGTTGTTTTTTTTATTTTTCTTCTCAGTTGACTGGAGTATTTTCCCAGTCTGTCTTCTTGCCATTCTTGATGCCCACAGAAGAGATCCTAAGGTAATTTCTGATAACCTGGGCTGCCTTGGGGAAAACAGAGAAAATTTTTCTCAAGATAATAGACCTCATTTTTGGAGAAACCTCTGTTTTCATCATGGAACCTCAGGAACTGCAAGCAGACAGGTCCTTCTCAAAATCTAACACTTTGCTCTGTTTTGCATTATATTACCTGATCTTTTTGCATTTTAGGGGCATCAGAAATTACTTTAGTAGGGAAAAGAGATATAAAGAAAGCTATGGATATGACGATGTACTTATGGTAAGGAAGAAATTTTATATTAGAAAGGATCTTGTATGGTAAATTCTTGTCCTAAAATAGAATGACTAATTATTTAGGAAAGAGGGAAATATAAGACAAGCTCAAAAGTCCAAGAATGTCATAGAGGGTCTGTGTAAATTGTCATAGGGTTCATAAAATAGGAAAGAAAAATTTTAAATTGCTAGATCTTCTTCTGTTTATTTATAAGTTCTTTGTGTGTGTGATCTTTATATAAAGAAGCTCTAATCAGTCAGCTTGAAGAAAATGAAAGCACTTAAATCTAGTATTTTGACAGAAAGATAGAAACTCTAATGCTGTTCGGTTCATATGACTTTAGTAACCTTCCGTAAATATAGTTTTAAAGATTATTGGTAAAATTAAAAGGTGTTCAAAATATAGACATTTGTTCTAAATTAAGTCAAAGATTAAATTTGCTAAATGCTTTAATGTCATAAACTGCTTCTTTGACTTTTGAAAATTGTTCAATTTATTTGCTTTGGAACCATTAGATTCTAGATAGGGCCTGGGGACACGTGGAGTTATCCAAGCCTCCTAGCTGTGCTGGAAAGAATCAGACTTCATCTGCAATTCTTTCTTGTATCTGAGACTCTGAACCTGGTACATAATTAAAATAGCTTACACTAAAAAAAAAAAAAAAAAAAAAAAATGTGTGTTTTTGATAAAAAGGCATGGTATTTTTTCAAGAAACTAATTTTGTCTAATTTAGAAAGTTGAAGAATTATTTTTAGTTGAAAGATAAAAATGAAAGTTTAAGGAAGTTTAGAAGGTTTATGAAAAATTAACTTTGTAAAGAATTCTGTATGTCAGCAAGTTGACTAAAATTAAAAGTATATTATTTAGTTCTTCTATGAATTAAATATTAAAACAGTTCAAGACCAGCCTGGGCAACATAGTGAAATCTTGCCTCTACCAAAAATACAAAAAAATTAGCCAGGTGTGACGTCATGCACCTATAGTCCCAGCTACTCAGGTGACTGAGGAAATATGATTCCTTGAGCCTGGGAGGTGGAGGTTGCAGTGAGCCGAGATCACACCACCGAAATCCACTCTGGGTGACAGAGTGAGACCCTGTCTCAAAATAAAATTAAATTAAATAAGCATACTAATACAGGGCCAGAATCTGGTCCTATATGTCAAAACAATAGGGTTTTATTTTTGGAAAATTGCTTTGTTTTTTAACAAGAAAAAAAATTATAAAGAGTTACAAAAAGTTTATGCAACTCTTACCTTATGTTAAACTAATTAAAACTGAGCAGATTTATAAAATTTTATTAAAAACTAACATTGGCATTTAAAATGCACTAATGCCAAAGTAAAATTTGGCTTTTTCCTTTGAAAATGATTTTTATATAATATTGAAAGAAAGTAAAAAAAAATTGTTTTTTGACTTTTAAGTAAGCTACAAAAAAAGTGAGAGGATAGAAAGAAGAGATAGATGCAGTTGGCCTCATGCTATCTTCATTTGTTCTTGTTGTTTGGAAAGCTGAGTCTCTTCTATATGAGATAGGAGAAAAATTTTAAAAATTGTTTTTTCCCTTTTAAAATTTTTGAGTTATAATTTTAGATAAATGAATGACTTATGGTGACCTGGGATTCTATTTTGTGATATCAAGGGTTTTAAAACTTTGATACTTGACACATTTTCCAAGATAAAATTCTGAGCTGTTGTAAAAAAATTAAATCTTCTAAAGTCCAAAAGAGACATGTTATTCTCACTTGATGCATTAAAATCATATAGAAAGCATTGTCAAATATAATATATTTTTTAAATTTTTCTTTGGGTTATATTAATATAAAATTAATTTCTCCAGAATTGAGAAACTACCTGATTTCTCCAGAATTTAGAAACTATTTGTTAGTATTCTTAACTTACATCAGTGTAGTTATTGCGGAAGTGAAATAAGAATCTGTATTCTTTTGTAACATTTTCATTAATATGTGTTACATAATTGCATAATATTTCTATAATTCTGTTTTTTTCTCAGAATATGTAATCAGTAATAATTATAAATTTTATGTTAAATTGGTATGTGTCAAAAATATGACAACATTTTCTTATTTATTGCATTTTTAAACTATGGCTGTCCTGAGAATTTTGTCACCCACAGACAATTGTTGTCTTGTTTTAATCCTTTTCAAATGGTGATTTATAGTTAGATATAGAACTCTGATGGGTACTCTTGAATGCAGATCCCTGATAACTTTAAAATTGTGCTGTTAGAATAGAGAAGAGAAACAAATGTCTAAGACTTTCATGAAGAGGTGATATGCTAAACATTGCTAATCCTTTTGTTTTCAGAGTCAAGGGAATTTTTATTCTTTTGAGCTGTTTACAACTTTTAGCAATTGAGTAAATTTTACTTCTGTAAGCAAAAGTTAGGGCATGTTGCTTTTTCACTACCTGATTTCTCTAGAATTTAGAAACTATTTGTGAGTGTTCTCAACTTATGGCAGTGTAGTTATTTGCATAAGTGCAATAATAATCTGCTTTCTCTTTTGACAAAATTGGAGATGCTAATTATTTTACCAAGGCTTAGACTAGAATTGCATAATTTCAAATATAAACAGACTACCTTAAAAAATCAAAGTTGACTTATAAAGCCAATAAAATCTCCTTGGAAAAACTGGCCTCCTACCTTGCCTTCACAGTCCCTGTACAGCAGAGGTCCTTTATATTTTCAGCTCATTTATATGTGGTCACAAAGATACAAGAAGGATATTACTACAATACATCATATTCTGCAGGGGCAATCAACTAAGTGTGGTGATTTTGTCTGTAGTTTAATCATTTTCTGAATCTTCAAAGACAATGTATTTTCTAAAGCTTTCTAAAACCCAATAGATTCATCTTTGAATTGTCATAAGCTCCATAGAGGGTTAAAAGCTACCTGGTACCTTAAATGCTGGAGCATCTCAGGGCTTTCCTCCTGAGATGCTGACCTTTCTTGGCTTCTCACTCTCTTCTCTTCCTTTGGAACATTTTACACTTTCCTGCCTCTAAGCTTTTTTTTTTTTTCTTTTAACCTCCTTCTCCCCACTTCCAAAACAATCTCTGTTTACATATGTGACTATATTTATATTATCATGGAGCTTGTGTTTACCATTCTACTGTAAAATTCATGGAAATGTTTTATTCCTCTTTGTATCTGCAAATCCTCGTGCAGTGCCTTACACATGGGAGGGCTCAGAAATGTTTGTTGCATACATAAAAATGACTCAAATTTTCAATCTCTTCTCCTATCATGTGTTGCCACGTAAACAATACTCCAGGTAATCCATTGCTTGCCTTAGAACATATCTAAAATTTTGTGCATGATATTTTCTCCACCTGAAAGACTGTTATTCCCCTTCTCTGTCTAATGCTCATTTCCTTTTGGCCAAATGCATGAATGCATTTGGAATGAATTTATAGAAGTTTTACATTATTCCTTAAGGTCAGTCTCTAACAATATTGAGAATGTATATTAAGGCTAAATTAGGTGATATATTAGGTACAAATAATTCAGATTTTAAATTATCAGAAAAATATGAAACACTAATCACTGGATATTGAAACAAAATCAAAATTATTTAGTTGATTACATACAGAAGAGTCCATGCTGGTGAAAAACTGAACTGGATATTGACAGATTTTTAAAAATGACCTGCCAAATAAGAATTTTTGCTCCCCACATCCATAAAAGTATTGGGAACTTTAATGTTTGGAATTCTGAAGCTTCCATTTGCATGAATATATCAACAACCACAACACCACAAAGCAAAAAGCAACTGAATGGTCATAAATCTGTAGTATTTGGATTGTTTACCCAGTGTCACTTAATGCAGGTAATACTTCCAGATAGAAGCAAATCATTGTCAAGAGAAACAGCGAAAAGCATAAAACTGGTTTACAGCTAGGTACTGATTCACCATATATTTCTCATTAAAAGATACTTGGTGTTTATCTTCATATTTCTATTTAGGTCAAAAGGACATACTTTTAACTCTTTATTTGTTTTCTCATCCCTGATTCCTCCAATTACAGATGCACCTAAAATCTTTCTAGTATTCCTATCTGACCCAAGTGTTTCACTGAAGCAGCATTAACCTTCTTGTGTCCATCTCTGTAAGCCTATTCTCAATGCCTCTTCAGCTGGTATTGATTGTATTCTTAAATCCTCTCTGCATGTTTTATGTACTTTGCACAGACCTCTACAATTCTCTAACTCTGCAACTGCACTTTCTTTGATCAGCATTAATTTTATGTGTTGGTTGAAATTGGAAGGGGACCAGACATGGATGTAAAAGCATGTTCTCCCCTATAAAATCTGGAACTATATACTCATAAAATAATCACAACTGTAAATTGCATATTTTTCACTAACAAAGATATATGAAAATTGTTTATGAGTAAAAAGAAAGTACTATAGAATAAAATCTATACTCACTACTTTTATTTCCTAGGCTGAAGTTCCAAAGTTTATGAATATTTAAATATATACATTTTTGACCCAGCAAAAACAACTGGGAAGAAGTTTGCATTAAATAGTATATGAATAAAGTAATCAGACATTCTTTAGAAGCCTTCAATAAGCCTTATATGCACAGACTTCTCTATAATGTATATGTTGGCTTCACATATTTATTCATATGTTTGGATGACAATAATATCTAAACTCTACATTTGCATGATTTGTATGTAAGCATGGTTACGTTTATGACTTTTACGATTCAATTATGAGCAATATAGATTTCATTAATTCAAGAAAAATCCAACCAATGCCCATCCCCCAAATAACACTTACAAAGGAAAAAGGAAGTGGCATGTAACTTTTCCTTTGTCAAAAAAGTTAAAGTCACAAAAATAATTAAGCGATGCAAAACATCAAAATAGGTTGCAATGTTTATGAAGTTTAATTCAACTCAACAGGTGTAGGGAACTCTGATCTTCATACAAAAAAAGAAAACCCCAAAACTAACAAAAACCCCTCAAAAGCCCGGTTTTGCAACTTGTCTTTTTATCTGTTCATGCATAGAGTACTACCAACTCTTTCACATGACACTGGCTAATAAGGTATTAAAGAAAGAAAATGAGAAATACAAGGTCACATACTGTTCGAATATTCTCCAGATTATGCATAAGTGCTTGAGAATTGGATTCCTTGTCCATGGTAGATCCTAACCAAACCAGCTACTAGGCAGTCTCTGAAGTATACAATAACACTTCTCCTAAGGAGGACTGTAAGTAACAAAAAGCATCATAGCAGAACTTCTCTTACCATACACTGCATATTGTTCAATGCATTGTCAGGGAGAAGAAAGAGGCTCTCTCTTTCTACTAATTCTTCTTTTTTTAAAAAAACTTTTAAATAGTCTTTGAGATCAGCATAATTGAACTGCCTATTTTAAGCAGTATTCCAAAGAGAAAAGCATGTTTTAATACCTGTACATGTCTTGTGAAGCAGTCTTGAAATTGCAAAATGTATGTTGTCTTCCTACAATGCTACAACCAGACACATTTGACTTCTTTACAAATGGCAAAGAGGAGTTTTTAAATGACTTTCATCTAGGCAGAAGTCCCGCAGCTGAATTCAGCCATTAAAAACTTTTTTGATGTCAAATTAATTTTTAGTCTCTGTGCAATGTACTACATTCCGTTAGACCACTATTTGGATACACTCAAAGTTGGTAGAGAATAGTATTTCCTAAAAGATCATTTTTCATACTATGTCTTAGCACTCTCAACTTAATTTAAGTAATGGGCACTGGCAGTTACTGCGGAAAATGAAGAGGAAAAAGAGTAAGGAAAATCTCATTTTATCAAACAACCAACTAGGTCAAGTATGTCAAACACATGTATTTTCATTTTACTAAAGAGAACAGGTTCAACAGAGCATTAAAGAACATATTACCACAGAGACAGCTCTATGCCAGCATATCAAATCAGGATACATCCAGGTTACATTTCTGATTTATGAGTCCTACAGCACCCTTCTACCAAGGTTGAGTCCCATGATAAGAGAGACAGATTAATCCTAAAGGCATATGTCATCCTTCATCTTATCCCCCATTCTCCAACAATTGTGAATGAGATACCAATGTCCAAGGGACTATCGAATTAAGAGCTATAAGTATTTCAGGGGTGGTTTAGAGCTCAGTAAAAGAAATCCAAATAAGGTGTCCCATATTCCCTAAAATAGAAAAATTATGATAGCCTGCATGTATTGTACCACTTGGTCTCCCTAATCCCAGCAGCAGGAAATTCTTATTTTATATCCCCAGCTTCTGTGTCTTTTGTTATTTAATTTACAGTGTTTGTTTTCACAGGCATTCTACATTTATAAAATAACTTTGGTCACTGTTTGGGTGCCTAACATTCATTCATTCATTTCTCAGGGAATAAATCTCGAATTACTTCAATTCAAATCTCCAATATGTGTGTTTTGAGTTAATGTGCAATAAGAATAAATTATGAGTCAATATTTTTCATTACTGAACTATTCCATGAGGAAAATTAACATTAGGAATCTGATGATAATATTTCAACACCTAAAATAAAGTTGTATGGCAAAACTTCCATAGAAAAGTAAAGCTAAATAGCACAGATTCTAATTTCTTCAGACATTACAGAGGAAAGGAGTTATTTCCAAACATTTTAGACAGCTAAAGGTCATGGAGCATGTGTGTGGGAGGAGAGAACCTGAGTCAACATACTTATTTTCATTAGGGGACCAAGAGTAGACACAATTTTTTAGAAAATGCTTCTTTTTACTGCCTCAAAAATAATTACACAATAATGTGTTTTCTTTCATGTAGCAAGATGACACTATTGGCCCAAGGTTAGTAGGTTAAATGCTTTGAATTGTGTATCCAGAAGTGAGGATATTTTTTTCACTGATTCATTGACATGTTGAGATCCAGTAATTCCTTGTTCCCCAGAGCACCCAAGATTAGTAGGTTAAATGCTTTGAATTGTGTATCCAGAAGTGAGGATATTTTTTTCACTGATTCATTGACATGTTCAGATCCAGTAATTCCTTGTCCCCCTAGGGTAAAGGGTACAGCCTGTAGCCATGTAATTAAATAAATACAACCAGGCTACACAGGAGTCAAAATTATGACATCAGCCATGACCTAGTTAGGTAAATAGCAATGGGTAAATAACTAGCCAGCAAGGTGCTTCATTAGTTTAGAAATACACAGAAAGTATCATTCCCCTAAGATTTTCATTCTAATAAAAGCTGGAGCTGAATAGAGTACTGGCTACTCTGTGGTTATCTTAGTTGGTTTACAAGTGATCAAGAAATAAGAAAATTTCAAACTTGCAGCCCCTTTAATAAGCTTATCTTAACTCTTGAAAGATAGACCAGTTGCCCCAAATTGTAGCAGATCAGCACTCAGAAAGTAATCTACAACTGACATCCTCTCAGAGGCAGTTAGATCAAGAATTTTCAAAAATGTGGCCCTCAGAACTCCACTGTTTGGTTTATTTCAACAGGCATTTAGTGAGTTCCTTTTCTTAAATGTGCCAGTTATTACATGTATTATACTATGTGCTGAGACCTTTAAGTTAAGTATGGCCCAGTGCAGATCCACACAAGCTTGCTGGTTGTTGGGGAATACAGTCACATATATAAGCATCTTGATAAAGATGTATACAAATAATGTTATAGGCTTACAGAGGAGAGGCTCTCAGAGAAGGCTATAAGAATTAGGCAGATGGAAGAGGGTGTTAAATGAGGAGGAAACAAAGGTATTTGAGATGAATAATGTTCTGAACAAACAAATGTACGCGGGTGTGGAATAGCATCTAAAATGGGGGGACAGATGGGGCTTCAAATAGTTTATAAAGTGTGAACAAGTGATTTTTTGCTAAAGGTTTTAATTTTACTTTTGTTTGTGAAATAACTCTTTTTCCCTAGGGTTTAATTTCATTGAGTATGTTTTTAAAATATGACTCCTTTCTCTAATCTCCAAATTACACATTGACATTTTGCTTTCCCTGTAGCATTACATTTCCCTTCTGCCTCTGCTATCTCTTTTCCCATTTCTGCTCCCAAATACTTCAAGGGAATATGAAAATCACCCAAAGGATGCAAGGAGCAAGCAGCTGTTTAAACATGCAAGGCACCATCCAGAAAGAAAAAAAGGGCTTTAACAAAACTTGAAGGAGATACAACCTGAAGAGATGGTACGAGACTAGGGGTTGCAATCCCCGGTGGCAAATGTTGCCTCTTGTGGGCTATTGTCATAGGGACACAAAAACCAGCCTGGAAACAAACCTACTTCTGTGGAAGCAAGATACTTATTGTAAAACAGGGACCCCTCCTCAGCGCCCATTTTAAAATTCATACCACTCACTGCCTTATTCCTACATCGCTGCATCCCTGTTCCGTCACCTCCCCCACCAATTCCCATGTTCCACCTCTGTCAGTTGAACCTTAGCCATGCTATTCGCCAATATTGCCAACATCTATCTCAACACTGTGGATGACGTTGGCTTTTCTGTAAGAAGACTCCAGGAAACAGAACATTTTCCTAAAGGGTTCAGAATTGAGGCCAGCAAGACTCAGCAGGGTACCAGAAGGATGCTCATCAGGTGACTATCCTGTGATATCAGTAAGCCAGTTCTTCTCAAATACTTGTCTCAATCTGGCGAGACCTTCTCAGACGCTGGGCTATTCAGGGGGTTTGGATTTGTGCATTTCAAAGACAGCGCCACTGTTGAAAAGATGCTTCAAGTGAAAGAGGACAAATTGGATGACAAGATAATAGATCATAAAAGGGCTAATGTGATGTCACCTAAATTCCCCCCAAAAAAGGTTTTTGTGGGTGGGGTGAACCCTTGTCTGTCCGAAGGAAAAATCAGACAGTGCTTTGGGACGTTTGGAAAGATTAAGAAAATTGAGTTTCCACTGTGTCTAAGAACAAATGAAAGAAGAGGTTTCTGTTTCATCACATATACTGGTGAAAAATCAGTGAGGAAGCTGTAAGAAACCAGATACCATCTAATTGGCTTTGGGTGAGGTGAAGTTAAAATCGCCCTCTGGACAGAAAATATTAGGTAGACACAAAAGTGGGGGAGTATGTTCCATTTGCTAGATCAGGCAACCTCTGGAGATGAGGAGGAAGCTTCTGTGCAAACCCAAATGCTTGCGGAGAAAACCGAGATGCTTGTGGCTGGCAAACCAAGATGTCTGTGGAGCAAACATAAATGTTTATTGTGCCTTTGGAGGTGGTGGAGGCCTTTCTTCTTCACTTGTTCTGGGTCCCTTCTCATTCTTCAGTGAAGGATTTAGTTTATCTGACCAAGTATAAGGTAATTTCCATAATGCCTAGAGCTATCAACAGCTATCAGTCCATTTTTAATGGTTGTGGTAGAAATTATTATTTTTATTTTATTTTATTTAGACAGAGTTTCATTCTTGTTGATCAGGCTGGAGTGCCATGGTACAATCAGGGCTCACTGCAACCTCCGCCTCCTTTGTTGAAGGGAATCTCCTGCCTCAGCCTCCAGAGTAGCTGGGATTACAGGCACCTGCCACCATGCTTGGCTAATTTTTTGTATTTTTAGTAGAGACGGGGTTTCACCATGTTGGCCAGGCTGGTCTTGAACTCCTGACCTCAGGTGATCCACCCAACTCAGCCTCCCAAAGTGCTGGGATTACAGGCTTGAGCCACCGTGCCCGGCCGGAAATTATTTTTATGTATGTAACTATGGGACCCATAACTTCTAACCTGCATTTACTTATTAGTACATGCAAATAAACCAGGCCAAATCCGGTAGTGGTTACCAGATTTTTTCTTTTTCTTTTCTTTCTTTTTTTTTTCTTTTTTTTTTTTTTTGAGATGGAGGCTTGCTTTGTGGCCTAGGCTGGAGTGTGCAGTGGCTTGATGTCTGCTCACTGCAACCTCTGGCTCTCAGGTTCAAGTGATTCTCATGACCCAGCCTCTGAGTACCTGGGATTACAGGTGCTCACCACCACACTTGGCTAATTTTTGCATTTATTTATTTAGTAGAGATGGAGTTTCACTATGTTGGCCAGGCTGGTCTCAAACTCCTGACCTCAAGTGATCCACCCACCTCGGCCTCCCAAAGTGCTGGGATTACAGTTGTGAGCCACTGTGTCCAGCCACTGTTACCAGATAATTTATCAACCATTCTGAAGACAAAAGGTGAAGCTGCCACTGTAGAACCACCATCCTCAAATGAAAAGCTTCTTTACTCTTATTAAATGCCCAAATGACTATACTGTAACAGATTGTCACTATTTCCTAATCAACTATTTCCAGCTGTTTTTATTTTTTCATGGCCTTTTGACATTGGAGCTAGGACACAAGAACAAAAACATTTGAGGCTTTTTTGTTTTATTTTATGGAAGTTAAATGTTTTCTAGCATTATAAGAAGCTATTTCTGTAGTGGTTTCTAATTTTTCGCTGGTGTTTTTGTTTGTTTTTTGGTGAGAGGAGTGGGAAATTTTTAGCCTGGTATGTACTTTTGTTTGTTTATTTTTAAAGGTGGTGTGTTCAGGTTCGAGCTATACAGATCCGGCGAAAGAAATCATGAGGTTTTACTCTAGATTTTCTAAATGTTCAACCAGTTCCTTGCATACATCTAACATTTACAAAGGGTTATTTTAAGCCAGAAACTCTTCAACTGGTAAGATTCAGAGAGAATTAGTTCCCATCTTAAGAGAGGTAGAAGGAAACCAAGAAATGTAACACAATGTGGTTATGTAGTAGGTAAAGCTTTGCAGATGATAATGTGGTATTGCAGACACAGGCATCTAAAACATGTGTTGCCAGTGGGTTGTCAGAGGAGGTGTGCAGTGAGTAGGCCTTTGCCAATGGGCTGTGCTAAAAGCAGACAGCCTACCAAGCAAACGTGCAAAGGTATTTAAGAAAGAATTTAGTATTCACATTGGAAGACAGCAAAGAGTTATTTTTAAAAGGGGAAGCGGGGTGCTTGTGGAAAATAAGGAAAGGGTCAGGGCAGGAGCTTGAGTATCTCTTGCCAAGAAAAATATAATGAGTCATCAATGTGATCGACTTATGTAATTCTAAATTTTCTAGTAACTACACTTTTTGAGAAAGCAAAATAAAAAAAAATCAGTTCACTGAAATAACAAATTGTATTTAATTTAATATAACCAACATCATTTCAACATATACTACAGATAAAAATGATTAATGAGACATTTTATAGCATTGTTTTCATACCACGTTATCAAAATCTCATGTGTATTTCCCTTTTATAGCCATATGAATTAGTCTGTTTTCATGCTGCTGATAAATACATACCCAAGACTGGGAAATTTTATAAAACAAAGATGTTCCACATGGCTGGGGAATCCTTACATTCATGGCAGAAGGCAAGGAGGAGTAAGTCACATCTAATGTGGATGGTAGCAGGCAAGGAGAGAGCTTGTGCAGAGAAACCCCCATTTTAAAACCATCAAATCTCATAAGACTCATTCACTCTCATGAGAACAGCATAAGAAAGACTCACTCTCATAATTTAATCGTCACTCACTGGGTTCCTCCCATGACATGTGGGAATTGTATTAGTTACAATTCAATATGAGATTTGGGTGGGGACACAACCAAACCATACCATTCCACCTCGGCCCCTCTCAAATCTCATGTCCTCACATTTCAAAATTAATCATATCTTCCCAACAGTCCCCCAAAGTTTTAACTTATTTCAGCATCAAAAGTCCACAGTTCAAAGTCTCATCTGAGACAAGGCAAGTCCCTTTTGCCTATGGGTCTGCAAAATCAAAAGCAAGTTAATTACTTCCTAGATACAATGTGGGAGCAGGCATTGAGTAAATACAGCCATTCCAAATGGGAGAAATTGGCCAAAACAAAGGGGCTACACAGCCCCATGCAAGTCTGTAATCCAGCAGGGCAGTCAAATCTTAAAGCTCAAAAATGATTGCCTTTGACTCCATGTCTCATATCCAGGTCACACTGATGTAAGAGGTGAGGGCCCATGGTCTTCAGCAGCTCCACCTCTGTGGCTATGCAGGGTCCAGCCTCCCTCCCAGCTGCTTTCATGCGCTGACACTGAGTGTCTGCAGCTTTTTAAGGTGCACGATGCAAGTTGTCAGTGGATCTACCATTCTGGGGTCTGGAGGATGGTGGCCCTCTTTTCAGAGTTCAACTAGGCAGTGTCCCAGTAGGGACTCTGTTTGGGGGCTCCTACCCCTACATTTCTCTTATGCACTGCCATACCAGAGGTTCTCTATGGGAGCCCTGTCCCTGCAGCAAACTTCAGCCTGGATATCCAGGCGTTTCCATACATCCTCTGAAATCTAGGCAGTGGTTTTCAAACCCCAGTTCTTGACTTCTGTGCACTGACAAGCACAACACTACATGGAAGCTGCCAAGCCTTGAGGCTTGCACCCTTTGAAGCCACAGCCTGAGCTCTACGTTGACCCCTTTCAACAATGGTTGTAACAGCTGGGACACAGGGCACCAAGTCCCTAAGGATGTACATTGGGGATTAACATAATTCAGTCACCTCTCACCAGGTTCCTCCCATGACACATGGGAGTTGTGGGAGTTACAATTCAAGATGAGATTTGGGTGGCGACGCAGGCAAATCATATTATCATGTCAATTCAGACTAGTTACATTTCAAGTGCTCAACATATGTGGCTAGTAACTATTATGGCAAAAACCCCAGTTACTTTTGCACTAACATAATATCATAAAGGAAAGTACAACCTGAAATCATAAAATATCTGTATTACATCGAGAGGGGTTTAATTCTGTCTTTAAGGCAATAGGAAAAATTAAGATTTAAAACCAGGAGTGACATAAAACATCAAATATAATAGGACGTGCCCAACATTGAGTTCCCTGCTAGGATTTGAAACTCAATAAGACTCAAATTTTGTCTTCAAATAATTCATGGTCATGAAGGAAAGATAGAAATAGCCATGAAATCAAGATTTTGATAATTATAATATAAGAGTAAATTTGAAGTTTAAGGAGGAAGTCAAATTTACTTAGAACATTAAGTACTTACTTTCCTTATTAGAATGCAAATATCCTGTGCTCAAAAATATCTCCGTCCACCCTTTTTTTGTACTCTCCTTAGCAACTAAGAAGGGCTTTTTCACATAGTAGAAACTTAAAAACAAATATTGAATGATGACACAGAAGCAAAACTGATAAGTGTCTATAACATTTTAAACAAAAAGAGGTAGAAACAGGAGAGGTGATGTAAAAAATATTCGAGGTTTTCCTTTTCATTTTTAGTGGAAATGCTTGTTATTTAAATGTTCCAACATATTCTGCTTTGAGGGGGAATTTTAAATACATAACATGGAAATAAATACACTTTGTTAATAATATAAGACTAAATGAAATAATAGGTGTGAAACTGCTTTGAAAGTTAGAAAAACTATAAAAATATGGAGACTAAATGAAATAATAGACGTGAAATACTGAAATATTATTTGAAATTTTTTTTACAAGAAACCTTATAAAATAGTCATGCTGTATAGTCACAAAGCAAAACAGAATCCCCAGGTAATCTAACAAGAGAATTAAGAAAACAAAATGGTGTTATGAAATAGTCAATGTAATTAGAATTATGAGTGTTTCTGAATGCATGTATTCAAAGCAAAGGACAAATATACAAGATTCATCCAGCAGAAAGTATTTAGGAGGAATTGGCTTTAATTCACCAGAGTTAACCAGATGAAGCCAGGTGATTTTTGGTTAAGAGTTTCTGTTTCTGCACCCCTGGGGAATTAACTTGTCTATTGAGCCAATCAAAATATAGCTATATCTACATTTGGCTGTTTGCACTGAGGAATTAAACCAAATAAAGTTTCAGCCAATTCAGAGTCGATGTAGCAGATGTTTTGATATTTCAGTTTTGCTCTGTATTGATATTTCAGTTTTAGAAACTATTTAAGTTTACTTTTTCCAGTTCCAGCTGGTTCATTAGTTGATTTGGAGTTTTTTTTTTTTTTAAAGTTAAGTAGACAAAAGTAGAATTGGTTCAAATTTCAGGATGTCGTATACATTCAGCACATAAGCTTAAATTCATTATTTCTCTTTGGCAGGGGCTGATGATTAGTTCAAGATTCTTCTTGTGACTATACATTTTAATTATTAGAAATAGGTTATGCAATTTTGTCAGAGTTATGTCAAATAAAGTATTTATGATTATAATGGTTCAGTTAACCCTTAGAGAGTTATGCATATGTGTATGTATATATGTGTGTTTAGATGCTATCTAAAATAATATGTGAAAGTCTAGGTTTCAAGGGTTTGTTATTCTACTTAAGAAAAAAAATGATAAGGCCATATTTTCATTTATATTCTCATAAGATCTGGATTGACAGTAGAAATGCATATGTAGTAATAATTATCTGCCCCAATGGCCCACCAAAATCTAAACAGCTACATTTAATTTTTTGACATTTGAAATGGTACTTCTAGTAAGACTTGTTACTAGTCGACTTTATACCTCTCAGACTTCTCCTGCTATTGGTATCCACATCTCCATATTTGGGTTACTACAGATAAAAAAAAATGCCAAGTTAAATATAATCCTTAAACATTGTGAATACCTGATAAAAAAGGAGGGCAAGGCTGGATGTCATTGGTTCTAATGTGAATCCAGGTAGGGCCTATAGTCTTGTTTTGCTGGAAAAATATATTTAAAATTATGTCATGGCAGAGTAATTAATCTCAAATACACATTATGTATGGACTTACTGACATCCCCATTTTTGAGTATATTTAGAGATAAAAACTCTACCATATTTGATTGGCTTTGGTCTACATCCATGGTTCTGAAACCTGGCTTGTCATATGAACCCCTTGAAAGACACTGGGAAAAAAATGTTCTGTACTCCATCATCACCCCTGGACAATTTGATTCAGTAGGTCTGGTTTGGGACCAGACATCTGTTTTTTAAAACTCATTAGGTCAACTCTAATGGTGAGGCAGCTATAAGAAACATGGAGATTACTAAATGGGAACCTTTTAATCTGCAGATTCTTAATTCTGTGATCAGTATTACAGAGGGAGCTCATGAAACCCTACAGTTATGTGATTATTTGTAAAGGGTTAATATATATACATGAACCAGTCAGTTTTTACTTCATAATATCCCAAAGATCATCAACTGTATAAGATAGTATCAGTAAAGGTAATTTTATAGTTTTCTTTGAAGCATATTTTTATTGAGTTTAAGTAAGTTATATGAAAGAGGATCAAACATTTGTTTTCAAAAAAGCACAGGAGACCCCCCTCCACTGTGTAGACCAACAGTATTCCTGCTAGTTAATACACTTTGACACATTAGTATAGTAAGTCATGTAATATTTCTTTCAATGATGGACCTTGAGATGAAATTGAATTTAGAAAATAGTAAAACTCCTAATTTATGGAATAAATTATCTCTTTTTTTATTTCCCTCAAATCCATTAGATTTCTCACTTGCTAATTCCACAATCTGTATTCTTACCAACAATGTGGCAAATCTTACCAATCGTCTGTTGTGAAACTAGCTCTGAAGGGCTGACAGAATTCTATAATTTATGTTAATGATTGCTTAGAATTATTTTTAGTCATACATAGCTTTCAAGCATCCCTTCTATAGCCAAGAGTCTGAGTAAAAGTCATGAATAAATGTTTGCCACCACTAGAAATACATCCTGGCCAAAAGTCCAAGCTCATTCTATAGAAGGGGGCTCTGATGTGATGATGGTTGAAATGGACCTAGTTGGTTGCCTGAGGTAAGAAAAGTCCCTTAATATATATATGTCTGTGTGTATCAATCTATCTGTCTATCTATCTATCGAGAGATGTGTGTGTGTGTGTGTGTATGTGTATATATATATATATATATATATATATATATATATTCAGTATAATGCTTTATAATCACTGTTGACATTAAAGACAATAACTTGAAAGTTTTAATTAATTTTCCTTTATACTGTTTCATAATCTGCAACATTTTTTCTCATATGCAGAAATGTGTAAACGGGGGTCTTTTGTAAATAATAGTTGTCAGTTTTACCAGATACAGTCCTTGCTATAAAACTACATAATTCATTGGTCTGTAGAAGAGCTATGATATAAAATATATTAAAGAATCTATATAAATGCAAATACAATAAAAAATACAATTGATTTTTATGGATTTTAAGTCTTAAATGTAAGTAAAAGCTCCATAGACTGCAAGACACCGTCTGATAAAATGTCAAAATGGTTCCCTAAGGGAAATCAGGATGATGTTCCAGAATACCATTTTTAACAACCCCCGCTGTTCTTTGATACTCCCTGATTTGCTTGGGGGAAGGGTTGTCACGGAAATGCTAAAAAGGCTCCTAAAAATAAAACCTTAAGAAGAGATCACTTAAAGGGAAGAGATACATGGTAGCTGTCTCTAAAATCCTTCTGCTAAAATTCGCTCTTTTAATTCCATTTATACAATCACACAAACACACAAGACTTCTAATGAATCAGTTAAAATCTTATAATAAAAGGTTTCATGTGAAGAAATAACTAACAACCACCACCCAGTATTTATTGATTACTATAAAATTCATCAGCTAATAGCTATCACTACTTCCTAGGTACACGATTTATTTCTGCTATACAGAGAGAAAGATAAAGGTTTGAGAATTTTCCCAGCCCTTGGAGGCAATCAGGGACAATACTGAAATCTGTCTGCAACCTCCTTATGTGAAGTGGTAGAGAAGACCAATTATTTTGCCCTAGTCTCACAATCTAAAATTTAAAAAACACAATAATAATTAAAGTAAGAGTAATTATCACATTATGAATACCACCTGTTTTCCAGTGTGTGCTAGGCGTTTTATGTGTGTTATCTTATTTAGTTTAACCCTTTCAATGACTATTTGAAGAAACTGAAAATAGTTTATATCACATAAATAAGCAAGGCATGGTTAACTTATTTGTGCATAGAAATACAGCTAGCCAGTGACAGACACAGGTTGTGAACACAGCCCTTTCAACCTCCCTGGGGCCTGTTTACTTTTTACGGCATGACACCACATCCTTTAGCATAGCACCACGTGCAAACTAAGTCAGACTAACACTTTCATGATCTTCTGGGAAAAAAAAGTATTCCAGTAAAGATAAGAATAAATTTTAGAAACATGTGGACTAAACATTATGCGGTTAGAACATGAGGTAAGGTAATAGTGGTAAAAATAGTAAAAATAAATAGAGAACAAAAGATATTTTGAGATGCAGATAAAAGTTACATTTTCAAATGATAGAACTGCCATGACACCCAGTTTTCTATTAAAAAAATAAGTTCCAAGGAAAAAAGATGATATAATACTTATAATGTTTTGTTCTCAATGCTCAATTGACCCAAAATATGCTATAAAGTGTTGTATTGGTACACAACACAAAACAAGGGACATAACACCAAAATTAGTTTTAACGATACTAAAGTATTCCTTTTGCCTTGTGATAAGAGGAAGCTTCATTTTTAAGCTTTGCCAAATACTGTTTTCCAATTTTTCCAAATATAAATGGCAAATGATACATTAAGTTTGTGAATTTGGGAGTGAGAGAGCAGAGAAAGAGAAAGAGAAAGAGAAAGAGAAAGAAAGAAAGAAAAGCAAACGGAACTCATTTCCAGATATTTCATTTAAGAAACATTCCTAACTTTGATATGTTAACCCCTTTATCCGTTTATTAAATTGTCTTTGCATTTTTGCTATATATTATTATAGTGATGTTAAAAACTGCTTATAAGAATGCATCACCAACTATACCAGCTTATATGTTACTCCTAACTGGTATGCTCACCCATTTATAAAGAGGTGACTCTTAGGCCACACCAATCTGCGGATCACCAAGCTGGACCCAAAGCTAGGATTTGGGAGTTTTTGCCAGTGATTTATTTTAATACAATTCCTCCATTTGTGTGTGTATGTGTATATGTGTGTATAAAAACCTTTACTGCAAGCCTGAAGGTTGTAACAGAAATTGGATAAGATAAAGTTTCTTCAGTAAAATATGGAATACATAGAAAATGCCAGAAGAGGCTAGTTTTAGAAGCTTGAGACAGTGAGTTAAAAATCTCAGAGCTTAGAAGTCTCTTATGACAACAACTACCAAGAACTAATGTCTTTAGAGAACACCTCCCACCACATGCTTTGCTAGGATAGAAGAGAGGAGATATGATACCAAAAAAAAAAGGGATTTATTGAAGCTGAAATACTCCTTATGCCACTGAGTCAACTTGAAAATAATAAATGAAACAGTTCGCTGGGAAAAGGAACCGTATCTGGGTATATCCTATGTGAACAGATATATGACAAGGCATAGAAAAATATGTGTTTATATACACATATCTACAAATACAAATTTTCCTAAAGGACTTCTGACATCTCAAAAGCCCATGTAAGCAATTTCAACCATATAGGAAAAACCCATATTCTTGAAAATTAACTGAAAAATATGACTTACTTTTAATCTACCAACAATGTGCTGTCTCTGAAGTGAATAACCTATCTAGACTTTGAGGTTACGAGGGAAAGGATTAGCTGTTTTTGCAGCTTTCAAGAGTATCACGGGAGAAACAAACCAGAGAGATTCAGGTGGGAAGTGAGGAATCAGAGCAAGTTTTATACTTAAAAATATATATATTGGAATGGAGGGAGCATTAAACACTACAGTATAGTGAAAGAAGTTGAAATCAAACTTAGCTATGCGGCTTTTCATAAACAATACAAGCAAAGGATTAAAGTTTGAAATGTTAGGTAAATGCGCCCCATCAATTATATGCAGTAGTTTGGGTCTGTAATGGAGATAGCCTCTAAGGTGTACATAAAATAAAAATGTTGATTCTGTATAGAATTATCCTAGACACTTATCACAATGATTCATGCTATACTTCCAATATTTCATTTGGTGGTGACTACAACAATCCACATAGGGCACTTACACAGTAACTGTGGCTTGAAGCTACAAATGTCATTTCCAGCCTCCTAAAACCAGTAGGTCATTTATTCAGTCTTTAATGGATGACTTCTGTAAACAGGGCTCTGGATTAGGGGTTTTGTGTGTGTATATGTGTGTAGAGAGAAGGCAATTTAATAAAAAGGAAAAAGAAGCATAGTTCTTAGTGTTGGAAAGATCATAATTTAGTTGGACAGAAAACACAGCCACAAAGGTACCCTAACAATATATCCAAAATGAATTAATTGCTGGATTAGAAACCTTAAAAACCTATTATCATACTGAGGATAGACAAATTAATATATAAATACAGAGGTGAAGAATGGGATAGTCCCTGATAAACATACAGGAATTGATGCAATTAGAATAAATAATCATTTGCAGCACTATCATGATAAATATTGAAACTGGTAAAAATCATCAATGAACAGCAAATCTAGAGAGGATGGCTTGATCAGGAGTAGAATCTTTATATGGTATTAAATCTCGTCACACAGATTACTCATTACTGTTAAAACAAAATAAGCAGGAGGCCATTTGAAAGCCAGTTTATCCAAGCAAACTGAAACTTAGAGGCATTCCTTGTAGCTGATTAATTTTGGAATAAAAAACAACAACAATATGCAAACTAAGTTTCAGCCAATCAAAAATAGCCAGCTAACCATTAGTTATATAACTAAGGCTGTTCCCCTGAATTATACCCAAATAAGGCAGATGCCTAGCTGTAGCCAATCAAGTAATTTCTTTACTTTGCTGCTGCATTCAATCTATAAAAGCCTGCTGCTCATGCTCCTAAAGTGGAACTCTCTCAACCTATTCTGGTTTTGAGTACTGCCCAATTCATGTGTCCTTAAATGCTCAAAAAAATCTCTGTTATTTATTTTGTCTAAAGCTTTTAAAAAAATATTACTTGCAGGTGAATGATAGTAACTACACTGGTAAGAAATCAGCAACATTTTCATCTAAATAATAAAAATCAACATCATCAGTGAGAGGCAGATGTACATTATATTTAGGGATATGACATTCTATGGAGGACTCATCATTTATGTAGTATTCTATCCTGGGTTGCATAACCTAAATCTACCCATCAGGAAACAAGAGACAAATACCAAATGAAGAACACTTTTTTAAAGGCTTACATTCTTCAAAACTGTAATCACCTTAAAAGAGAAATAAGGGCTGATGAATTGTTCCCAACTAAAAACATGTGATTAGGTTAACTTAAAAAGTCACAATATGGATAGTAAATTAGGAAAGGAATGTCTTTATTCTTAGAAAATATAGACTGAAGCATTTAGGGATGAAGGGTGAGGAGGTATGATGCTTGTAACTTATCTTCCAGTGGTTCATAAATGTATCTGCCGGTGTGGGGAACAAGTGAGAAAAACTAATATGTGAATCTTGTAAAGGTTATCAGATATGCTTTATACTAGTCTTGCAACTTTCATCAATTTTTAAAATTATTTCCAAATAAATGTAAGACAAAGAGTACATTTATTAGTCCTCTTTTTCCCCTTCCCAACACACACACACACACACACACACACACACGGGATTTGAGTATTTTTAAATACTCTCTACCTTGTTTTGTTGCAAGTCCGTAGCTGCCCAGAAGTCTAAGCCAGGAACTTGGAAATCATATCCAAGCTCTTCCCTCTAACTCCTACTTTCCTAAATTTTATTTCACTTGTCTGTCAGCAGTATCAGCAAATCTATCATCCAGAAACTTTATTGTGCTTCTGCAGACAATGACAATATAATCAAAATATCATCGTTCCCTAAATCAATTTGTAAATATTACCAACAATTTTTTAACTAGACCAGCTAATTCTAGAGTTCATGCAGAAAAATAAGTAAATAATCATACTACTAAAAAATGAAAAAGAAGAACAAGCATGGGAAATCATACTTGATAGGTATTACATTTTAATACAAAGTTCCAAAATAAAACATGGCAGTATCAATGAATGAATTGATAGACAAATCAATGCATCAGAATAGGAAATGTAGAAGTTGAGCCAATGTTTAGTGATATGAAAAGACATCAAATAAACAAATTAGCAGCTGTTAAATGTGAAATTAGGGATAAGAATTAGGTATATGGGAGCCAGAGATGGGAGGGGGACTTTTCACATATACCGTTCATGCTGACTCAGTTCTGAACTATGTGACTCTATTCACTAAATAAATTTTAAATTTATTTTATGTGATTATTTATTAAATTAAATAAACATATTTATTTAAATTTTAAAAAGAAAACAAAAGCAAAAGCACAGATTTTGTTGAAGTTACAGAATTTGTAATTCTGCCAGAGAGAAAGTAGCCAACTCTTTCTGTGTGCTTAGGCCCAGAAATCTGTTCTGAATTCATCTCAGATTGAATAATCAGAAACTAATGGTTGCAAATTTGGGGTCATATTGCAAAGAGCATGTCTGACAGTTTGTTTAAATATATCACATTCACTGAGTAGTCTAAAGAAATCTAACTTTGAATTTACTCTCCCTAAGGCAGAACACAAGGAAGGGGCTTTTAATCATGTTACATGCAATATAAATTCCCTAACAGCATCACATTAAGATCATGATAAGTCTAATGCTCAGGAATTCTTGAAGGCCCATAACCCTTTAAGAGAGTAGTCCCTAACCTTTTTGGCACCAGGGACCAGTTTTGTGAAAGACAATTTTTCCATGGACTGGAAGCTGAGGTACAGGGTGGGTGATGGTGTCAGGATAAAACTGTTCCACCCAAGATCATCAGGCATTAATTATATTCTCATAGGGCGTGCACAACTTAGATCCCTCGAATGCACAGTTCACAGTAGAGTTGGCACTTCTATGAGGATCTAATGCCCCCACTGATTTGACAGACTGGAGGCAGAGTTCAGGTGGCAATGCTCCCTTGCCTCCAACTCACCTCCTGCTATGCAGCCTGATTCCTCTCAGGCCATGGATCAACTAGTACTGGTCTGCAGCTGAGACCCCTGCTTTAAGAAATCCATGAGATGGCCTGGCATGGTGACTCACACCTATAATCTCAGCATGTTGGGAGGCCACAGTGGGAGGATCATTTGAGGCCAGGAGTTCAAGACAAGTCTGGCCAACATGGTGAGATACCATCTCTACAAAAATAATTTTTTTAAAAAAGATAGCCATGAGAAATTTACATATAGAAAAGCTGCTAAAATTGATTATAATTGACATTTCACATATTTTATACACACATATATGCAAAACGTTTGTTACTTTCTCTGATAGTTACTTCTTTATAGGAGATGCTTCAGACTCAGAGAATAGATAAGCCATGTTACAGAAAGCTTAGGAAATGCCAGTTGTAAATATCAGAATCCTTAATTATATAATATAACCTTAAGTAATTTAGGATTAACTAGAACTTAATTAATTGCAAAGATGCCAGCCAACAAATCACTATGACATGGGTGGCTGACATTCTATATTTCATATCAGAACATGGATATCCAATGTTTAGATATCGTACATTCAAGCTTAGTGTTACCTTTAAAATATGCACACTGTATGTTTCTAAACAGTGGTAGAAAGGGCCACTGGTTTGCTCACCTCATTCCCTAAAATATGGAGATTATGGATGAAATGCATTGGTGTTCCTGAAGGGGAAGAGCTGGAGGCTGAATAGGTCCTATTACCAGTAGCTATTATTAGTGACCCTTCCTCCAGAAGACAGTGAAAAAGAAAAATTTTTCCCATAAATCAAGCATGGTTTTTAACTCCTACTGCTTTAAATCATGGTCTATATTTTTATATAAGTAAATTTTGTTTTTCCACACTTAATTACTTATTAAATAAATAAAATCACTAATACAAATCATCAAAAGTGATTCTTTGTTCTTACCCACTTGGTCATCTTTTAGCACTATAAAATTTAAATAGAGTATATTAACATCTTTCTTTATGTATGATAAAAATGTCACCAAAGACAATATTTGTAGACATATTGTATAAATATATTATATAAATGTATACAAATCAAAGAATTGTATACATTTATAATGTTTTCTGACAACTACAACTTAGTTGACCTTTTAAATAACAGTTTTTGAAATCCATTTTGAGGAGTTTGAGGAGTCATCTTTCCTTAATTTCTCCATGGTCAGACATTTGCTCAAATTCTTTCTTCTGGTTTTGTTTTTCACTTATCATATTTCCTTCTAAGACAAAGTTGATGATTAAGATGCTTCTTTATTTACTCATTGTTGTACTCAGAATTCTAAGATGTTACCACAGTGAGTTAAGCCCTTACATAATTTTCTCTTGAGTGCCGGCAAAACCTGTGACTTTCTTCTAGTCAACAGAATATGACAAAGGATTTCCTTGATAAGGTGATGGCATATAGCAAAGATGTTACATTACTTTATAGAAGACTATCTCAGTCAACTGGAGTGAGATATTTTCTGTTGGCTTTGAAAAAGTAAGTTGCCATGTTGTGCTGTGAAAGGGCAATGTGGCAAGGAACTGCAGGATCCTCTAGGAACTGAGAGTGGACCCTAGCAGATGACCAGCAAGAAAGAGGACCTTAGTCTTTAACTGCAAGCAACAGATTTCTGCTTACAGCTACATGAGCTTGTTTGCTTGTTTCCTCCAGAAATGCACTCAACCTGGCCAATACCTAGAGTGCAGTTTTGTGAGATCCTGAGATCCCCGGTCTTTCTGACACAGTTAGGGTTATATCAAGATTCCTGAAGCACAGAAACTTATCAGATACTAAAAATATGTTGTCTATAAGCCACTAAATTTGCAGTAGTTTGTTAGATAGTAATAGAAAAATACTACAGTCATTCAATTCTCACTTCTAAGAAACTTTCATTCTTCCAGTCAATTAAATCTCACATCTAAGAATCTTTTGTTAAATAATAGTAAGATGGGTAAAAAACTCCCTAAGTTTCTAAGTAGTCAAAACATTGTTCACAAAATCCATTTATTCAAATATAACAATGAAGCGGGATTTTTTTTTTAGTGGGGTTATGAATTATATTTATTTTACTGTCAATTTTCGTATATCATTTAGTGAGAATTAGAGCTTTGGGAGCATATCGAAAGAGAAAAATTTTAATGCAGATTTTTCAAAGTGTGGTCCTAGACTAGCTGCATTTGTATCACTTTGGTGTTTATTAAAAATGTGGAGTCCTGGCCCACTTTCACACCTACTAGATTTGAAGTTCTATGGCTCAGAAATCTACATTTTAAAGAGCTTCCCCAGATAATTATTTCTGCAGGTAAAATTTTAGAACCAATACATTAGCAATGGTTTGCTACACTGGTTGTCCATTAGATAGACTTACGGAGCTTTTAAAATATACCCATACCTAGGCCACACTCGATTAGTGGAGAATCTCTTGTATTGGACCCAGGCACAGGCAGATGTGAACACTCTCCATGTGCTGCTTTGAGGAACAGTGGTTGAAAATCACTGCTTTAACTGAAGCATTGGAGCCTATTGCTCAGAATGAAGTTAGGCAATAGTTACATAAATTTTGGGTAGGTTGATCTCTTCTTCACCTGAGTTTGTGCTGAGGAGAAAGAGGAAGACTAACTCCTTGAGAAACAAACTGATGGAGAGAAGTTACCCTTAGGAAAGCGAGAGTTACTGTTTGATTCTTTTGACTCTAACCTTCTTATTGTCCCATTTTCAAACACCTTCTCCACCATCTTTCCTGAACTATCCCTTATATGACATTTTTTCTACACTGTAGTGACTGTTACTCTTTATGCAATAGTTCTTCCTCTCATGTTGTTCACATTATTGTTGTCCATTTTATGCTATAATGTAATCTAATTTATGATAAGTTTGACTTCATGCACTGTTTCTTTAAGGTGATTTTTACTGGTGAGGGACAAGCTGGGTCATTTAATCAAGGTAATTTGTCTAGAATGAGCCACATTCACATTCTAGACTGTGAAATATGATGTACTTCTATTGGAGAAGTCAGAAAGTTAAATATCTAGTTATAGGCAGTTTATGATCATTTGTTGATATACACATGATATTTCCACATTAGCCTTGCAAACGCTTGAGGGCAGGCCTCCAAATCTTGGATAAAATCCTATATTCAATAATAGCCACATGAACATAGACTTTTACATGATTTTTGAATGACGATTTTCTTTAAAATTAAACTCCACCTTGAGTATCTTGTGTTTCTGTGCCCTAAAGATTTTGCTCATAAATGATAGGATTTATTTTATTCTCCTTCATTTTTGACTTTTTTTCCCTCAAGATCTGTAGCAGTTACTTTCAGTAGACCACGAAGAAACTGGAAATCAGTTACTGGTTCAGCATGTACTCCGCACATCTTCATAGATATTCCTCAACTTCTCAATCATTTCATTACACCTTGCCATTGCTAAAGTCTCAATCATTTGTGTTTCTGTTTTCTAACAATGTCACCCTAATATTTTGCTTGAAAAGCAATTCACCTAGGCAAACTCCTTGCTCTGATGGAAGCATGACTTTGTAAGACAGGAAAATTTCCTCAGTTTTTTATTCTAAATCAGTGTCCAGCACTTGGGCTAGTGTGTTTCTTTTATAGCAATGTTCTAATTCCAAACTTGATATGACTACTTGCTTGAAGCCTAACTATATCCCTTACCAGGTCTGTATGCAACATTCTTTGTAGCATTTTGGAAATTAATCACTGGCAACTGCCATTTGGAGAAAGGGGGCAATACTTAAAAGGTTTAACATTTGTTAAGTATAAGTATCTATCACACTAATTCTTCATGGATAATCATGGAATAGCCAATGAGAAATATACATTCTACCTTTTTTCTTATGTATAATGGAAGTCTTGCTATACTTCCAGTTAAAACTGTTTCTTATTTACCTTAGTGTATTAGTCTATTCTCACACTGCTATAGATACCTGAGACTTGGCAATTTACAAAACAACAGAGGTCTAATTGAGTCTCAATTCCACATGACTGTTGAGGCCTAAGGAAACTTACAATCATGGCAGAAGGGGAAGCAAGGACCTTCTTTACATGGAAGCAGGAGAGAGAAGTGCAAACGGGGAAAATGCCAGATATTTATAAAACCATCAGATCTTGTGAGAACTTACTATCACCAGAACACCAGGGGAAAACTGTCCCCATGATCCAATCATGTCCCACCAGTTTCCTCTGGGGATTATAGGGATTACAATTCAAGATGAGAGTTGGGTGAGGTCACAGCCAAATCATATCATTTCACCCTGACTTCTCTCATATCCTCACATTTCAAGATACAATTATGCCCTCCCAACAGTCCCCCAAAATCTTAATTCAGTCAGGAATTAACCAAAAGTCCAAAGTCTCATGAGGACTCACTATTACGAGAATGGCATGGGGAAAATTGCCCTCATGATAGATTCAATCTCCTCCCACAAGATCCAGCCTTTGACATACAATTGGATTACAATTCAAGATGAGATATGGGTGGTGACACAGCCAAACCATGTCATTTACCAATACATATTAGGTGAAAAGTAGTCTCAGTTCATGCAGAACAGTTCTGTTGCTTTTTCCACAAACTTAATTTGTAGTCTTGGTTTGTCTATGTGTAATACTTTGATGCCTTTTATGTCCAAACCTTAAAAGGTGCATGCTTCATTTTCACTGGTTATTCTGAAAACTTGATGTGATGATGGTGAAGTAAAAACTGTGAACCTTACTTCATTTCCTTAGGCAATGTAACATTATGTTTTGATGTTTTGCATATTAAAATTAGTGTCCTGAATAGGACATCTTTTGATGTTAGTTAATATTTACCTCTCCTGATTTCTATAAAATAGATTATAGGGCCCTCCTGTAGTCTCATGATTATAGGCTCTGAATCTCAGTTCCCACTGAATACTAATTTTAACATGAGTTAACCACATAACTACTATATCAAAAAGTCTCTCTTCAATTAGGACCTCTTAAGGGGCTTGCTATAATTTAAAAGTTTGTGTCCCCACTAAATGCATATGTGAAAATTCTAACCCCCAAGGTAATGGTATTAAGAGATGGAGATTTTGGGGGGTTATTAGGTCATGAGGGCATTACCATCATGAATGGAATTAGTGCCCTTACAAAAGGAGCCCCAGAGAGAATCCTTGCCCTTTGACCATATGAGGACACAGCCAAAAGGCACCAACTATAAGCCAGAAAGCACATCCTCACCAAACACTGAATCTGTCTTGATCTTGGACCTCTCAGCCTCCAGAATCATGAGAAATAAAGTTGTATTGTTTATAAGCTACCTGATTTATGGTATCTTCTTATAATAGCCTGAATGGACTAAGAGAGATAAACTCTACTTTGCCCACAATACAGGGATACAAATTTGTTATATATATATGTGTATTTAGATACCATGGTACCATCATATGACTAGGAAAAGGATGAACAAGGGTCTATATTCCCACCAAATTCAAGTAGTGTGACTTTCAGCAATCACACACAACTGACCTACACATGCTAGGCCTAAACAATATCACGAGGGACTAAATGAAGTTAACTACTAAAAGAAATGTTATGTCTTATCTAGTCAAGGGCCAATATAGCATTTTTACTGAGCAGTGCTTGCCCAATCTGGATGCTGTGCTGCCCAGGTTTGGGTTATCATTACTGTTTAGGACATTAATTCAGACAGAATAAAGGATCAAGTCCAGAGTTTGTAAAGTTGGCAAATAATCCCGTGTTTCATCTGAGACTATTGAAATTTTGCATGTGGCATCTAGAAAATAAGAATAATTTGGAGGTATTTTGAAAATCCAGGTGACAACCATGTATCTGAGAAAGTGTAGAAAAAGATTATCCTGATAACAGGATTGCCTAGGTTGATATCACCATGGACTAAATGAAGTTAACTACTAAAAGAAATGTTGCATCTTATCTAGTTAAGGGCAAACCCAGCAAAAAGCAGCATAGACTATGCATTATAGCCAATTTACTTTGAGGCTTTTCTTTACAGTGATGAAGTGGTATTTGAACCTGTTAGGGGGCACATGGCACATTCCTTATCCATATCATTTAATCGCTCTGCACTTACAGCAAAGAAGTCCTAGCCAAAGTGAAAGTATGAGGAAATGGAGCATATAAGGAGAGTGCATTTTGGAGAATTTATTTTTATCCCATGAAAAAAAGTTAATGAGTAAATTGTTTGCTACTTCAGTATCACAGCTGATGCTCACTGTTTTTAATCTGACACATGGAACAAAAGCATACATATTCTTGGTTTTATTTTTTTGTGAGTTATTTGTTCTTTAATTCTCTTGACACAAGGCAAGAACAGTTTTACAGTTAAGAGAACCTGCTCTCTCCTGTGTGATATTTATTATCTATAGAACCAACTACATTCGGCACAATGAATTGGTATATCATCTTAAAAAACGCATTGTGACTTATAAAACAAGATCAGTGAAATGTGGTTTACTGCCACTCATGAAAGTCATAAAACGCCACTTCAATATGCTCTAAGTAGTAAAGCATTTTATAAAAACTTAAACCCCTTTTTCTTATTTTAAGAACAAAAAATGACTTAGCATGGCAGTAGAGAAAAGTGTAAAATCTGAAGGTCGTAGTTCAAATTGATGTTTCTGCCTTAAGTCACAGAAAGACATCATCATCTTGATATTTATTGTACACTCTTAATTATTCATATCCATACACATTGAAATGACACAGAAAATAGAATGCTAGTAAAAATAAATACCTCAGCATTCACTGGAATGATATTACTTGGAGGAAGTAGGCAAGTAAAAATCAAAGGCAAAAAGAAAAGTCAGAAATGTAAACTTTATCTGTGGGCTGTGACTAAATGATTTTATTCATGGCATAGTGATTGGCTTTTTCAATGTCCTTATCAAAGAAAGGTACAACAATTGATTCTATAAACTTTGAAGGAATTTAGGAAATGAGACGACTGAAGATACTGAAGTCATAGGAAACCGTCCAATTTAATCTTGAATTATATAACCCATTTCCACTAAAAAATACCCATTTTTCCTTGACCATTTTTGTTAACTTTTACAATTCAAAGATGATGCCATTAGTCCCTATTAAATTAAAGGACCAAAGAGACTGATGCATTATAGCCAATTTATTTTGGAAGATGCACATAAATTTGCTATTTGATTTCTAGTTTCTGTTTTCAGTTTCAGTTTTAAGTCTCTGTTTTCAAGATCTTGGCTTCGTTTTAAAGATGACTACTGCATCCTTGATTGCTGTACACTAAGCTAATCAGTCTGTTGCTGCTTCCCTGATGCCAACAAGTGGCCTTAATAGTTTGAAGTAATAGTCAATAATTTTTGGAGGGCCCTTGATGCAGTTACCGTAATTAAGCTTACTATATACAAGCTGCTTTGGGATTTCTGTTATCGTCTATAGTTCATACATATTTAGCCCAATGGGCTGTGTCATGATAAGCAAATGACACTATTATTACTTCATATTGCACGCATACCTCTATTGTTACATAAGGCTGGAGGAATGACCTTGTCTTGCACCTCTTTCTATCAGTAGTTAATAGGCACTGTAAGACTGTAGGAGAAGCTAGTCTTGCTCTTTCCATCACAATGAAAATGCACATCTCAGAAGAGATCACTCATATCAGATATACTATGGTTCTGTGGCTGGTTTACATTGTTCTCCAGACAAACCCAAGGCAAAATTAAGAAGTAGAAACTAAATTTTTTTATTTGGTCTCCCCCTACACATCTGCCAACATGCCTCCCTTTCCCTTACTTCGCTCTGCCTGACAACCACACTGAATCCTGTTACTGCCCTCTGTCCTTTACCACTACCTGCATGTTGTGCTATACCAGATGTGGAGAACCAGCCCATAGCCCAGAAATTCTCCTATTTCCTCTAATCCTCAAAACGTAGAGAGCTCCATGTTCTTTTTATTAGGGTTTGCGTCTTAAAAAGTTGAGATCATCTAGGTGGGCCTATTCTAATTGCACGAGTTCTTGAAAGCTGATAACTTTCTCCAGCTAATAGCAGAAGAGTACGGTGGAAGTGGGAAGTGAGAGACTCGAACCATAAGGAAGAATTGACCATTGTTGGTTTCAAGAAGGTGGGAACTACCTTAGAAAGGATGTGGGAAGCCTTAAGAAACTAGAAGTGGATCCCAGCTGACAGCCAGCTAGGAAATGGGGACCTCAGTCCTAAAAGTACAAGGAACTGAATTTGACCAACAACCTGAATAAGGTTGATAACCACATTCTTCCCTAGAAGCTTCCTATAAAAACAGTCCACAGGCAGCTTGATTTCAGTCTTGTTAGACCCTCAGCAGAGAACCGGTTTAGCTTTGCTGCACTTTGGACCTACATAATGATGAGCTAATAAATTTGTGCTGCTTTAAATCACAATAATAGTGGTAATTTGTTACTCACCAGCAGAAAATTAATAAATACAATGGATGAATTAGATAAACTAATCCCCTAAACCCTGCTAATATGTTACCTGGTTAATGTGTGATCTCTCTCAGAAATGGAATGCCTAAATGCACTTAAAATTCATATGTTACAAAGAAATATTAATCAAACTCAAAGGCAAAGTGTCAAAGATGATGTTATGAATATATTAAAAATAAAATTTGGGACAAAATGCATTAAAGGAGATAAGGGTCATTTTCTAGTTATATGAGCTATAATCAGTAATGAAGATATGACATTATTAAAATGTATGTGCCTATAGCAGACCCTTAAAGAATGAGCCTAGGATTATGATTAGAAACTTTTGGCTGGGATTGGACTTCAAAACACACCTCATGGGCATCTAACTCTTCTACCTTTGAATAAGATCAAACTTGCAGAGATACGATGGAGACAGCTCATGATTAGAAAATTAATCAGCAATGCAAAAAGAATGACTACCTGTAAATCATCATGTACAAGATGGTGGTAAGAGACATGCCACAGTTAATTTACAATGTATTTCAAATGATTTGTACAGCTCATCTAAAATAGCAGACGCTAGCTAGGAATCCCATGAAAAGCTATTCCTTCACACCTGGAGACGATAAGAGTATCAAGTTCTATTGATTTCATTGACAGAAACTTACCTATCTCTTTAGAAGTAATATATAGCTTTGCCTAACTCTAAGAATCTCAAAATTGGCAAAAATGAAAGCAAAATAAAAGTCTTGCCAAGAGAAATTGGATTGAAACTACTGAATAGGGAGTTTGAAGTACAGTAATAAAAAAATATATATTCTAGCTCTCATGTATGTGTCAGCTTAAACAAGTACTATGTCAAGTTCCCCATCAGTGAAATGAGAAGGTTAGAGTAGATAAGAGAAAAACATCCTCTTTACTTGTTACATTTATTTTCATAAGTGTCCCTGAGGAAGGACAGTGGACCTTAGAAGTCACTGTCCACCAAATATGCTGGAGACATTTTCTCCCACAGATTCTGGCTCTCAAAGAACAGTAAAGAATTCATCTGATCAGTCTTCCCAGCTACTAAACAGAGTGTTCAACATGGCCAATTTCTTAACATGGGATTCAGTGTCCTTTACAATGCCTCAACCTTTATTCCCAGCCTCATTTATCACCATGTATTGCACTAAATTAGTGTTTCTTGAACACATTCTTGAATACATTCCTTGCTTCTGTGCCTTTACTCATGCCCTTTTTCATATCCCAATTCATTACCCAGTGAAATTTTACACATCTTTCAATTTTCAAGTTAACTATCACCTCCTGTAGGAAATCTTATTTAACCACTAATAGAGAACCACCCAGAAGATTTTCAAACTTAAAGTTTAGGGGCCCTTTTCAGAAGTTTCAAGGTCTGTTTTATGAATTAAACATCTGTTTATTTATTTGTTTATATATTTATTAGCCAGGTCCTCAGGCAGGAGTGAACTCGTCCCTGTTGGTGGGTATAGAACTACTGATACATTTTGTTTGCCCAGCATACCGTTTTTTAAGAATCTGAATCTGCCTTCAGGCAGCTAATGAGCTGTCTAGGTTGCATCAAGCCCCACCCCTTAACAGCGATCTAACACATACCTGCTATTTTCCCAGGCTCTAAAGGCATTTGGATTTGCTCTCTCAGACCATTTTATTTAATTCTTTAAGACCACAGCCAGCCACGGTATTTCTTGGATTCTTCTAATCCCCAGCCTTGTTGTGGAGTAGAATACAGTTCCCATAATTACAAGTGCAGGTTCAGAATCCCCTTTAAAATGATCTTTACTGCTGTTTATAATAGGGGAATAGACAGAGGGGTAACAAACTAAGCAACATGGATATTAACCAGTTTTTCCTTCAAATCATCCCCCTCTCTGGCCTCCTTAGGGTACCTACTGTCTTCCTTGGAGAGGTGGAAATGAGGGTGGGAGTAGGAGTTACTGTTTAACCTGCTTCTGAATCAAGTTTTATTTTAAATGACATTGTTTATAAGAGAGACAATTTACCATCTGCTAGTTTATTATCCATATACACAAAAATAAAACTACATAATAAAGGTAACTGCTAAAATGACTATAAAAATTTTGTTTCCTTTTGAACTAAAACTAAAACTATAACATGTGACTCAACCTTTGACTACTCAGATCCAGCGTTTCTTTCATTAAAACTTTAACCCATAACCCCACATTTTTATTTTCTTCCTGAGACTCACTTTCACATCCTGTTGTGACTTCAGGATTTGCGCAGGCAGTGGTAATGATCTAAAAATGTTTCATTTCCTTCTCTGCTGTCCCCCCAAAGGCATAATATATCATATTAAATAAATTTCAGTAACACAGTAGCATTATTTTCTGCTCAAAGGAGTTTAACCTAGTGCAATTACGTGCAGTATTTGAATTCCAGCAAGAAACACTCATGCCACAATTCTTTTAAGAGATTTTTTTCTTTTATATGCTCCTTTTTTATTGGTGACTTTCTGGTAGCTTTTCTCAGAAGTAAAGATTTGTGTTTCTTGAGTTCATTCTAGTCTCCAGGCAATCAGCATCTTTCCCACCACCAAATGTCGAAAAATGCTTGTCTTTTCCCAGGTAGAGCTGTGTATAATTAAAATTTGGCAAAGGCAGAAAAAGTATCACAAGGATTTGCTGAACTTAACACTATGGTGAATAGAAGCTAGTTAGTTATATGAATTTTTTGGCAGAAGGATACTTTCTTTTATAACTCCAGTAGGTTGTGGTAACGTGGGGAAGAGACTTTAGATCCTCAAAAGGATCTCCATAACTAAGATGCCTACAAAGTCCTCCATCCAAAATACAGTGAATAAATAATGTAATGTTTAGTTAACTCCAGAAAAATCTGAGGGAGCCAGCTTGGTGTCACCTCACTTCCCCATTACCAGCCTTCATGCCTCTCTCTCTCTTCCCCATTCCAAGTTCCTGTAATATAAGAAGTTTCTATGATCTAGCTAAAAAGTTAATGGTAGGAAATTAAAGCTTGACCTCTCTGATGCTGGATGGGACATTTGCTTTTAAATAGCTAATGCCTGAAGTGTGGTACACTCTAGGGAGGCTCTGAAGGTGAATAATTTATTTGATGTTAGCACCTCCTCAAACCCCATTCCTATTCTATTTACTCTTAAGTCCAATTCTTCTTGCATAAGGGAACATATTAGGGAAAACAAATGTTCTCATTTGAGGCTAATGCCACATTCAAAATTTCGCTTTCTGGTTTTCATGATTTCAGGCATAATATAATGTTTCATAATTCCTGCCTAGAACATAAGATAAGAGCCTCCTTAAAAAATTTGGTTTATTTCTGAAACAAAACAGGCTTAACATACTTAATTTACAGATGGCTTACATTACAGTTCTTCTAGCATAAAATATTTTTAATTAAAAATTTAAAATTGGTCATATATTCTAAAATTTAACAATTGACCAGTGACTCAAATCCATGTTAGTCAAATTCTGCACATCTGCACATCTTAACATATGTAGATATTTACAAATACTTTTTTCTCATTCTTGCCAAACAAAATCTTAAGTAAAAGTCACAACTAAGTGATACCTTAATTCTTCCATATCAAGAAGTAGAAAATGTTACAATATGCTCCCAGTGTTGACGATTAACTATCAGGAAAATTGGATCATTATACGAACTCCCTTATATTCTTCTCTTGATGTAAGGTTCAAGGTGAAACATTAGATTCGTTCAACAAAAGGTTATCTCCCCTTGCCTCCAGAAAAGAATAACCTTTTGTTCTTGGACTTGAACTCACAACTGAAAAGTCTCTGGGGAGTGTGCCCCAGGAATAGAACCTCATGTCTCAAGGCTTCTAATAATATACCAATTTTGACCACCACAATGAATCCTTTTATAAAGCCATAATTTAAAATTAAATCACTACAGCCCTAATACACCTTCACACAGTCTTATGATTTGTACAAGCATAACTTGTTTTATTGTGCTTCACTTCATTAAACTTATCAGATACTGTGTTTTTGAAAAATTGAAGGTTTGTGGCAACCCTACATAGAGAAAGTCTATCAGTCCCATTTTTCCAGTAACATGCTCACTGTGATCTGTGTCCTATTTCTTGTAATACTTCAAACTTTTTCATTATTATTCAATCTATTATGGTTATCTGTAATCAGTGATCTTTGATGTTACTATTTTAATTGTTGTGAAGTGCCACAAGCTGCACCCATATGACAGCAAACCTAACTTATAAATGTTGTGTGTTGTGACTGCTCCACTAACCATTCATTCCCTAGGCTTTCCGTTTCCCAGTTCATTCTATTCCCTGAAACAGAAGAATATTAAAATTGGGCCAATTAATAACCCTACAATGACCTTTAAGTGTTCAAGTGAAAAGAAGAGTTGCATATCTCTCACCTTAAATCAACAGCTAGAAATGCTTAAGATTAGTTAGGATGTACATTAAAAGTAGAGATAAACCAAAAGCTAGCCTCGTGTCTAACAAGAGACCTAAACAAAGGAAAATTTAATGAAGGAAATTAAAAGTGCTAATACAGTGAATATGAAAGATAAAGTAAGACAACCTTATTTCAGACATGGAGAAAGATTTAGTGGTTTGGACAGAAGATCAAACCAGCCACAACATTCTCTCAAGCCAAAGCTTAATCCACAGCAAGGCCCTAATTCTCTTCAATTCTATGAAAGTTAAGAGAAGTTGGGGGTGAGCCAAAATGGCCAATTAGACGCAGCTGTGTTCTGTGGCTTTCTCAGAGAACAAAAACTGTGAGTAGATTTTACACCTTCAACTGAGGTATCCAGGTTCTCACGTTGGGACTGACTAGATGGTCAGTGTGACCCACAGAGAGTAAGGAAAAGCAGAGTAGGGCAAAAGCCCATCTGGGAGCAGCACAGAACCAGTGGAGTCCCTATGCCCAGCCAAGGGAGGCAGTGAGTGATTGTGGGACCCCACCCGGGAAACCACACTTTTCCCACAGATCTTTGCAACCTGCAGATCAGGAGGTCCCTTTGTGAGCCCACAACACCAGGGCATTGGATCCAAAGCACAGAGCTGTGTGGACCCTCGGCATCAGCTCAGGCATGCATAGAAATCCAGGGGTTTTTGCATACTCTGGCCCTAAGAATTCTGGTAAGGCAGGAGATCCTTCTATTTCCTAGGAAGGGGGCTGAAGCCAGGAGCCAAGTGGTGTTGTTCAGTGGGCCCCACTCCCATGGCACCACATAAATTAAGACCCACTGGCTTGGAATTCCAGCCAGCCAGTGGCAGCAGGCTGGAGACCATCTAACACAACTGAGTTCACCGAGTGGAGAGGGGGTGACTGCTATCTCTGCTGCTTCAGTAGGCCATTCTGGCCTGCTAGTTCCAGGACACTGGGTGATCCAGACTGGGAGGAATTTCCCACAGCATAGTATAGCTGCTGTGGCAAATAACGGCCAGACTGCTTCTTTAAATGCGACTCCAATCCATACCTCCTCACTGGGTAGGGCCTCCCTGTGGGAATCTCAGCAACTCCAGCCAGGATTTTACGGACAGAACTCTGAGGTCCCTGGGATGGAAGCCCTGGGGGGAGGGACAGCTGCAGTCTCTGTGGTTCAGCTGACAGTCTTTCCTGCCCGTTGGACCTGGAGGATCTGGGTAGCCTGGACGAGGTGGGTTTCCCACAGTACAGCACACCTACTCCATCAAAGGGCAACCAGACTGTTTCCTTAAACAGGTCTTGATCCCATTTCTCCTGACTGGATGAGACTTCCCAACAGGGGTCTCCAGATACCTCCAACAGGAGTGTTTGGGAACGGCATCAGGTCAATATCCGCCTGAGATGGAGGTCCAGAGGAAGAATCAGGTTGCCATCTTTGCTGTTTCATAGCCTTCACTAGTGATACCTCCAGTTGCAGGAGGGAATGAGGCTTCTAAGGTCTGGTGTAGACCCCCAGAAAACCACAGCAGCCCTACAGAATAGTGGCCTGGTTATTACAAGTAAAACAAAGAAAGAGAAAACAACAACAACAACAACATCAACAAAAAAGACCCCACAAAATCCCCATTTAAAGGTAAGTAACCTCAAAGATCAAAGGTAGATAACCCCATGAAGATGAGAAAGAATTAACACAAAAATGCTGAAAACTCAAAGAACGGAGTGCATCTGCTCCTCCAAATGACAAGACACAGAACTGGGCTGAGGCTGAGATGGCTGAATTGACAGAATTAGGCTTCAGAAGGTAGATAATAACAAACTTCACTGAGGTAAACGAGCATGTTCTAACCCAATGCAAAGAAGCTAAGAATCATAATAAAACATTACAGGAGCTAATAACCTGAATAGCCAGCTTAGAGAAGAACATACATGACCTGATGGTGCTGAAAAAAACAATGTAAGAACTTCACAATGCAATCACAAGTATCAAAAGTTGAGTAGACCAAGTGGAGGAAAGAATCTTAGATTTTGAAGGTTATCTTTCTGAAATAAGAAAAGCAGGCAAGAATAGAGAAAAAAAAAGCATGACAAGTAACAAATAAAATCTCAGAGAAATATGGCTTTATGTAAAATGACCAAAGCTACAACTGATTGGGGTACCTGAAAGAGACCGAGAGAATGGAACCAAGTTGGGAAACACACTTCAGGATATCATCCAGGAGAAATTCCCCAACCTAGAAAGACAGGTCAAAATTCAAATTCAGGAAATATGGAGAACTATAAGATACTCCACAAGAAGATCAATCCCAACACACAAAATCATTGAATTCTCCAAGCTCAAAATGAAAGAAAAAATGTTAAGGGCAGCCAGAGAGAAATGCCAGGTCACCGACAAAGGGAAGACCATCAGACTAACAGCAGACCTCTCAGTGGAAACCTTACAAGCCAGAAGAGATTGGGGGCCAATATTCAACATTCTTAAAGAAGAGTATTTCCAATCCAGGATTTCATATCCAGCCAAACTATGCTTCATTAGCAAAGAAGAGATAAGCTTCTTTTCAGTCAAGCAAATGCTGAGGGAATTTGTCACCACCAGGCCTGCGTTGCAAGAGCTCCTGAGGGAAGCACTAAACATGGAAAGGAAAAACTATTACCAGCAACTACAAAAACACACTGAAGCACATAGACGAGTGACACAATGAAGCAACTACATAAACAAGTCTGCAAAATAACAAGCTAGCATCATGATGACAGAATCAAATTCACACATAACAATATTAACCTTAAATGTAAATAAGTTAAATGCCCTAATTTAAAGACACAGAATGGGAAGCTGCATAAAGAGTCAAGATCCATTGGTATGCTGTGTTCAACAGAACCACGTAAGGTGCAAAGACACACATAGGCTCAAAATAAAGGGATGGAGGAAAATTTACCAAGCAAATGGAAAACAGAAAAAATCATGGTTCACAATCCTAGTTTATGACAAAACAGACTTTAAACCAACAAAGATCAAAAAAGGCAAAGAAGGGCAGTAGGCAATGGTAGAGGGTTTAATTCAACAAGAAGAGCTAAGTATCCTAAATATATTTCCACATAATACAGGAGCACCCAGATTCATAAAGCAATTGCTTAGAGGCCTACAAAGAGGCTTAGACTCGCATACAATAATATTGGGATACTTTAACACCCCACTGACAATGTTAGAAAGATCATTAAGACAGAAAATTAACACAGCTACTCAAGACCTGAACTCAGCTCTTGATCAAGTGGACCTGATAGATATCTACAGAGCTCTCCATCCCAAGACAACAGAATATACATTCCTTTAATGGCCACATGATACTTGCTCTAAAATTGATCACATAATTGGAATTGAACCACTCCTCAGCAAATGCAAAATAACTGACATGGTAAAAAAAAAAAAAGTCTCTCAGACTACAGCACAATCTCATTAGAATTTAAGACTAGGAAAGTCACTCAAAACTACAAGACTATATAGAAATTGAACAACCTGAATGACTCCTGGGTAAATAATCAAATTAAGGCAGAAATTAAGACGTTCTTTGAAACTAATGAGAACAAAGAGACAACATACCAGAATCTCTAGGATGCAGTTAAGCAGTGTTAAGAGAAATTTATAGCACTAAATCCCCACACCAAAAAGGTAGAATGATCTCAAATTGATAAACTCATATCACAACTAAAAGAACTAGAGAACCAAGAGCAAGCAAACCCGAAGGCTAGCAGAATATAAGAAATAACCAACATCAAATCAGAACTGAAAGTAATAGAGACACACAAAAAAAAAAGATTCAAAAAATTAACAAATCCAGGAGATTATAAAAAATAATAATAATAAAATAGATAGACCACTAGGTCAGCTAATAAGAAAAAAAGAGAAGAATGAAATAGACACAATGGGAAATAATAAGGATGATATCACCACTGACCCCACAAAAGTACAAACAACCATCAGAGAATAGTATAAACAGCTCTATGCATGTAAGCTAGAAAACCTAGAAGAAATTGATAAATTCCTGGAAGCATATACCTAATCAAGACTGAACCAGGAAGAAATTGACTCCCTGAACTGGCCAATAATGAGTTTTAAAATTGAGGAAGTAATAAATATCCCGCCAACCAACAAAAGCCCTGGACCAGATGGCTCCCTGATGAATATCAATGCAAAAATGCTCGATAAATTACTGGCAAACCAAATCCAGAAGCACATCAAAAAGCTAATCCACCACGATCAAGTTGGTTTCATCCCTGAGATGCAAGTTTGGTTCAGCATATGCAAAACAATAAATGCAATTCATCACATAAACAGAACTAAATACAAAAGCTACATGATTATCTCAATCAATGAAGAGAAGGGCTTCAATAAAATTCAACATCCCATTACGATAAAAACTTTCAATAAACTAGGTATTGAAAGAAGGAACATACCTCAAAATAATCAGAGCCATATATGACAAACCCACAGCCCTTAACATACTGAATGGGCAAAAGCTGGAAGCATTCCTCTTGAAAACTGGCACAAGAAAAGAATGCCCTCTCTCACCACTCCTATTCAACATAGTATTGGAAGTTCTGGCCAGGACAATCAGGCATGAGAAATAAATAAATAACATTCAAATAAGAAGGAAGAAAGTCAAATTATCTTTGTTTGCAAATGATATGATCTATTATCTGGAAAATCCTATTGTCTCAATTCAAATGCTTCTTAAGCTGATAATCAACTTCAGCAAAGTCTCAGGATACAAAGTCAATGTTCACAAATTACTAGCATTCCTATACACCAACAACAGGCAAACAGAAAGCCAACTTTTGAATGAGCTCCCTTTCACAATTGCTACAAAGAGAATAAAATACCTAGGAATACAACTAACAAGGGAAGTGAAGGACCCTTTCAAGGAGGACTACAAACCACTGCTCAAGGAAATAAGAGAGGACACAAACAAATGGAAAAATAGTCCATCCTCATGAACAAGAAGAATCAATATTGTAAAAATGGCCATACTGCCCAAAGTAATTTATATATTCAATGCTATTCCCATCAAACTTCTATTGACATTCTTTGCAGAATTAGAAAATAAAACTACTTTAAAAATTTATATGGAATGAAGAAAAGCCCAAATAGCCAAGACAATCCAAAGCAAAGATGACTAATTTTCATTATATATATATATATATATATATATATATATATAGTCATGTGATAGTTTACAATTAACCTTTTCTGACTCATCATAACTTTATGTATAAGGATGCTTATTGATTCAGCTACTAAGTAAGGAAGGAGAATGTAAGAAGCAATTTTGCTACCCATTTTAGGGTGCCTTATTTAGGAAATGTTGACACTGATAAATCCTAAAATACTTAAGAATTCCTAGCTGTAATTCAATATCCTATTGTTAGTTTTCTTTATAAGGCTATATAATTACATGAGTAAATATTTCAGTTTCCAGTAAATTAATACAGAAGGCAGTATATACCAATGAGTTACAGGGATACTTCAGAAATAGTGCAGGTTTTGTTCTAGACCACCTCAATAAAGTGAATATCACAATAGAGTTGTGCGAATTTTTGGGTTTCGCAGCACATATAAAAGTTAAGCTTACACTGTAATGTAGTCTATTAAATTTGTGATAGCATAACGTCTAAAAAATCAATGTATATACTTTAATGTAAAAATATTTTATTGCTAAAAAATGCTAATGATCATCTGAGACTTCAGCAGATTGTAAACTTGTTGCTAATGGAGGGTCTTGCCTCCGTATAGATGGCTATTGACTGATCAGGATGGTGGTTGCTGAAATTTGGAGTGACTTTGGCAATTTCTTAAAATAAAACAATAATGAAGTTTGCCACATTGATTGTCTCTCTCTTTCACAGAAGATTTCTCTGCAGCATGCAATGTTTTTTGATATTATTTTACCCACAGTAGAACTTCTTTCAAATTTAGAGTCAATCCTTTCAAATTCTGCCACTGCTTTATCACCTAAGTTTATGGAATATTCTAAAACCTTTGTTGTCATTTCAACAATGTTCTCAGCACTCTCACTAGGATTAGATTCCACCTGAAGAGACCACTTTATTTGCTCATCTGTAAGAAACAAGTTTTATCATTCATCAAATTTTATTATGAGATTGAAGCAATTCATTCAGATCTTCCATTTCTAATTCAAGTTATCTTGCTATTTGCACCATAACTGCGGTGACTTTCTTCACTGAAGTCTTGAACCCCTCAAAGTCATCCATGAGGGTTGGAATCAACTTCATGCAAACTCCCATTACTGTTAATAGTTTTACTTCCTCCCCTGAATCATGTGTGCTTTTAACGGTGTCTACAGTGGTGAATCCTTTCCAGACGGTTTTCAATTTACTTGGACCAGATCCATCAGAGGAATCACTATGCATGGCAGGTATAGCCTAATAAATATACATACATGTAAATATATAAAAATTACTTTATATACCTCTGTATGGATTATCTTAGCATAAAAATCTGAAAGAAACAAGGCTTCACTTGAATTAAATTCTTGTGTTTAGAATGGGATAAATTTCTCACAGTTTTGAAAGTTGGTAGCAGATAGCTCAGGGAAAACTGCTATAATCCATCAACAAACCAGCAGTTTACATTAAAAACAAAACTGTTTACTTATCTGGCTTTCTTGCAAAGACCTTCAGGGAGTTCAAGTTCACCTTTCCTGTACACATATGTATCTACAGCAAATGTCCAGGACTCGACGAATTTTTACAAACATATTAGAATATGTATCATTTTAAATAAAATGAAACTATCACTTTGTGTAAGGAATTTCTATCATACTCAAAAAAGCCCATTATACCTCACAGATAAATATTACCAGTATTTTCATTAAATGAGAGCAAAACTGCCACTTCCAGGTAAAGCAGTAACAATAACAACAACAATGAAAAACAATGAAAAAATGAAGGATAGATATTTGCTCTGACCTTTCTTTGACTAATTAGTTAAAAAGCTGAATGCATGGGGCACTGTATGAGCTAGAATGAATGAATCTTGATTGGTGTTCAGCCAAACTGAAAATTATATCCAAGCTATTCAATCTCAGTCCAGTCAAATGCAAAGCCAGTTAAATGGTTCTTTGTTTAGGAATGTTAAGTGTCTGGGCAGTGATTGAGGTGAACCTAGACATCAAAGCATTTTTGAAGTACCTACCGTATCGATTTTCTAATCATAATGATAGATAACCCTAAGGATGCTGGCATTTTTACTCATTCTTGAAATATAACTGCTGCCTATGATTTTCACATGCTAACTTTTGCTGTTGGCTTCTAATCCAACTGGTCACAGCAGATTCATCAGGTAGTTTCCTTTGCCTCAATATCAATGAAAAATTCTAAACATTATTTAGGATTTATGTATTTATTTAGAAATTGACAGAAATGCAGAGAGGACTATCGGGAGGTAAAATGTGGTAACACTGCTTATCTGTATTAACGTGCCTTAATTGTAGCTTTTATGTTCTCTATACCTCTAGGATCAATTGTACAACAATAACAAGGCAGGTGACTTATTTTTCACTTGTTTCAGTCAAGCTGAGAGTTGCAATGATCTCGGAAACGGGAACAGTCTCTGGGTCAAATATCATCAGTTTAAAGATATGCAGCATAATTACTCCCTAGAAATCCCATATAATAGCTAATAATACATTTTAGAGATGATTTAACTTAAGCCTGAGGGACTGGGAATTTTGGTGTACTTGAACAATTAAGGTGATTTATTCACCATAAAGTATTTCTTATTAATGGCTCACATAGAATTTTACTGACATTGCCTGTTTGGTTGTCTGCACCCCAACTGAATTCCACCATCTCGAGGGGTGGCATGTTGTTCCATTTATCATCATGTCCCAGGTGCCTAGCGACCTTCAACTATTTGAATTGAATTATATCGTCAATATCATGAAGTATTTAACTCCAAGAGTGAGAAAGCACATTTTGCATATGAGTAACCAGTTGCCTTTTTGTTTTAAAACTATTATTTAAACTTTTAATTAAAAAAATAAAATAATTCAACAGTTGTGACCACAGCAAGCATTCCATAGAATTTTTAATAAGTAAATACTGTTAACCAGGATTAGAAAAACTTTATTAAAATGATGTGGTTATTAGCGACTTTGAAGCTCCTTTAAACACATTTGGATTATTTGTAAGTTACTTCATAAGAGTGAATGTATCTGTGTTGTTTTGTTTGCAGAGATTTTTAATGAGATGTATTAAAGATATAAAACTTGTAAGTCACCTTTAGAAAGCATGTTTTTCCATGTGCATAATTTATTTTCTCCTTCCCTTGAATCTGTGTCATATTGTCTTTCTAAACTTTACATTGAATTGCAAATATTCAAGGCATTCAATTTCTAGCCAAATAGAAAAAAAAATTGAATGAGATGATAATATATTAAAAAATAAGGCATATTAACAAAATTACATTAAAATGGGCTTTGTCTTTCTGTCTCTTTTTCTTTTTTTTTAGGTTGTATTTTAGGTTCTGGGGTACATGTGCAGATCATGCAGGATTGTTGCATATGTACACACATGACAATGTGGTTTGCTGCCTCCATTGCCCTGTCACCTACATTTGGCATTTCTCCCCATGTTATCCCTCCCTGACCTCCCCCGCCACCCACTGTCCCTCCCTTGGCACCCCCCAACAGATCCCAGTGTGTGATGCTACCCTCCCTGTGTCAATGTGCTCTCATTGTTCATCATCTGCCTGTGAGTGAAAACACACAGTGTTTGATTTTCTGTTCTTGTGTCAGTTTGCTGAGAATTATGGTTTCCAGATTTATCCATGTCCCTACAAAGGACACAAACTCATCATTTTTTATGGCTGCATAGTATTCCATGGTTTATATGTGCCACATTTTCCTTGTCCAGTCTATCAACGATGGACATTTGGGTTGGTTCCAGGTCTTTGCTATTGTTGTCTCCAGATTTTTTAATGATTGCCATTCTAACTGGTGGGAGGTGGTATTTCAATGTGGTTTTGATTAGCATTTCTCTAATAATCAGTGATGATGAACATTTTTTCATATGTTTTTTGGCCTCATATATGTCTTCTTTTGAAAAGTGTCTGTTCATATCCTTTGCCCACTTTTGGATGGGTTTGTTTTTTTCTTGTAAATCTGTTCTAGTTCTTTGTAGATTCTGGATATTAGCCCTTTGTCAGATGGGTAGATTGTAAAAATTTTTTCCCATTCTGTTGGTTGCCAGTTCACTCTAATATTTGTTTCTTTTGCTGTGCAGAAGCTCTGGATTTTAATTAGGTCTTGTTTGTCTATTTTGGCTTTTGTGACCAATGCTTTTGGTGTTTTAGTCAACAAGTCCTGGCCTATGCCTATGTCCTGAATGGTTTTGTCTAGGTTTTCTTCTAGGGTTTTTATGGCGTTAGGTCTTATGTTTAAGTCTTTAATCAATATGGAGTTAATTTTAGTGTAAGGTGTCAGGAAGGGGTCCAGTTTCTGCTTCTGCACACTGCTAGCCAGTTTCCCCAACACCATTTATTAAACAGGGAATTCTTTCCACATTGCTTGTTTTTGTCAGGTTTGTCAAAGATCAGATGGTTGTAGATGTGTGGCATTGCCTCCAAGGCCTCTGTTCTGTTCCATTGGTCTATATCTTTGTTTTGATACCAGTACCATGCTGTTTTGATTACTGTGGCCTTTTAGTATCGTTTGAAGTAAGGTAGTGTGATGCCTCCAGCTTTGTTCTTTTGTTTAGGATTGTCTTGACTATGCTGGCTCTTTTGGTTCCATAAGAAGTTTTAGGTGATTTTTCCAGTTCTGTGAAGGTCATTGGTAGCTTGATGGGGATAGTGTTGAATCTATAAGTTACTTTGGGCAGTATGGCCATTTTCACGATATTGATTCTTCCTAACCATGAGCATGGAATGTTTCTCTATCTGTTTGTGTCCTCTCTTATTTCCTTGAGCAGCGGTTTGTAGTTCTCCTTGAAGAGGTCCTTTACATCCTTTGTTAGTTGTATTCCTAGGTATTTTTTTCTCTTTGTAACAGTTATGAATGGGAGTTCGCTCATGATTTGGCTCTCTGTTTGGCTATTATTGGTGTATAGAAAAGACTGTCATTTCTGCACATTGATTTTGTATCCTGAGACTTTGCTGAAGTTGCTTATCAGTTTAAGGAGATTTTGGGCTGAGACAATGGGGTCTTCTAAATATACAATCACGTCGTCTGCAAAGAGAGACAATTTGACTTCCTCTTTTCCTAATTGAAAATGCTTTATTTCTTTTTCTTGCCTAATTGCTCTGGCTAGAACTTCCAATACTGTGTTGAATAGAAATGGTGAGAGAGAGCATCCTTATCTAGTGCTGGATTTCAAAGGGAATGCTTCCAGTTTTTGCCCATTCAGTACGATATTGGCTGTAGGTTTGTTGTAAATAGCTTTTATTGTTTTGAGGTATGTTCCTTCGATGCCTACTTTATTGAGAGTTTTTAGCATAAAGCGTTGTTGAATTTTGTCGAAGGTCTTCTCTGCATCTATTAAGATAATCATGTGGATTTTGTCTTTGGTTCTGTTTATGTGGTGGATTACATTTATAGTCTTGTGTATGTTGAGCCAGCTTTGCATCCCTAGAATGAAGCCTACTTGATCGTGATGGACAATCTTTTTGATGTGCTGTTGCACTCGATTTGCCAGTATTCTATTGAAGATTTTTGCATCTATGTTCATCATGGAGATTGGCCTGAAGTTTTCTTTTTTGTGTTGAGTCTCTGCCAGCTTTTGGTATCGGGATGATGTTGGTCTCTTAAAATGAGATGGGAAGGATTCTCTCTTTTTGGATTGTTTGGAATAGTTTCAGAAGGAATGGTACCAGCTCCTTTTTGTATGTCTGGCAGAATTCAGCTGTGAACCCATCTGGACCTGGACTTTTTTGGTTGGTAGGCTATTAATAGCTGCCTCTACTTCAGCTCTTGTTATTGGTCTATTCAAGGTTTCAACTTCTTCGTGGTTTAGGCTTGGGAGGGTGTAAGTGTCCAGGAATTTATCCATTTCTTCCAGTTTTACTGGTTTATGTGCATAGAGTTGTTTGTAGTAATCTGATTGTAGTTTGTATTTCTGTGGAATCAGTGGTGATATCCCCTTTATCATTTTTTATTGCATCTATTTGATTCTTCTCCCTTTTCTATTAATCTGGCTAGTAGTGTATCTATGTTGTTGATCTTTTCAAAAAATCAGCTTCTGGATTTATTGATTTTTTGAAGGGTTTTTTGTGTCTCTATCTCCTTCAGTTCTGCTCTGATCTTAGTTATTTCTTGTCTTCTGCTAGCTTTTGAGTTTTTTTGATCTTGCTCCTCTAGCTCTTTGAATTTTGAAGGTAGGGTGACAATTTTAGATCTTTCCTCACTTCTCTGGTGGGCATTTATTGCTATAAATTTCCCTCTAGACACTGCTTTAAATGTCTCCCAGAGATCCTGGTAAATTATGTGTTCATTCTCACTGGTTTCAAAGAACATCTTTATTTCTGCCTTCATTTCATTGTTTATCCAATCAACATTCAGGAGACAGTTGTTCAGTTTCCAAGAAGTTGTGTGGTTCTGAGTTAGTTTATTAATTCTGAGTTCTAATTTTATTGCCTTGTGGTCTGAGACACTGTTTGTTATGATTTCCATTCTTTTGCATTTGCTGAGGAGTGATTTACTTCCAATTATGTGGTCAATTTTATAGCAGGTACAATGCAGTGCTGAGAAGAATGTATATTCTGTGGATTTAGGGTGGAGATGTCTAATATTTGACAGTGGAGTGTTAAAGTTTCCCACTATTATTTTGCGGAAGTCTAAGTCTCTGTAGTTCATTAAGAACTTGCTTTATGTACCTGGGTGCTCCTGTATTGGGTGTGTATATATTTAGGATCCTTTTACCATTATGTAATACTCTTGTCTCTTTTGTTGTTTGTCAGTTTAAAGTCCATTTTATCAGAGACTAGGATTACAACTCCTCCTTTTTTTTGCTCTCCATTTGCTTAATAAATCTTCCTCCATCCCTTTATTTTAAGCCTATGTGTGTCCTTGCATGTGAGATGGGTTTCCTGAATACAACACACTGATGGGTCTTGACTTTTTATCCATTTGCCACTCTGTGTCTTTTGACTGGGGAATTTAGCCCATTTAAATTTAAAGTTAATATTGTTATGTGTGAATTTGATTCTGCCATTTTGATGCTAGCTGGATGTTTTGCCGGTTAGTTGACGCAATTTTTTCATTGTGTCGATGCTGTTTACCATTTGGTACATTTTTGGGTGGCTGGTACTGGTTGGTCCTTTTCTTGTTTAGTGCTTCATTCAGGAGCTATTGTAAGGTAGGCCTGGTGGTGATGAAATCTCTCAGCAATTGCTTGTCCATAAAGGAGTTTCTTTCTCCTTCGTTTATGAGGCTTAGTTTGGCTGGATATGAAATTCTAGGTTGAAAGTTCTTTTTGTTAAGGATGTTGAACATTGGCCCCCACTCTCTTCTGGCTTGTAGTGTTTCTGCTGAGAGATCCACTGTGAGTCTGATGGGCTTCCCTTTGTGGGTGACCCGATCTTTCTCTCTGGCTGCCCTTAGCATTTTTTCCTTCATTTCAACCCTGGTGAATCTGATGATTATGTGTCTTGCAGTTGCTCTTCTTGAGGAATATCTTTGTGGTGTTCTCTGTATTTCCTGGACTTGAATGGTGGCCTGGCAGCTAGGTTGGGGAAGTTCTCCTGGATAATATCCTGAAGAGTGTTTTCCAGCTTGGATTCATTCTCTCTGTCACATTCAGATACATCTGTCAAATACAGATTAGGTCTTTTCACATAATCCCATATTTCTTGGAGGCTTTGTCCATTTCTTTTCTCTCTTTTTTCTCTATTCTTGCCTTCTTGTTTTATTTCGTTGAGTTGATCTTCAATCTCGGATATCCTTTCTTCTGCTTGGTTGATTCAGCTATTGAAACTTGTGTATGCTTTGGGAAGTTCTTGTGCTGTGTTTTTCAACTCCATCAGGTTGTGTATATTCTTCTCTAAGTTGTTTATTCCTGTTAGCATCTCATCTAACCTTTTTTCTAGGTTCTTAGTTTCTTTGCATTGGGTTAGCACATGTTCTTTTTGCTCTGAGAAGTTTGTTATTACCCACCTTCTGAAGGCTGTTTCTGTCAATTCATCAGATACATTCTCCATCCGTCTTTGTTCCCTAGATGGTGAGGAGTTGTGATCTTTTGGAGGAGAGGCTTTCTGGTTTTTGGTGTTTTCATCCTTTTCGTGCTGGTTTCTTCCCATCTTATTGGCTTTATCTACCAGTGGTCTCTGTAGTTGGTGACTTTCGGATGGGGTCTCTGAGTGGATGTCCTTTTTGTTGATGACGTAGTTATTTCTTTCTGTTTCTTAGTTTTCCTTCTAACAGTCAGGCCCCTCTGCTGCAGGACTGCTGAAGGTCCACTCCAGACCCTGCTTGCCTGGGGATCACCCACGGGGCTGCAGAACAGTAAGGGTTGCTGCCAGTTTCTTCTTCAGTTATCTTCATCCTAGAAGGGTACCTGCCAGATGTCAGCCTGAGCTCTCCTTTATGAAGTGTCTCTTTGGGTATACAGGGGTTGGGAAGCTGCTTGAGGAAACAGTCTGTCCTTCAGAGCTCAAGTGCTGTGCTGGGAACTCTGTTGTTCCATGTAGAAATTCTAGGCAGGTACTTTTAAGTCTGCTGCAGCAGAACGCATAACCGCCTCTTTTCCCAGGTGCTCTGTCCCTCTGCATTGCTCTTGCTGGGAATTGCACTCCGGATCTGTTCCTATTAGGCCATCTCTTCTGTCTCTTTTTCAATCTCTGGGACTTCAACTATAAGAAAACACCTTCTCAGGTCTTAAGTATTCCCTTTAAAGATACGTTATGATTCTGTCAAATTGATAAAACTAATTTTGGAGGATTTGGGAATCACATAAATCACTCTATGCTTATTTTGTTAGTCTACACTCATTCTTTCATTTTCTACTTACTTTTATAGTCACAATATCCATTCCATGGCCATTTAATATTAAATATTTCACTATAATATATTCAACTAAAAACCTTGTATCTAAAATATGCCATTACTTCTACTATTTGCAAATAGACCACTGCCATTTAGAAAGGGTGCCAAAAATGGCATCTTATCTCAAAGATGTTTTAATAGCAGAGATAACTTTTTTAGGCATCTAATTTATCAATTATCTTCTGGATTTTCTTTTTGTTTAGAAAACTTTTCAACAATGCTTTATGTGTACTTGTAAATGGGGATACTAGCCTCCTTCTTCCTAGAGAGAAGCCTGAATCTGACCTTCCCCTGACAAATCAAGCAAACAAACAAAAAATAATTCACTGCTGTGACTTGCCTGGAAATATCAGGTGCAAGATAGAAGTCTAGGAATGAATACTAAACTATATGTCTCCGGAAGCAATTTATTCACTTGGCAGGATTAGTGAAGAATAAAAAAGAAATGTTTATATGTATAAAAGGGAGGGAACATTACTATAGAAAAAATAAACCAGTTGTTTATCAATCTGTAGAAGTTAATAAATGATAGAACAGATATCTTGCCTCATTATTTCCCTTTCTTTATCCTTCACTATTTCTGAGAGCCTGCTAGTCACAGAAGACTAAGTTTAGAAGTTGTCATCATTATTATCATGTTAATTTTGAACACACACTGTCAAGCCTTAATACTTTCAGGCTGCATCTATTTGAGAATACATGAAACTCCTCACTACCAAATGTGGAGCAAATTTCTGCATTAGAAGGATTCAGTACAACATCTATATCTCAAGACACTAGTTGGATTGATTTTAAAGTATCACAATAATTCTAGTTTGAAAGCTTTTGCTTCACATTCATTATACATGTGCATGTTGCTGCTTTAGCCTTATGTAATTTCATTCTAGTCTACTGAAAAGTTTTTAATGGGAACCCTTGGGCTAGGGCCTACTTAGAAAACTATTAACAACACACATGACATAGGAGAGTTCAGGGGAAAAAAACTGCAACAGTTCTTAAATAATTCTTCATATTAAAATATGAACAAAAGAGTGTAGTCATCTGCTTGCCCAGCAAAGACTTGCAAGTTTAGTTGCACTTTCCCAACCTCCTCTCCAGGTTACAGATGTATAAACAGTCCTTCTACTTGAACTCCATTATCAGTTACAGATAATCTCTCTAGTCTTCCCATTCAAATTCATCAGGCTTTGTGTTTTCTACTGATTTACTTAAATAACTCTTTTATCATGGCATTGCTTGACATACAACTTTTGTGGCCTAGCATATCAAAAACAAAATCTCCACCTACTTTTAAAATAATATATAAAATAAATATACACACATATATATATATAAGTAGATAAACTATTTGGGCCAAGTTTGAAGACTGCAATAATCTGGAAGCGTAGATTCAACTTGCCCTAAATGTATGCTCCTCCCACCCACTTTTGAAGGCATTCTATTCTGTCTCCACAGCTAACTAAACAAAACGTAAACTTGGAAGAAATCGAGAAGAGTTTTCAGTCAGGGTAAAGACAGAAAATCTGAGAAATCAAACATAGTGTATAAATATAGCTGGACAGGGATCAGAACCTGAGACATCTGGGGCATCTGAAGTTCTTACAGGTTAGAGCAATATATCAATTCAAAGGAACTATGTAAGGTTTTAGGGGATGGAAGGTCTTGAAGATAAATACAGAAAATGGCTCAAAATGTGTTAAATGTGTTAGTCACTTATTGCACACCATTTCCTAAAATAAACAAAAGAACAATGGCTTATCAGTCTATGGGTCACTGGATATTTCTGCTGACTTAAACCAGGCTTCATATATATCCACTGAGATCACATATGTATCTGTGGTCAGTTTCTTCTTACAAACTAGTAAGAAGAAAGATATAATCTAATGACAGTTGAAATTGATAGAATCTGAAACTTTAGAGTTCTAGCATGAAAAAGATGGTAAGATAATGTATTCCTTCACTTGCTAAATGGATGTGCTGAGAAGTATTGGCACACTGATTATGTGGCCAGCTTTTCTCCAATAAGGAAAAAGACAATCATATGTTGTTCACTAGAAAAGTAATTTATAGATGCCTGTAGTCATACATTAATCTACTTTCTATCCCAACAATTTGCCTACAAGAGAAGAAAGAGGTCATGGGGACTGCAGAGAGTAGCTATGGAGAGATAATATACTTTTCATTTCTCTGACTCCCATAGATTAGCAAAATAAGAATAGATAAGATCTTGGTTTACTTCAATACATTTTAATTATAGAAAAAAAAATGTCTTGACAGCAGAAAAAAGTAATTTATTTTTAAAATCTATTGCTCTAACAAGCCCCCCAAAAACTAATGCCCACAACAAATATATGATCTACAATGCCTGGCTGCATCTGAGCACCATCTGCCTCACTAAACACATCCCCTGCTAGTCTCTGTCTGGCCACAAGTCTGTCGATATCATTTCAGTTTCTGGAACAGTTGAAATTCTCTACCACCTCAAGGTCTTTAGAAAGGCTGTTTTCTTCTTCCTAGAGATCTCTAAGCATTCGTCCCATCTCCTGCAACCCCAATAGTCAGTTTTGACTTTACCCATACAGATTTCAGAGTAGATGTCACTTCCTTAGAGGGACAGCCCCTTTTTATTTATTCTATATAAAGTTTTTTTTTCCCTGTTGGCTTCCTGATATCATATTATTCTGCAATAATTTGTGTATATAATTCCTTCCTTGTACTAATTACTGATCACTAACTGTAATTAAATGTTTTCTTTCTTTGTTTACTTGCTTAACTCAGTCTCTCCCACTATGAGTTCTATGTTTATTCATAGTGATATGGTTGGGATCTGTGTTCCTGCTCAAGTCCCACTTCGAATTGTAATCCCCAATGTTAGAGGTGGGTCCTGGTGGACGGTAATTGGATCCAGTAGTATATTCACTATGAATATACATTTCACTCATTTATTTAAAAGATATATGTTAAATATATATTTGGTGCCATAAACTACCATGCCTCCTGTACAACCTGTGAGACTGTGAGCCAATTAAACCTCTTTATTTGATAAATTACCCAGTCTCAGTTATTTCTTTATAGCAGTGTGAGAACGGACTAATACACACAGTAAGCTTGAAACCAATAATAAGTAATAAATATTATTGATTTAATTTATATTTTTGTTTAATCTTATAAGAAAGCACATGACTGTGTTTGTCTTTTGTGTGTTTCCATGAGAATTTACTGACTCATCTTCCAAATACTCTGAGGCTTTCACTGATTATACATTATGATTATCTAATCACCATTCCTAGGCTACCCTAACAGGTAGTAGCACTTGCCTCATGGATAATCAAGATACAAACTATGTCTAATAGGAACTAAATCTCTCCTAAGGAGTAGGCTTAGAGAATTTATTATTTCCATGATGAACAACATAATCTTATTTTCAAGATGTTTTGGGGGAAAAATAATACTTGACATCACCAGTTAAGCAAGCTATTAATTGATATAGGTATTTTCTGTATTTGTTTGACACTGGATTATCGGTCATCAGGCTCTGGACATTTGCTGATAGCAAGTTAGGTCAACTAGTTGAATACTGACTCTTTCAGAACATCGCTGCAGTTCAGTGAGTCACACCCAGTGAGCATATTCAGCTATGAATTTGTATGTTTCACTTATACAGCTCTCTGGAACAAGCTAATTTCATAGTTTATGTTAATATTTAACCAACCACAGTTATATCAAACTCTCAAATAATAGAGTGATTAAATTGATAACTTTGTCTCCAGTTAGATTAAAAGGTATTATTTCCTTTTTAAAACTGTGAATACGGCTTGAGAATTTTCAATTCTACAGCATGAGGCTATCTACTATATAACCTAGCCACCATGATAGGGATTTCTTTGGATATTTCCTTAGATGAAGACAACTTTTTCACTGCCTTATGAAAGCAATTTCCTAGTTGGGGGAAACATACACACACAGATGCCTATACACAAACAATATTCATGTTTCATTGTCATTAGAAACCTAGTATCTTGAGCACATCAAAGCTTGAGTTTAAAAACAAAGCAAAACAAAAACTAGAAAATGCTGAACATTAAAGAATACCATTTGGACTGAATATATATTTTATTTAGTCATTTTTGTTTACAACGGAAACTATGAGAATTCAAAATTAACATCCTTGTCCGTGAGCTTCTTATAAACACCTGAAAAAGTTTCAGCCTTGTGTTCCACATTGTTATGCTGTGCATTTACCAAATGAACCCTATGAGCAAGCTGCCCTCCAGTTTCACACAGATTCTCTTGTCCACAATTTCACTTGGAAGACCAAGTCCTAAAGGAGACATCCTACACAGCTGTCAGAGTATGGGTCCTGGGATGCTTTTTCATATTCTTTTGTATGGCTTTTTTCTTTCTTTCTTTTTTTTTTTTTTTTTTGAGTTGGCTTGGTAAGAATTATCCTCTGAGCAATAAAGACAACATACTTCCCAATGAACTTGTCCAATTCACGTACTAGCTGAATTTGGATTTTCCAGAAAGATTTCAGTTGAACGGGAACAAAGATTATGATCACTTTATGGCCACCACCAACTTCAATTTCCTTGGCTGCTGCAATATTCAGCTCCCTGTGCTAAGCCTTGAGGTCCAAGTTTATCTGCAGCTCCTGAAGAGCCTGGGCCCAGACTCAAACTCGTCCTTCTCCTTGCTGAATGTGAGCTTAGGAAGAGGCCCAAGTCTCGAGAGAGCTCATTAGATTCCAAATGGTATTCTTTTATGTTCAGCATTTTCTAGTTTTTGTTTTGCTTGATTTTTTAACTCAAGCCTTGATGTGCTCAAGATACTAGGTTTCTAATGACAATGAAACATAAACATTGTTTGTGTATAGGCATCTGTGTGTGTGTGTGTGTGTGTGTGTTTCCCCCACCTAGGAAATTGCTTTCATACAGCAGTGAAAAAGTTGTTGTCTTCATCTAAGGAAATACCCAAAGAAATCCCTATCATGATGGCTAGGTTATATAGTAGATATCCTCATGCTGTAGATTTGAAAATTCTCAAGCCATATTCACCATCATCCTAGAATGTTAATGCTACATATGTTAAATGATTATAATCAATCAGATGCCTTTGACAAGTATTTTCTTCATCTTTTTAAAAAAGCAATATTTAAGTCTTGGCAATATGACCAACATAATAAAGAAATCAGAAAAAAAAATCATACATGTAATATTTATCTCCATGGGCAAGCTTTTTGCTACCTAATATCACACATTTTCCTGTACTATAATCTTATTTTAGTACCACGATGGTACAGTTAGTCTCCTTTGATCTTGTATAACTTTCTTCAACCATTTAAAATCTGATGATTTGCTATTTTTGCTTCCATGTAGTTTCATTTAAAAGTCAAATATACTTGGTATTTGCTAAAGTCATAGCTCTTGCTCTTCTTGGAAATTCTCTGCAAGCTTACATTTTATTTAAAAAATTCATCTGCAGTAACATAAAATTTACAATTTCAATTCTGTTTAAGCTTTGAATGACAAATTGTCATATTATCTCATTTCTTTCTTGCTTTATTTGACTAAACAAACACACTACAGTAGGGAACATTTACTTTAGAAGAGAAAACTAATCCATCCTTTTTAGAACTCTGCAATATAATCTCTATAATACCCCACATCAGTAAAAGTAATGAATACTTCATATCTACCTTCACCATTCTATTAAACGTGTCATACACATTTTTGTAAAGAAAAAACACAGAATGTCATCCACTTTCCATTGCCCAAATCTATCATTTTGTTATTTTAAAGTATTTTATTTTTTATTTCTATTGCCCAGGCTTGGGTGCAGTGGCACAATCATAGCTCACTGTAACCTCGAACTCCTAGGCTCAGGCAATTCTCCCACCTCAAGCTCTCAAGGAACTAGAACTATAGGTGCATACCAGTATGCTCAGCTAATTTTACAATTTTATTACTTTTAATTTTTTTTATAAATAGGGTATTACTATGTTGTCTACCCTGGAGTCAAAACCCTGGCCTCAGGTGATCTTCCTGTCTCAGACTCCCAAAATTCTGGGATCACTGGTATGAGTCACCATGCCCAGCCTCAAAATATTTCAGTAACAAATAAAAGCCTATTTGCTTCTTAAATTATTTTTTATTATTCATCTAAAAAGTAAAAGACCTACAAAATACCTGGCATCTACGTTGAAATATAAATATTTTTCATTTGATTTCCCAGCCCCTCAAAAATTCCTTCTCTTTTCTCTCCAATGAGTTCATTTGCTACTATTACTTTGGCATCTATGGAATTTCAAATTAATGATATGCCTTAGTACCTGAGCTACAGAGGTCATTAATTACTGGGTAGCAAATGATTAAACAAGCCTATTCTCCAAAAATGATGAAAAAAAATCAATTTGTCATGACACTAAGGAGGAAAATACTGTAGAAAGATGTGTAGTCTCTTAGCTCATCTTACCTTTTATTGATGATGAAAGTTTGATTCAGAAAGTATACAGTTTACCATGTTTGAAAATTTCAAATCTATCTTATTGTATAAAAGATGTACCACCTTTTTATTGATTTATAAGAAACTTTTATCAGTGTCATTTTAATATAAGACTTCACATATTTTGCCATCACAGAGGAGATAAACTTCTTTTTAATAAGATCATTTGCTTCAAGACTGTTCTCATGGCTCTTAGTCCATACAATTCCTAACAGGATGCAAATAAAATTAATAAGTTAATGTATTTAGGAGCAATTTTGAGCACAATATTTCACTTTTATCCTCTTTTTCTTATACTCTACTTAAATTATTATTGGTGCTTATTCTTTTTAATTGAAGGTCATCCTAGGGCTAATATAGTAGAGTTGAGCAGCCACATTTTTCTCTGTAAAATGCAAAATAGAGATTATCTAACTTGTTTTACTATAAGCTGTCCTGTGTTTAAAATCTATAAGATAAAAAAAATGAATTTGTTTACATTGCAATTTTTCAAGTGGATAATGATAAAAGTATATTAAAACTAAAATCAATGCAGTTATAAAATATGTCATAAAATAGAATGACAACATTTAAATGTACCACATCAGTGACAAGAGAGTTAAAACCTTTCAAGAAGTTAAAGTAAGAAAAACATTAATTGAATAGAAATAAAATTAATAAAACTTCAGGTTATCTCATGTGCCGTGTTTAGGAGAACTGTTAGACCTATTTTTAGATGTGTCTGGATTTGCGTAAGAAATCTTAACTCTTGTTTGGATTACAACCTCTCCCACAAGACTTGAAATTATAGGATTCTATCCAAGGCCAATGAACTTCATTACAGTTGAAACTTTCTGATAACATGTAACATCGGTTTTATATATTTTATACAACATATTCATCTGAGGTTTATTTGATCCCTGCTATTACTGATGTATGAGTTTTAATCTGTGGTTTGATTCACACAAATATCCTGAGGTTATCACTTACTTAAAATGCATACTTTTTCTATGTAATATATTTCCTATTACACCGTTAGGATTCCATTCACTCGTTGTTTGTTTTCTGACAGGTATACAAGACTCCTATTGTTAATAGCATTGTAAAAGAGAAGAAAGACCTTGTTCCTTTTAAGGTGAGTAATTGGAAAGGGAATAGAGACTGAAGACAAGCTGTGGTGATATATATAAATATATATATATATATATATATATATATATATGTTATGTTAAGGGGACATATTATCTTAGCTATGTTCATCAAAGCAGTAACACAAAACTAGTTCATAACAAAAGTGGTCATAGGTAAGCTATTGGGGGTTCTGTTAATCTTGGACTGGAATTGAGAGGTAGTGACAATTGGATGCCCCCACCTTGCCATTGTATAGATACTCCTAAAGGTAGAGAAACCTTTCTAGAGAACCTGAGTTTATAATCTCTGTAAGACCTCAAGGAGGACCGTGCTTCACTGGAATATAGAATGTCTGGCGAATCCAATTTTGCTTTAGGCTGTGTGAGGAAGAGATAGATAGATAGATAGACAGCCAAATTCCTAAATAATATAGTCATACCCTCAGTAGTCCTGAGCTGGGAAGGTTCAGAGAAAGATGGAAACATTGCTCTATCCATTAAGTGAGGCCAAGGAGACTAACAATAGTTTGAGAATGTGAACACTTCTTTTCATGCCTTTCAGGATGTGACAGAGTTAATAGAATTTGGAAAAATTTAATAGAAACATCCCCAAAATGACAAATACCTTTAATTAACCTGTAGTTTTGATGCTTAAAAGTAATTTATATTAAAATGTTATGTCAATAATTTATCATATTACATAATATTCATTGCCTTTAGCTGTCAAAAGCTTCCCAGAGATACTGAGTCTGTAGTAAGCAGAGTATTCTAAAGCTTCATTTCTCTACTAGATTCTAAAAACTCCACAAATTCTAAGAATGTTTATAGTGGGCTGAATTATGGTCACCCCAAAATATCCAGTACTAATCCCTAGAATGTGTAAAAGTCACCTTATAAGGAAAAAGGAACTTTGCAGGTGCGATTAAGTTAAGGCATTTGAGATGGAGGGGATCATCTTGGATTGTCCAGATGGGTCCTAGATTCACTCACAAGTGAGAGAGACAGAGGGAAATTTGACACACACAGAAGAGGAGAAAACAATGTGACCACAGAAGCAGAGATTTTAGCAATGCACAAGACAATCAAGTCAGATTGCTTGTAGATATCAGAAGCTGAAAGACTTCAGACTTCTTACCTCTGGAAGGGTAAGATAATCAATTTCCCTTTTCAAAATCCAGTAAATGATTTTGATTTTGTGGTGATTTATTCATATACAAAAATCAACTCAGGATGGATTAAAAACTTAAGTGTAAAACCTAAAACTATAAAAAAAAAAAAAAACCCAGAAGAAAACCTAGGAAATACCATTCTGAATGTCTCTGGCAAAGACTTAAAGACAAAGACTCCAAAAGCAATTATAACATCAACAAAAATTAACAAGTGGGACCTAATTAAACTAAAGAGCTTCTGTGCAGCAAAAGAAACTATCAACAGAGTAAACCGACAATCTACAGAATGGGAGAAAATATTTGTGAACTATACACCCAACAAAGGTCTAATGTTAAAAATGTATAAGAAATTTAAACCAAGCAACAAGCAAAATATGAAAAAGGCTTTACTGTCCATTGCTGGTTTTGATGACAGAGGAAAGGACCATGAGCCAAGGAATGCACGCGGCCTCTTGGAAAAAACAAGAAAATGGATTCTCTCCAGAAAGGAATGCTGCTCTGCCAGAATCGATTTTAGCCAAATGAGACTCATTTGATCTCCAGAACAATAAGCTAATAAGTTAGGGTTGTTTTAAGCTGCTAGGTTTGAGGGTAATTTGTTATAGCAGCAACAGGTAACTAAAAACACCATCCTATAAGAAAAGAAATGTATGTAAAAGTCATTTGAAGACATGTGCATCTATATTAAAAAGTTCTTTAATCAAAGTATGCCACAAATAAATAAACAAAATATTAATAATTTGCCTGCAACCATAATGCCCCATCTATATCCCTTGGTATCATATGTTTTCCTTTTCAAATCTAATGGCATGTGGGCTATCAGATACAAGTATAACTTTCACGACTATGAAACACCAAGAACATTACTAGTTAGACGGATATTTAATAAAAATGAGATGTAAATATTCTAGTTATGAAAACAAATGCAAAATATCCAGCGATAATTTAATCAAAGTAAATATAATAAATGAATTCCTTGTGTGTGTGTGTGTGTGTGTGTGTGTGTGTGTGTGTGCGTGTATGCCTAATGCAACTGACCCAGAATAAGAATACATTAACAGTGAATACAAGCACAAGTTTTATTTGGAGAACTGTTTTCCAGGAATTTAAAACAAAGTTTATCTTCTTGCCTTGGGATTTAAAATTTGATACATTTCTAAAGGCTTTAAGCTTGACCATTTATTCAAATAAGTATCTAAACTTAAACACCAAGCAGAAATATTAGCCATTACTCTAGCAAACACACTGTAGATGTAAATTTCATTATCAACATCCTGTCTCACAAGATTCTGTAACCTTCCAGTAAGCAGGACCAGGAAATACAAAAATTTTCCCACAGATATTTCACTACATCAGTTATAATTTCAAGTTGTGTAACATTTTACAGTAACCAAGTAGGCTAAATGCAAATATATAAATCAAAAACTGTAATCAGAAAATCATTTTCTCTAAAACTACCTCTCATTTTTTAATTGCAACATCTTACTTTTTCTAACTAGTTTTACTGGAATAAGTATATGCCTAATACTTGTTCATTCATTTATTCAAAATCTTTCCTAACTAATAGCAGATCTGTGATTACTGGGCCATTTTAGCATTCTTCCTTATAATATACAAAAAGTGAATGCTAGCATTTTCTTTCAGTGCAATTTCAGATACATCTCCAGATTTTCTTATTGCTGTTGCTATTGTTATGCTTATGTAATATGACTTGCCTTCATACTTCTCTAGTGGCTTAACTTTGCATTATGGATTTCTGTCATAATTCTATTCACGTCATCAAGGCACTGCATAACTTGCCTACCTCTTCAGAAGCCTTTCAAGGGAAGCTATATATTGATTACAGTCAACTAAACTCTAATTTCTCAAGATACTGCCAAACATTTCATCAGTCTTGTATATGTTAAATACAATAGAACCAATGCTGCTTTAGAATAAGTTTATTTTTCTAGAGAGCTAGTATGTAAGGTCCACCTTTTGGTTGTCAATTAGTAAGAATCATAACATGCTTTTGAAGCTCACATTAAACCACTCAGTGTTCTAATGACCTATTGGATACATCATGTCATTATAGATTGGAGTTTTCAACTCAGGAATTTGTTTCAATAGCACTGTCAGAAGCTAACAAGATTGTGGAAATGGTTCTCGATGGATTCTCAGAATGTTTATTGATGCGGCTGATACTGCCATTAAAGTTTCTACACTTATATTGATAAGCTGGTTGGTACACTAGAAGACAAATGCCCTTTGTTGAGAAGATCAGCAGGCAAATCAATGCACATTTCATTTCGTTTCTGATTATTTTTTCTTTGGGCTATACTAAATATGGCAGTAAAGTTGAATAAAATTTTAATAATTGGTAAGCACATTACTTTTCAAGTGTCATGAGCCAGGGAGGCACACAAAATAAATTTGTCTAATAAATCACAATCATAATAACAGATCGAACAGACCTATGAATCCCCCCAAATTTATCATTTTAAAGCAATCAGCTCATTTAACACTAAAATGCATCTATCCTCAGGCTGAATGATAACATCTGTAAAGCAGCACCCAGCAATATAATGCAGTTAAGAATATATAATTAAGATATTGGAAAGAATTAGACTATTAGGTCTGAATCTTAAAGGAGTCAATAATGGCTCACAAACAGTAAAGTAGGGTAAGTTGGCTCTTAGGAAAATAAACTAGGAGATGAAAATTTCAGAGGAATACCGAGTAGTTGCCCAGTTAACTTAAACATTAATTCTCCAGAAGACTAACGTCTATATAATAAGATTATATAGTCCCTGGGTCAAGTAAGATTTGAATCCCAAATACATATCTGAAAAGGATGATTCAATTCTTATACTTCTGTCAGATCCCTCAGTCCAGGAGTAGTTTTTCATGGAGCTGGCTTTTGTGAACTATTTATTCAATTAGTAACCAAGGTTGATCCCTAAAGCTCCATCTAATCCTGGCTTCTTATGAAGAAACAGAACATTAGAGCTAGAAAGTGATTGCAGAATTATTTATTTCAACTATCTAATTCCCACTGAGGCACAATAAAAAAATGTGTCTTACTCAAACGTAGTGCTTAAGTGATCAAAATAGGATTATAGAGCCTATGCACCTGTAGTCTCAGTCACGGAACTTTCTACTTTTTTGTCTATTTTGCCACCTCTATTCATTAAAATAGTTACCTAGATGGAGAATCAGATATCCAGTGTTCTTTATTCCATATACCAGTAATTTTGAATTTGCCCTTGTACAAATTACATTTCCCTTTACTAAGTAATAAATTTTTAAAAGCACGATTGAAATAGTTATTTTAAAAGGACATTGACATGATTTGATCACTGTCATACTTAACCACATAATGGTATGGTTGACACTGTTGATTATTTTCCTGATAAATATTATTTTTCTAGATTCAAAACGATTATGTTAGCCTTTATTTAGCTAATGTAAAGTTTGTGAATTTTCTGTCATTGACAATCTGGTAGTGGGATTAGAAAATACTATCTGTTAACAGATAAAGCACTAAGGTGCTTGAAATTCCTGACTCAATGCAGAATTTATGAGGAAATACTAAGGTAGCAATTACAGATAAATGGAGTATTAAGGACTAAAGGATGTAAAACTCTAATTTATTTTGTCATTGTAAGAGAGAGGCAATTGAGACCCTGTAGAGAAGAAAGCTTATACTCATTGATCCTTGACTATCTGCTTTACAACTTGAGCTAGTTTGTAACAAGCAGAAAGACAAGGGCATATGAAGTTAGAGTATTTTGAGAAAAGAGGAAACCTAAAACGGAATAGTTGGGAATAATTAAACTGGTTAAACACAAACAAACAGAAAACAAACCATTGTATAAAAGGTGGTAATAAATACCAACTTAAGAAAATGAAAGAAAATAAGAGAATCATTGAGGCAATGCCACCTATAGTTTTGGGAATGGAATTAATAAATGAAGAAGAACCTAGAAATTGAGCTTGGCCATATTGTAGCAATGTTATGAAGATCAATATTGATCCCCAAATGAAGATGTGGGGCTAAACCAGAACATAAATATATAGTTAGCCAAGGCCTGTCTAGTAAGATATGAAGATGGAAAAGAAGAAAATGAGTTCATTCAAGTCAAGGGAACTATAAAGGGAATATAAAGAGATCTTTGCAAATACATCAGAAATTCTGAAGAAAAAGTAGCCAGTGAATATTTAAAAAGTAAAAAAATCAAAAAACACTAAATTGATTAAATTGTCTTTTATAAATTGCCTATATCAAGCTATAAATTGATGTTCTTAAATATTAAGAATCAATGGTATTAAATAATACAATTTCCATAGTATTTATATACAGACTTTATTTACACACTGAAAAAATTGCAATATAAAATAACCTAAAATTTTTTAAAATAGCAAAGCCAGGAGGAAAAAGGAGATTTAACTAATGAACTTAAATGAAAAGTAACAAGCAATTTAAAGAAAGAAATGAAATCAAAATACGACTAGACCAACCCAAAATGGGGAAATACAAAAACAATAAAAAGAGTATAATTTAAATATATTGGAATGGCTATGAATTTGAACAAGTTATTGCTGGATAATATTCAATCTGCAAGGATATTAGACTATTAAAATGAACAGTCATATATGCAGATAATAATGAGCAGAGTTAGCACTATTGTAATGCAGTAAAAAAAGGCCTTTTTAAATATAAAAATTTAACAATGAATATGAAAATGTATGTCGAAGGGAAAATTAAAAGATGTACCACATAGCAAGAAGCGGTACTCTGGTTACTATCTAGCTTTGATAAAACTCCTTATAGACTGATATTTGAGAACCCAAATTCAGCACTGGTTAATGCATTTTTTAAAAGTTAACATTTAAATGCCAAAAAAGTAGAAATGATCTTTATTATTCTAACCAGGTTTGGCTTTCATTTATTTCACACAATATTTAATTTTAGATACATTTTACTTAAGCAGTCCTTGAATAAGTGAAAGGATACTGGTGTGACTCTAGACATGAAAAAAAGAATCACAACGCAATCTCTCTCTCTCTCTCTCTCACACTCTCTCTGTCTCTCTCTCTCTCTCTCTCTCTCTCTCTCTCACACACACACACACACACACACAAACATTTCTTTATTATTGCATGTCAAATAAAATTTTAATGTGGTGAAATTCAAATACTCAAAATTTTAAGCTAACCAGTAACACAGACATATTCACAATATACTCAAAGCTCTGGAGATGTAGGGTCAGTACAAATTTAACCCAATCCCTTCTAAAAGTATAGTATTGCACAAATATCATTGATGTTCAGATGGCTGTACAAGTCATCCAAACAGCGAAGAAAGAGGGGCACACTTTTTTTAAGCATATAGAGTTCTCTAGAACAAGAAGGCAAGTGAATACATTTTACAAACATTTCCAATAACAAGTTGTGTACCAAATGTTTTTTTTTTTTAATTCAACCTTTAGTTTTCAAAGGAACTCAAACTAAAAAAAAAAAGTCCAGCCCTGATCAATCCACATAATAAAAGCTTTACAAAGTTTAGAAAACATGTATAACTGTCAATGTAAGTGTTGACCAAATAAAAACAAGAAGGTCACATTTATTTGCAAAGGTTAAACAGCAAGGAGGAGTCCAAGAGGAGTAATGAGGTGAAACTGTACAAGGACATTTCTAAAACAGCTTATATGTGTGGTTTGTGTGGAATGGTCTCTAAGAAGTCATAAAATCCTGATTGCTTAGTCATTTAAAAATCAGAGCATAAAAAGGCAGACTTAAAATGCTTAATTATGCCTCTGACTTTTTTCTGAAAAATTAATTTGAATCTGACAGTAATCCACTGTTGGAGAATTCTTAGTTTTTTTTAAACTCATTACATAATTAACATAATGAAATTTACTAAAGACGCTATTATTAGGAAAATATTGTCAAAAGTATTTAAGTAATTAAGTTGTTTTTGACCATTTATTTATGGATATAAATATAAGGTTTGAAACAGCTAACAGTGTTGTACAGACCATATTTATATAATAATGATTTCCTTAAAAATGAGCAGGAATTAAGATATTTCCTATTTGAGAGAAGTAGAAATACTTGTTTAATATTTATTTTCTTTATGAAAAAGATATGATAGCCTTAATTAAAACATATTTTAGAAAGTCCATTATACTTCTAAAGCATAAACATCCCAATGTGTGTTTTAGAATCGAAGGCATTACCACAAAGTTAAAAACAATTCTTAATTAAGTCATTCACCTGAGTTGATAAGGAGTGTATTAATGTTAAATATTAAAACATTGGAGAAATGTTTCTGAAAAGAGCATATGCAACATCACAATTGCCTAGAGAGTTTGTTAAAAATCGAAATTTCTGTATCTCACTTCAGAACCATTTAGGCCCACCAATCTGCATTTTACCAAGTTCCTCAGATGATTCTGATATGCAATAAAGCTTGAGAATGACTGACAGAAAAATAGAACTTCAATGAGAAAGCTAGAGATAAAAAGGAATGAATTTTCATTGTTCCAGTGTAATTAGTATATTATACTCTCATTTTCCTTTAATAATAATTTCCCTGGGATACAAAAAAAGACAACCTACGTAGAATTATAATTTCATAAAACAAAAACAACAATTATCACTCAATAGAACTCCATCTCAAAATATGTGTATGTATATTTTCTTAGGTGGTCGCTAAGAAAGGCTCTTAAAGCATAATGTTGATTTAACTCAAGGATATCATATTTATAAAATGGAAAAGATTGACTTGAACTCTAGGTGCCTTTGATGTCTCAAAGCAAATCCAGAAGGCCTTACCAGTTTCAACCAGTTTGTGCCAATTAACTTTAAAGAAGAAGTTTCCCTAACAATTTTAATAAACATGAATATTTCCTAATAATATATTGTAGGTTGTTGCTTGTTTATCAAAGTTATCCCATTTTGAATAAGAGTTCCTTCAAAGAGTGTTGAACAAGAAACATGACAGATTCCATTTTTAAGCCATGTTCACTAAAAAAATTTCTAGCTAATAAAAATATTACTTTATATAATTTTGACATACCGTTTTTCTTAGCTTATTTATTAACAGTAGAAGAGATGTTCACGGTCAATCATTAAGGGTTTCAGGTTGATCAGATTTATCAGTGTACTTTTTAAACTAACAATAAATCACTTTACTGATGGCTCAATCAATTTTTGCCCACTTATTATGCCATTATATCACCTACTTAATTTTCTGAATCAATCTTTATTTATAAAACGCTTGTCCTCTTCCTTTTCTGTGTCACAGTGTCATGCTGTAGATTTTGATCCCTATGGGGTAAGGACAGAGGCAGAATCAGAAAGTAGATACAGGACACAAGGAAAGACAGGCTTTAGTCACATATGGGAATGAGAAAGGTTTTGTATATCAAAATAATCATAACTTCATTTAAAGAGAAAAAATTATTATAATTATTAACTCCTCAATTGTACTATGTAAAAAAATTAATAACACTGTTATTTGATAATATAATTTACAAAGTATGCTGGGCACATAATCTCATATCTAAAATCCATGACTATGTTTATGATTCGTTCCACTTTTCTTTATGCAAAAGGAGAGCTCTTATATCCTGGAATAATCTAATCTCCTTTCTGATATTTATTTCCAAATTTTAATGTTTAAAGTTTGTTTGAAAGTTTAAAAAATTTCTCCAAATTATTGGACTGTCCTTATTTAAGATAAATAATATATAATTTCTACTACCTAGCTATAATATATTTACTCATTCCATCAAATATTTATTTTAGCATCTACTATATACCAGACACTGCTCCTCCACCTGTACTTTATATGAATGAACCATATAATGCAGATTCTAATTCAGTAGGTCTAGGATAAGGCCTAAGATTCTGCACTGCTGACAAACTACCAGGTAAGATTAAGATCATACTTTGAGCATTGGGGTCTAATACTTAGCCCATAGAACTAACTTGAAAAAGGTGAAAGAAGCCAGTCTTAATAAAACCATTCCTTAGCAATTTGAGATCTAGCATTGTAGACGACAGTCCAGGAAGGATTGTAGTAGTTTTAAAATTGCAACAAAAGCTATGTAATCTAATATACCCCAATATGCAAAAACCAATGAACTCTATTCAGAACATAACTGCTAGTGCCAAAGTCAGAAAGAAAAATATAATATCAAGAGCATTCTATACTACAAAGATTAATAGCTTATTTCTATTTGAGATAATCTATTGCTGTAGGAGAGATTTATAAAAAAAATAAGGACTGAGCTTGGCTGATTTTGAAGACAATCAATAAATATTTGTGAAATAGCCACAGATCTCCTGACACTATATTCTCAAGCTAAGAAAGAATCTTTTCAGCCATTTCCTAGATGTTGGCTCAAAAAGAACCATACTGTATTCACATGCAGGTTGGAAAATATCTGCCATAAAGTCAACTAAGGAAGTTTTTCCCAATTGGGATAAGAACACAAAAAGGAAAAGGGACTTTTTGCTGGAGCAGATTTTAGAAAACAGAAGTACGTCGCTTTCCTGTGCTTCCCAAAGGAGTCATTCTGTAAACTTTTGTGTAAGAATTTAAAGGAATTAAACATACAAAGAGCAACTTGTTCCAAGAAAATAGGCAAACACACCCAGACAGGTTCATTTTCTGTGGATTTATACTTAATCTTTGTAAAATGTGGACATAATAGAATATCCATTTGGATCATTTCATTATGAAAATCATTTAAGGAACTGGTGTTAACTTTATAATTATGCTCTTGGCTATTTGTTTGTTACAATATAAGATGATCTGATTTCAATCAGATACCATAGCAGAGGAAGATAAAGTGCACATTATCTTTGTTATAATGATAAAACTTTGCACTTCTATACTAGTCCAGAAAAGACATACTTCTATTTACTCTAGAATAATTGCAGGCTCATTTCTATGATCTTTTGCTTCAGCTTCCTCTCAGACCACCAGAGTCTAGCATTTAACTTTCATCTGCATTTTTATCTTTGTATATTATGTCTCGGAGAAAATATCAGAAGCATCTAGATGAAGCCAAGAATTTTAGTATTATCATTCACTGTAATATATGCAGCTAAGCTGAAACAGGTCTGCTATATTTCCTGATTGCCTCAATTTAAAGTAATTTGTGTTCAACTGTGATTCATGAGTTGTTGAAAACTAATCAATATACTGCTTAGTTTCAAACAAAAATTTAAAACACAACCATTTATGATAAATAGTTGAAATGAAAAAGCTAAGGTTTCCACTCCATCCTATTACTTTAATTTGAATGATCCTTTGTGGCTGATTTGCAGGTGGTTATGACTTGCAAATTAAGTTGGCAGAAAACTATGCTGTTGTGACCCAGTGACCAAGCTTTCACAGATCTTGCAAAGAACACTGTGCATTTTGGAGATTTATGTTTTATTGCTTATGTCCAGGGTAAGAATGCTTCTTGCAGTCCTATCCAAAAAACAGCACTAATGAATACTGTCAGTCTACTACTTAGTCGGCTGTGAACAAGAGGTTAACACCTCTACCTCAATACTAATTGACTAGTTGAAATGCTTGACTGGGGAATTATGTATTTTCCCATTCAGGATCTTCTCAGTAAAACAGATTCCTTTCTTCTTTAAATACCAACTCCACTTAACACCACAGTAATGCTCTGTTAGAAATGAAACCAAATAGAAAATTCCAATTCACCTGAAAATGATGTACCTCTGGTGTCAATTACTTGTCTTCAAACTTCACACAAAGTTTCATTCAGCCATAAGTGTGCAAGATGATTCAAGTGCATCAAGAGTCATTAAAGCAATAAAAGAAGAGCTAATCCAGTCTAGAACAATTAATAATGTGGTCACTCAAATGCTGCTAGTAGATTCTACATCTGCTTACACATTCCCTTTTTAAATACCTTCAATCTAAGTAACACCACAACTTTCATCAACGGGCTTTTTTTAATTGCGTGATTTCCTGAATAGCAAATTTATCATCTGTATGTTTCATCTGGGAGGCTAATCTACCATTCTTGCTGTACCTAATTGTTCACATATGAAAGCAACAAGTGGGAGTGAAGAAAGGGAGAAGGGACAGGAAAATAATCACTGGAGCAGAATCTGCTAAGTCTACAATTTTATATACTTTACCTAATTTAATTTTTACAAGAATTCTGAAATTATGATTATTATTCACACATATTTTCTAGTAGATTTTGAAGTTGTGCAGCTATTACGTGTTAATACTGTGGCCACGTCTAGTTCTGTTCGATCCAGTTCGATCACCACTTCCTTCAGAAACCCTTCCTTAATGCCATTCAGCCTGCCACCACTGTCGTTATTTTAATAAATCATCCTTGGTGCATCTTTCTGTGTTTTTAGATTTTTTTTCATTGCCTGTTTATACATGTTGCTCCCTCATTAGGCCTTGAACTCTGGGAAAACAAGATTATGACTTATCTATGAATCCTAGTGGGACTAGAACAGTATCTGACACACAGCAGGTTCTCAGTAAATGTTTGTTGAATGGTGATCAAATGACTTCAAAGCCTATGATATTTTAAGCTTTCTTGATCTCCCAACCCCACTTAATCACAAGTAATTTCTCCCTTTTCTGACTTTGCCAGTTTGTATTCTTTGAAGGTGCTTACTCCTTCAGGCCTTACGGTATAGTTATTTTTGCATCTGTCACATATTCTCTGCCATAACATACTCTCTCTGAGAGAGTATTATTCATATTCTCCTAGTAACCAACGACACTGGCTCAATAATGTTTGTCTTTATATGTGGGTTTATTGAACACTTTCTCTGTCTTGGTTACTTTGTTAGGTACTAGGTAGGGGCAATTCAGAGTCAAACAGGAAGTAGCCTTTCCTCTTGAAGGAATGATAGTCTAGTCACAATAGTCTGGTTACAATACAGTGTGAAAAATACTATGATTGATGCATTAGCAAAGTGTTGCAGAAACACACAAAATGAGTATGCCTGCTTTTACAGAGGAGGTAATATTTAAATGAAGCTTAGCTGTATCATTGCACCAGGTGATATAGCCAAGGCACCTTTTTATAACAAAGAGCTTTTAAAGTAGTTTATAAAGGGATAGAATTCAGTACTGTCAAATGCTACTCCTTCCCCCATCAATAAAATTGCCACAGTTGTTTCCCACAATTATTAATCAAAACTTGGGGATTGTAAGATGTAGACACTGATGAATGCATAGGCTTAGATTCAAATCTCACTCCAAATCCTAACTCTGTTTGACCTTGAGAACTTACTTTAAGTCTATGAGTTTCAATGTCTAATCAAGGTAAAATAAAGAAAATACCCATAGAGTTGAAATATACATATTTCATACCTTCATATAATTATCCTTCATATATGTATATATCCTTAAAACATGCATACATGTAATGCCTAGTTGGTCTTCAATATATATTATTCTTCTAAGAAGTATGGAAAAAGGGAATATTACTTTCTAAATAGTAACTTCTAAACCCAATAATAAAAACTCTACTTTTCCAACTTATTTTTTCTGTCAGATTCCTACATTTATGTCAAAGATACTAATGCTTTCTTTGTAAACTCTCTAGACTAGGAGATACCTGTTGCATTTTAAGAGTCCAATCTTATATTCCTTCATTCAGTCAGTAAACTACTTAATATTCATAGATTTATTCAGCATCTACTAACATACATGATGAAATGCTAGATGCTGAAGAGGATACAGAGATGGAAATGCCAGTGTCTATACTTATAATTAAATCATAAAAATGTGAAATGGTAAACAATTACCATTATAATTCAAGATAATGTGTAAGAAGTGATCTATGTATAATAAGATCGGTGTGGGCTTTGATAGTTCCAAAGGGGGAGAAGTGGCAATATTGCATGTCATTAATGGAAGGTTTCTTGGAGGAGTTTTCATTTAACTTGGATCTTAAAGTTTCTTAGATTTGAATAAATGAGATGTATGGGGCTGATTTTTACAAGTTTTCCATGCACAATGAATGGTGTTAGCCATACAGTATCATGGATAAGAGCAGGATCTTTGGGATCAGATAGAACTGGAGTTGACATCCTGGCTCTACCACTTGCTGGTTTTGTGTCATTGGGCAAGTTTCTAACATCTTTGAACTTCCATATTCTCATGTGAAAAAATGGGGATACTAAGGTACCTACATCACAAAATTGTTGTAGAATTAAATGTAATAATGCATGAAAATCACTTTATACCTACTTGATACATGATAAATGCTTAATAAATGGTAGCTGTTATTACGATGAGCAGAGGTGCAAATACAAAGTTCCAAAGCATACCTGGAGTGGAGTGAGTCAGTTTTTTTCAAAATGGAAGCTACATACATATTTATGTACAGATAAAAAATCTGGAAACATTAATGATATGGTTTGGCTCTGTGTCTCCACTCAGATCTCACCTTGAATTGCAATCCCCATGATCCCCACTTCTCAAGGGCCGGACCAGGTTGGGGTAATCAGGTCATGGGGGCAGTTTCCCCCATGCTGTTTTCATGGTAGTGAGAGTTCTCACGATAGTGAGTGAGTCTCATGAGATCTGATGGTTTTATAAGCATCTGGCATTTCCCCTGCTTGCACACATTCTCTCCCCTGCCACCCCGGGAAGAGGTGCCTTCTGCCATGATTGTAAGTTTCATGAGACATCCCCAGCCATGGGGAGCTGTGAATCAATTAAACCTCTGTTCTTTATAAATTACCCGGTCACAGATATTTCTTTATGGCAGCATGAGAACAAACTAATGCAGTAAGTTGTTACAGGTAGTAGTAGGGTGCTGCAATAAAGACACCCAAAAATGTGGAAGCAACCTTAGAATAGGGTAACAGGCAGAGATTGGAATAGTTTGGAGGGCTCAGAAGGAGATAGCAAAACATGGGAAAATTCAGAGCTTCCAAACACCAGTTTACTTCCCCACAGGGATTGGTCCATTCCCACTTGAAAGACTAAACTTTCTAAAATATAAATCTGATGACATCATTTTCCTACATAAAACCCTTCAAAGCATCTCTATAGCTTTCAGGGTAAAAATCGAGATTTCTTAGCATTGCTTACAATGTCCTCCACATATGACTGACCTGACTACATCTCACTTCCTCCACTTCCCCAACCATTACTAGAACTCTAGTCACGCTGAACCAGTCATGGTCTTTCACCTGTCCAGTTCTCCAGGTCCTTGCACCTGTAGTACTCTCTGCCTGGAAATCCCTCTTCCAGGTTCTCTACGTTGCTAAATATTTCAAGAGTTGACCTCCCATTTCCTCCTGGGAGCCTGGACACCTGGCTCAGGTATTTCTCCTCTATGCTCTTGTAGCCCTGTGCTATGTGCTATGACACTATAAGCCATCCCTCAGTTACTTGTCTATTTCCTCTCCCTGTAAACTCCATAAGAACAACTGTATTCTCTGCCACAAAGGCTGTCTCATTAAAATGTGCCTCATATATATTAAGGTCTTAATAAATGTCTGGTAAATGCTAAATTTTCACTTGAAGAGAGGTCCCCACAAAGAGCTCCAGCTGACACAGTTCTGATGCTAACCTGTCTCAAATGCTCTCATTCCCCTCTTTGAACGCACTCCTATTCATCCTTCAAAATTCATCTTAAAACTTTACTTCTTCAAAAGGGCTTTTCCTGTATCCCGTTACATACTTTCAAAGCACCCTGATCTTCCCTTTTATAATTACTTCTTAAACATCCCTGCAAACACTACTAGCTCCATGTGAGCAGGGTCTATGTTGTTTTGTTTTAAAACTGCATTCCCTGCATCTGGTAAAATCCTGGCACAAAATAAACACATTTTGTTATGGTGAATTTAAAAAAAAAAGAAAGAAAGAAAGAAAAGAAAAGAAAGAAAGAAAGAAGAAAGAAAGAAAA
>NW_022437038.1:1783466-1872797 GCF_009761245.1 Sapajus apella
AAGGAAGGAAGGAAGGAAGGAAGGAAGGAAGGAAGGAAGGAAGGAAGGAAGGAAGGAAGGAAGGAAGGAAGGAAGGAAGGAAGAAGGGAGAGAAAATAAATTCAGAACTTCCTAGAGACTTCTTGAATGGCTTTGACTGAAATGCTGATAGTGATATAGACAACGAAGTCCAGGCTGAGGTGCTCTCAGATGGAGATAAGGAACTTGTTGGGGACTGGAATAAAGGTGATTCTTGCTATGCTTTAGAAAGAGTACTGGTGGCATTTTGCCCCTGCCCTAGAGATCTATGGAACTTTGAATTTGAGAGAGATTATTTAGGGTATCTGGAAGATGAAATTTCTAAGCGGCAAAGCATTCAAGAGGAAGCAGAGAATAAAAGTTTGGAAAATTTGTAGCCTGATGATGTGACAGAAAAGAAAAGCCCATTTTCTGGGGAGAAATTCAAGCCACCCACAGAAAATTGCCTAAGAAACCCGGAGCCTATCTTAATCACGAAGACAATGAGAAATGTCTCCAGGACATGTCAGAAGTCTTCACAACAGCCCTTCCCATCACAGGTCTGGAGGCCTAGGAGGAAAAATTGGTTTCCTAGGCTTGGCCCAGGGCCTTGCTGCTTTGTGCAGTCTCAGGACTTGGTGCCCTGCATCTCAGCTTCTACAGCTCCGGCTGTGGCTAAAAAGGGCCAAGGTACAGCTTCAGAGGGTGCAAGCCCCAAGTTTTGGCAGCTTCCATGTGGTGTTGAGCCTGTGGGTTCACAGAAGTCAAGAATTGAGGTTTAGGAATTCCTTCTAGATTTCAGAGGATGTATAGAAATGCCTGGATGTCCAGGCAGAAATTTGTAGCAGTGGGAGAGGCCCTCATGGAGAATCTCTGCTAGGGCACTACAGAAGGGAAATATGGGGTTGGAGTCCCCACATACAGTCCCCATTGGGGCACTGCCTAGTGGAGCTGTGAGAAGAGGGCTACCATTCTTCAGACCCCAGAATGGTAGATCCACTGACAGTTTTCACCATGCAACTGGAAAAGCAGCAGACACTCAACACCAGCCCAGGAAGTTAGCCAATAGTAGGGTGCTACCCTGCAAAGCCACAGAGGCAGAGCTGCTCAAGACTATGGGAGCCCATCTCTTGCATCAGCATGACCTGGATGTGAGACATGAAGTCAAAGGAGATTATTTTGGAACTTTAATGTTCAATGACTGCCCTATTGGATTTTGGATTGGCATGGGGCCTGTAGCCCCTCTGTTTTGTCCAATTTCTCCCATTTGGAATGGATGTATTTACCCAATGTCTGTAACCCCACTTTATCTAGGAAGTAACTAGCTTTCTTTACAGGCTCATAGCCAAAAGTAACTTGCCTTGTTTCAAATGAAACTTTAGACGTGGACTTCTAGGTTAATGCTGGAATGATTTAAAACTTTGGGGGACTGTTGGAAGGTATGATTGTGTTTTGCAATGTGAGAACATTAGATTTGGGAGGGGTCAGGGGCAGAATGTTATGTTTTGGCTCTGTGTCCCCACCTAAATCTCACTTTGAATTGTAATCCTCCTAATCCCTACTTGTCAAGGGCGGGACCAGGTGGAGGTAATCAGATCACAGGGGCAGTTTCCCCCATGTTGTTTTTGTGATAGTGAGTGAGTCTCCCAAGATCTGATGGTTTTGTAAAGGTCTGGCATTTTTCTTGCTTGCACTCATTCTCTCTCCTGCCACCCTGGAAAGAGGTGCCTTCTGCCACAATTGTAAGTTTCCTGAGGTATCCCCAGCCATGTGGAGCTGTGAGTCAGTTAATCCTCTTTTCTTTCTAAATTAGCCAGTCTTGGGTATTTCTTCATAGCAGCATGATAATAGACTAATACAATTAATTGTTGAGTTTTGAAGGTTAGGCTAAGGGATTCATATTCTATTTAAAAATCTTCGTCTCCAGTTAAAATCCATTTATTTTTCTTCTAGCCTCAGTAATAAAAGAGATACAATTTGAGGAAAGAAAAAGCAAGCCATTTCAAATACACAGTAACATTGCAGTGCAGTACTATAGATTATTCTGATGGCCTTATTTATGAGTTTTATAAAATTAATCAATAAACACATTTTAATACTCCCTGTTTGTCCTACTCTACAAAATGTAAACTTTCCATTTTTATCTGCTGTTTGCTATATGGAGAGATTTTTTGATCTAGTTAATATGTTACCATTAACCGAGAATTCCTTTTCAAGCACTTAAGGCATCAACACAACACTCATTTGAGTCTTCAAGTACCGTTAAATTAAAAGCCCAACAGCAGTATAAAGTGTTAGCAGCACATAATTATAAGTCACAAAAGTGTCTATCAGTGGGACACTATCTTAAAATGGTCAGCTAACCAAGTGATGGCTCCACTATCCCATCTAATCAAGACAAGGAACTACTTAGGTGATATACAGCTAAATGTGTCACTGTCTGCACTGCTGAAACTGGAAAGAGCATGCTAGAGATCCTCAGTGGCATTCAGTACTCTCTGTATCAATGAAACATGTAGTAGCATGGAATGTAAGAGCACAAGATATATACTTTTGGATCTAAGCTTTTAGATTCTGATCAGTAAAAATACCAACTTTTTTTTTTTTTTTAGAAAAAAACTAGTATTTTATGATACATATTCACAAGTGGATAAACTTCTGCATAATAATCTGATTCTAATTTTTAAGTTCTTTTGCTGACTGATTTAAAGCCTAGTTTATTTCTACCTGTACAAGATGAGGATGTTTTACTTACAATGAAGTCACAAACACCTCTAATATAGAAGTTGTATTACCTTGTAATGTATTAGGCTGAATAACCAGTGTGTGTTGATATACCAATACCACTGACATTTGGCATTTACTTTAGTTTCTAGTCATTTCTAAGAATCTGAGTCATGTATTCATTATATGTACTCTGAGGAATCTGAAATGGAGGACTATCAAAAGTGATATATACGTGGGGTTATACATTTATGTATATTAACTTATATTAAATTAACCTACATCTCACATAACATAATATGGACCATCTGTCTTTGAAGAGGAGGAGAGTTGTTTCTTTGAGTTTATTGTTTTGATATCAAGAGTTTGCCTCAAATTTTTTGTTTCGATAGTTTTTTGGGAACAGGTGGTTTTTGGTTACATGGATAAGTTATTTAGTTGTGATTTCTGAGATTTTGGTGCACCTGTTACGCAAGCAATGTACACTGTACCCAACATGTAGTATTCTATTCCTCATCCCCCTCTGACCTTTTCTCCTAAGTTCTTAAAGCATATTGTATCATTCTTATGCTTTTGCATCCTCATAGGTTAGCTCCGATTTCACTTAGAATACTGGTCTCCAACTCCATTCATGTTGCTGCAAAGGCCATTATTTTATTTTGTTTTATGGCTAAGTAGTATTCCATGGTGTATATATACCAAATTTTCTTTATCCACTCATTGGTTGATGGGCATTTAGGTTGGTTCCATATTTTTGCAATTGTGAATCATGCTGCCATAAACATGAGGGTGCATGTGTCTTTTTCATATAACAACTTTTTTCTTTTAGGTAGATACCCAGTAATGGGATTGCTTGATGAAATTATAGTTCCACTTTTAGATCTTTAAGGACTCTCCATACTGTGTTCAATAGTGGTTGTACTAGCTTACATTCCCACCAGCAGTGTAAAAGTACTCCCTTTATACCACATCTACATCAACATCTACTAGTTTTTAATTTTTTATGATGGTCATGCTTGCAGGAGCAAGGTGGTATCACATTGTGTGTTTAATTTGCATTTCCCTGATAATTAGTGATGCTGAGCATTTTTTCATATGTTTGTTGACCATTTGTATATCTTCTTTTGAGAATTGTCTATTCATGTCCTCAGCCCACTTTTTGATGGGATTATTAATTTTTTCTTTCTTGCTGATTTGACTTCTTTGTCAATTCTGGATATTAGTCCTTGGTTAGATGCATAGTTTGTGAATTTTTTTCCACTCTGTTGGTTGTCTGCTTACTATGCCAATTATTTCTTTTGCTGTGCAGAAGCTTTTGATTTAATTAGGTTCCATTTATTCATATTTGTTTTGGGGTTCTTAGTCATAAATTCTTTTTCTAAGCCAATGTCCACAAGTGTTTTTTCTGATGCTATCTTCTATAATTTTTATGGTTTTGGGCCATAGATGTTTAAGTCTTTGATCTATCTCGAGTTTATTTTTGTATAGGGTGAGATATGAGGACTTACTGTCACTCTTCTACATGTGGCTTGCCGATCATCCCAGCACCATTTGTTCAATAGGGTGTCCTTTTCCCACTTTATGTTTTAGTTTGCTTTGTTGAAGATCAGTTGAATGTAAATATTTGACTTTATTTCAGTTTGCTTCATTGAAGATCAGTTGAATGTAAATATTTGACTTTATTTCTAGGTTCTCTATGCTGCTCGGTTTTATACTGGTATAAAAGTAGGCAATAGACCAATGGAACAGAATAGAGAATGCAGAAATAAAGCTAAGTACTTACGTTCAACTGGTCTTTGACAAAGCAAACAAAATGCTATTTTGGCCTTATAGTATGCTTTGATGTCTGGTAATGTGATGCCTCCAGATTTGTACTTTTTGCTTCATCTTGGTTTGGATATGTGGGCTCTTTTTTGGTTCCATATGTATTTTAGGATTGTTATTTTTCAGTTCTGTGAAGAATGATGATGACATTTTGATGGAATTTGCGTTGAATCTGTCTATTGCTTTTGGCAGTATGTTCATTTTCACAATACTGATTCTACCCTTCCATGAGCATGGGATGTGTTTCCATTTGTTTGTGCCATCTATGATATCTTTCAGCAGTGCTTTTTAGTTTTCCTTGCAGAAATTTTTTTTCCTTCCTTGGTTAAATATATTAAGTATTTTATTTATTTAGTTTTCAGTTGTAAAAGAGATTGCATTCTTTATTTAATTCTCAGCTTGCTTGTTGTTTGTGTATAACAGTGCTACTGATTCGTGTATATTGATTTTTTTTCTTTCATTTATTTATTTTAGGTTTTGGGGTACATGTGAAGAACATGCAAGATTGTTGCATAGGTACACACGTGGCAGTGTGATTTGCTGCCTTCCTCCCCAACACCTACATCTAATTTACTGAATTAAATTATTAAATCTAAGAGTCTTTTGGAGTTGTCTTTAGAGTTTTCTAGTTATACAATCATATTATGTGCAAATAGCAATAGTTTGACTTTCCCTTTTCTAATTTGGACGCCCTTTATTTCTTTCTCTTGTCTGATTGCTCTAGGTAGGATTTCCAGTTCTATGTTGAGTAAAAGTGGTAAAAGTAGGCATCCTTGTCTTGTTCCAGTTCTCAGGGCAAATGCTTTCAACATTTCTCTATCAGTATGATGTCAGCTGTGGTTTTGTCATAGATGCCTTTTATTACTTTGAGTTACTTCCCTTCTAGACCTATTTTGTTGAGGTTTTTATCATAAAAGTCATGCTGGATTTTGTCAAATGCTTTTTCTGCATCTATTTATATAATTATATTGTTTTCATTTTTAATTCTGTTTATGTGGTATATCAAATTTATTGGCTTGCATATGTTAAACCATCCCTGCATTCCTCGTATGAAATCCACTTGATTATGGTGTCATGGTGTATTATCTTTTTGATATACTGTTGGATTTGGTTAGCTAGTATTTTATTGAAGATTTTTGCATCGATATTCATTAGGCATGTTGGTCTGTAGTTTGTTGTTATGTCCTTTATTGGTTTTGATGGTAATTTTTGTTTTTGATGGTAAGGTGATACAGGCTTCATAGAATGATTTAGGGCGGACTCCCTCTTTCTCTATCTTTCAGAATCATTTTAGTAGGATTTTTCCCTAAATGTCTGATAAAATTCAGCTATAAATCCATCAGGCTCTGGACCTTTTGTTGTTGGCAATTTTTTTATTACTAATTCATCACACTGCTTCATATTGGTCTGTTTAGAGCTTCTATTTCTTCCTGATTTAATATAGGAGGGTTGTATATTTCCAGGAATTCATCTATCTTTTCTAAATTTTCTAGATTTTTCACATAAAGGTGTTCATTGTAGCCTTGAATCACCTTTTGTATTGCTGTGCTATCAGTTGTAATATCTCCCTCTTCATTTCTATTTCTGCTAATTTATATCTTCTTTCTTCTTTTTCTGGTTAATGTTGCTAGTTGTCTATCAATTTTAGTTTTCAACAAACAAGCTTTTTGTTTCTTTTTTTTTTTTTTTTTGTATTTTTTGTTTCAATTTCATTTAGTTCTGCTCTGATATTTATTATATTTGTTATTCTGCTGGTTTGGGTTTGGTTTGTTCTTTTTTCTCTTGTTCCTTGAGGTGTGACATTAGATTTTCTATTTGACCTCTTTTAGTCTTCTTGATGTAGCCATTTAGTGCTCTAAACTTTCCTTCTAAAACCGCTTTTGCTGTAACCCAGGTGTTTTGATAAATTTTGTGACTATTATCATTGAGTTCAAGGAACTTAATTTCTATCCTTATTTCATTCTTAACCCCAAAATCATTCAAGAGCAAATTAATTAGTTTCTATTTATTTGTGTAGTTTTCAATGTTCCCTTTTCAGTTAATTTCCAGTTTTATTCCGCTGTAGTCTGAGAAGATACTTGATATGATTTCAAATTTCTTAAATTTATGGAAACGTGTTTTTTGGTCTATCATATGTTCTATGTTGAAGAATGCTCCTTGTGCTGTTGAGAAGAATGTATATTGTCTCGATTGTTTTAATATTAAAGTTGTTAATTGCTGAATTTCTGGACTAAAGGAAAAAGCTTTCCATCTTTTCTTCCTTACAGCACTGACTCTTATCTAATTATGTAATGGCATAAATATACTACCCATACAAACCAAAACAGCATCTAACATGCAATTTTACATACTAGCAGACAAAATCAGCCAACTATTTTTCAATAGGACTTTGATGGGGTGATGGGAATGGTGTCAGATTAATTGGGAAGTAACTATCAGGCAAACCGGGAGTGACATGCCAAGCAAGAAGAAAGGGTTAAAGCAACCACCACCAACAGCAACACAACAAAATAGAGAATGAAAGCAGAAAGCACAACATACCCAAACCTATGTGATACAGCAAAGGTAGCACTAAGTGGGAAGTTTATAGTTGTAAGTGCCTACATCAAAAAGGAAAAAAAAATTCAAATGAACAATCTAATGATGCGTCTTAAATAACTAGAGAACCAAGAATAAACCAAACCCAAAATTAGTAGAAGAAAAAAAAATAAAGATGACAGCAGAAATAAATGAAAATGAAATATTTAAAAAATACAAGAATATCAACAAAACAAAAAGATTTTTTCTTCTCCTTGAAGGTTTTTGTAATTTTTTTCTTTATCCCAGTGTTCTTCAATTTCATAAATTATGCCTTCTTTCTGCTTGGATTTATTGTGCTGGTAATTTGGTAAGTCTTCTCCATATTTAGTTCTGGGAAATTTTCTTTATTTTTCAAATGAATTTTCTTTACTCCATTTCTTCTCTTTTCCCAGGTCAATTATTATCAGAATGTGTATCTTACATAAAGATCCTCTAAGTTTCCTTTATTTACTCTACTATTTTACATTTCTTTATTTTTTTCTTTTCTTGAACACATGCTCAAATGTATCATCTTCTACTGATCAGTTTTTAAATGGTAACTATAGTATTTTTATTTTCAAGAACTTTTTTCTTCTTTTAATAATTCTTTTTGATACTGTCCTGCTCTTATTTCCTGAATACAATATATTTATTTATTCATATTACTTAGGATCATAATTAAAGCTCTATTTTTATGCTTTTCTTCTGCTTTTTGCATTGATTCTGCTTCCTCTAAGGTTTTTCTTCTCTGTTTATTTTGATATCTGCTATTGTTAAAGTCTTCCCTCAAATATTGGGCAATTCTTGGGTGGCCTAATCATATTTAAGAGGCAGATATTAAGATGTGGCTTAGAAGCTCTGTGTTTATGGATAGGAGTTGTCCAATGGTAATATTTTCTTTTGAGAGGGTTTATTTTCTAGGGAAATGTTTCCTAGGGTTTATTTTCCCTAGAAATATTTCCCTAGAAAATAACAATCCAATCTTATGCTAGGGGAAACTAAGACTGGTTGCCTAAGTTCTAATTGCTTCCTCTACAAACTTGCAACCAATCTTTCTATCTTCAACTTTTTCCTCCACCTTTGGAGGAAACTGACATCTCCCATTATTACTATATTTCTGGGCTCTGCAGTATATTTTTGGCTTATTCCTCCTTTCTTTTTTTCCCAGTGTCATTGCATTGGTTTCAGCCTTTCCAACTCTGCTAAGTGAATTCCACTTTTCCATGTGCTTTCCAGCTTTCAATAATGTTTGCATCTTTTGTGTTTGCTGATGTCTCTCAATTTGTTTGACCTTGTGGATGTATGCAATTTCTATTCATTTGTTTTTATTTCAGTAGAGTTCTGGGAATAGAAGCTAGCACACATCTTTAAACCTACATGTTTAACGGGACTTCTGATCCATTTTGCGTTTCATATTTCAGTAATAAATAGGTGTTATTACTGGAGTTTATTAGCTAATAAGTGGAGGAAAGTCATTCTAAGCCTAAGGAACATGAGAAAGAACAGTAAATTATGAAGTAGTATTGGCTGTGGAACAAAAGGAGCTGCAAATACATAACCTGCACAGCTGAATTCAAGCATCATTCCTTACAGGAAGTTTTCCCTGATCCCCCAAATCTTGTTGCCTGTAATCCTTGAGACCAAACTAAGTGTTCCTCATCTGTATTCCAAATATACCCTGTGTATATCTCCATTACCATTCATATCACAATATATTGTTTTAATATGTTATATTAAATGGTGTATCTGTCTCTGCTTCTATTCTCTCTGGAGACCTAAGGATGTTTTATTCATCTTCGTATCCCCAGAATTAAGAAATGTGCCTTACTTAATAATGAGTTCTTTCTACTTCAACTATAAATACGATCAGATTCACTCTCTAAAAAAAAACACTCATTTATCTTCCTCACTTTCTCAGCAGGTAAATTTACTATTTCACTTCATCCTTTATGCCTAAACTTCAGGATTAATGGAACACTCTCGCCAAGTGTATATCTCTTCACTTCTCACCTATTTCTCAACCCATTTCACAGAGTGGATCAGCTAAAGTTTAATAAGAGAAGGGTGCCACTAGAAGAGAAACACCCACACACACGTACACACACACATGCACATGCATACAAATGATAAGGGATTTGACCTTATACAGCTGTGGGAACTGGCTGGCATCTGTGTGAGGTTCTTATCTGTTTGCAGTATAGAAGCCTGAAAGTCAGCAGGGTATGCAGTTGGGATGGAATGACAGATGTGAAGTGGAGGAAGCAGAGCAAATTGCAATCTGTTAGTGTGTACCGAAACCCACAAGGATAGGCTAAATCTCTCATTAGTCTCTCATTACCTTCAAACCTCCAACTGTGATGAAGGAGTGACCTGCAGGTGAAGTTGTTGTACTTTTTGTCACTAAACACACATATAACCTAAGAAACAGAGATGCTGAAGGAGATCCAGCAAGAGTAGGAGTTGCTGTGAGCCTGGCTTCTGCGCCATGCCAACAAGGTGAGCCAGCAGATAAGCAATAATATTCATATGCTGCAAATGTGCTTTGTCTTGCCTTAAACTCCTGAGTGTAAGACAAGATATCTACTGTTTCTCATCCACATTTTAAATATACATAATATATCTGGAGAGCCACGTTATTGTAGAACTATACAGAGAGGGGAATCCTAGGAAATACAAATACAGTTTAACTGTGTTCACATAAAAACCTGCTCTCTGTTCCTCATCTTGTCATTAAAACTGCTGTCACAAAATGACTAATTTCCTTCTATTTGCAGATTTCAAAAACCTGTTTTCAGTCTACACTATATATAATCATTTAATAATTCTTACAATTGATGAATTTCTCTTTTATGAAATTTGCTTCTTAAATTATTTAATATTTTCTCTGATCTTTGGGATTATTCTTTCTCTGTCTCCTTCACTGGCTTCTATTTTGCATTTTATTTGTTTTTACCCTCTGTTCTTGCTATGGACTGAATGTTTGTGTTTCCCCCAAATTAATATGCTGACGTCCTAATCCCCAGTGTGTTGGTATTTGGAGGTGGGAACTTTGGGAGGTAATTAGGTCATGAGAATGAAGCTCTTATGAATGGGATTAGTGCCACTGTAAGAAGAGACCTGAAGATGTTCTTTCTAGGCCAGGTGAGGATACAGCAAGAAGGCAACTGTCTGCAAACCAGGAAGAGGGCCCTTGTCTGACACTGAATCTGCCGTCACCTGGATGACTTCCCTGCTTCCAGAACTTAATGAGAAATTAAGTTCTGTTGTTTATGCTATCCAGCCAATGATATTTTGTCACAGTAGCCCAAGAAAATTAAAACAGTTTTTATGTCTTCTTTTTATGCTTTTTACCCTCAATCTGAGAAAACTCACTCACTCCTGAAGTGATCCAGAGTCAATTATTGTATATGGTGTGAGTTGAGTCAAGATCCACAATTTTGCAACAACTCAACATAATTCATCTAGAAACTTAGTCTCTCCCAATGCATGACAGAGCAATCTTTCTCATAAATAAAGAAATTGTGTATGTATGGGTCTGTTCCTGGACATTCTTTAGTTCCTTTCATCCATTTGCCTATCCATGCATTAATACCACTGTGTCTTATTTACTCTGGCTTTATCATACAGTGGGAGGAGGAGGGAAATTGGAAGTTGGTATTTAATGGATGTGGAATTTTAGTTTTTGAATATAAAAGAAGTTCTGAGGACAAATGGTGGCAATGGTTCCACAACAACATGAATATACTTAATACCACTGAACTGTATGCTTAAAAATGGTTAGACTGCAATAACAACGACATGGAATCAATCTAGGTGCCCATCAAGAGTAGCTTAGATAAAGAAATGTGATACATACACACCATGCAATACTATACAGCCATAACAATATAAACTCATGTCTTTTTCAGAAGCATGGATGCAACTAAATGCCATCATCCTAAGTGAATTAATGCAGAAACAGAAAACCAAATACCGCATGTTCTCACTTATAAGCAGGAGCTAAATCTTGGGTACACATGGATGTAAAGACAGGAGCAATAAACACTAGGAACTACAAAAGGAGGGAGTAAGGCTGTGGCGGGGGGAGTTGGTGGGGGCAAGACATACAAATATTATTTAGTGATTTTTGCACCCCCTGCATTGATAGGCCTGGGAAAGGCATTTTGTGAAGTTTGCAGAAAGAAAAGAGACTACTATCCCTGAAATAATTAAGCATGAGATTCATGTTGCCTAATACTCATTGCTGTTCATGTGAAGGTAGCCCTCTTGCCTGTTTCCTGTGATGCTGTTTCTCTTGCTGCTGTCATACATATTCTCCTTAACTGCAAACGTACTGAGATGCACATATATGGTAGCCCATGGTCCAGGCACTGATGAGATAAGGAAATGAAAAGGACTACATGGTTTCTACTAAACTGTTCCCCCAATGTGAAACCCCTGGCCAATATGCCTGAGGTTTTCTTAGCACTACTGCTTTCCAGTATGCAAAATGTTAATCTTTTAATCATGGAGGTGATGTCTCCACCTAGGTCATAGACAAAATTAACTTACTGGCTATGGACCCTGACCCTGGAAGCTGGCACTTCCTGGAAGAAGAGGTGACCATCTATGATGCATGCTACTAAGCACCCATATATTTCCACCTAACCACCCAGAAAGTCCACAACATGGAAGATTAGACAGAAGCAGAAACGGAAAGCCACAAGACTATTCATTTAGAAATGCAAAATATTCTGAAGAAATGTATACAGACAAAAAAGGGAAATAGAGAAAACAGGAGGCCCACATGCTGTAGCAACAGGATATATTCAATCTGAAGACCTCTGGATTTTGCATACAGCACTCTTCTATTGTTCTCCTTTGCTATCTAGTCCTCTGCTACGACAAAGATCCTGATCCTCAGGGCTATGGGGAAAACACTCATGATACCCCTGTGGCGCAGTGAAAAGGTAAATTCAATCCAGATTTAAACATAGGTTTGTTAATCTCCAAAGCACAACTATTGCCATGAGGGTGGCCCCTGACCCTGATGATACTGATTTGAGGCCCTCTGGAGGAAGACGTTTTTAAATGTAAGCAAAGAAAGGAATCCACCCCCAGCCAAGTATATACAGCGACAAAGGAAAGAAGGAAGGAAGGAAGGAGGGAGGGAGGGAGGGAGGGAGGGAGGGAAGGAAGGAAGAAAGGAAGCTATGAAGGAAGGAAAGGAAAGGAAGGAAGGGAAGGAAGGGAGGAAGGGAAAAGAAAGAAACCTGGGAACAGGGGAAGGAAACAAACAAAATCTGAAATAAATGTCCACAATTCTACACAATCAGCAGTTCAAAATTTACTAAAATAATTTATACATCAAAAAGATAAAGGACACTGAATGGCTTTTATATCTTTGCAACATAAGTTCTGAATTAACTTTATTATTTGGTGAAATACGTTTTTTGGCAAACCTTCATAGCTTTAATGCTGGGGCTTAAATTATGCTATGCCTGAGGATGTCATTATATTAAACATGGTGTCACTTATTCTCTTAAGGGTGTTACTGAATATAAAATAGAGGGAAACTAGTTACATCTCAGAATGATTAATCTTAATCATCAGGATGATTGACTTGCCCAAACTCTCCATGCGGATAGCACCCATTGCCCTGAAACAATCCCACAATTGGCATGAATACTCTAACTCAATGAGTAGCAAATTAAAATCAAATTAAATCTTTAGCAATGTAAACCAAAAAGTGTCTAAGACAGGTCTCAATCAATTTAGATGTTTAGTTTTCCTAGGTTTAGGAGATGCCTACGGAAAAGACACAAGTCATAGTAGGATATGTGGCCATCACATTTTCCAAAGAGAATTTTGAGGATTTCAATATTTAAAGGGAAAAGAGCAGGCAAAAGGGGAAGTGGGAAAGAAAAAACGGAATGGTAAGTAGTGAGATAAGCAGTCAGATTCTTGTGAGACTTTCATTAGTGCTGACTGAATCCCCTTGTTACATATGAAAGGAGGAATAGTCAGTTATACATTTGTCTTTGGCAAGTAAATCTGCATTTATTTCAGGGTGAGCAGAGTGATGATTTCTAGTCTTGTATTGGTCCTATTCCTGTGAAGATAAGCTGTCAATTTTAATTTTCAGGCTGAGGGAGGCCACCTGAGGAAATACATGGCATTCTGTCTTGCAGCTATCTGTTTAGTAACAAGAAGAAGGGCAATTTTTTGCATGACTCAGTTTGCAAGATTAACTTTTCCCTTTGGCATATTAAGTTTGGGGTCCCGAGATTTTCTTTTCTTTTTATAGAATTTACAAATTAAATTGACAAAATTGGCCGAAATTGATACTTCCACCTCAGTTAAAATAGTTAATATGGCTCAAAGTACATTTTAAAAGGGCTTTGAAGAATTGAAACTAATTCTACAAGACATAATTAGTGAAAGGGTGATTATCTCCACTGCTTCTCCACTTAACATCAAATTCTGGAAAGAATGAATGACATCTCATTGTGGATCACAGCAACGTAATTCTATGGGCACATCTACTAAGGCCCTCATATACAATATTATTGAAATTACTGGCTCCATCCATTTAATTCCTAAAAATTATTCAGTTAATCAAGGGCTGCTTCATTCCTGGCAATACCAAGAAGCAGTTATGAATCCTCTCAGCCCCCATCATGTTAATACAAGCACAGTATCTTTTATGCCATTCTGGGATTTAGAGGCAATATATTCCTCATTTATAAATTTTACTTAAACTCACTTATGCTGTTACTTGCAAATCATTCCAACAAAGGCTTTACAGTCTGCTCAAATTGCAATATAACAGGCACTTTCATTAGAGCCCTGAAGAATGCCTTCAATAGAGGCTTTAGCAACCCCCTCTCTTTCCTCATGAGTTGCCCCAGGGCTTCTGATGCAAGAAACTACTCTCTTAAGCCCTGTTCTACACACCATTACAGAAGCAATTATTGGTCACTTAATTTGCTCTCCTGGAAACAGAGGCTTTCACAGACCCTGAGCCAGTGGCCCTTTGTATTTAGCTGTCCATTATGTCTTGGATAATGGAGGTAGCATCTTGTAAGCTTGGCTGTCGAGGCCTCCCTTACTACAGGTTGGAGCCAAACCTAGGCCCTCTGGCATACATACCTAGCGAGGGAGTAGGCTCCCCTGTCTTTAGTCATTTGCCATGGTGTTAAAGGAAGTTGCTCCCTTCCAGATTTCTTGGCTACCTGAGAAGACTCTTTGGAGCAACTTAGTGAACAGCAATGGGTGTTCATATAGTTTACAAATGACATGGCCACCGTTTTATATATAATGGAGCTCAGTGGAGAATTGTTGATTTTCATGTTTTAACTAGGATGTACCTGATTTAAAAAAAAAATAGAATGTATGGGTTGGCACATTTGATTGTACTTCAGGCAGTCATTACCACTAGATGCCCTGGCCAACAATTAGATCATTTTTACAAACACTTTGGCCATTGCCTAAGAGTTGCCCTCTGTTGCAAGTTCACTGTATCCTCCAGAAAAGCTATGTTGATGTTCTACCCCCTCATATTTCAAAATGTGACTGTATTTGTAAATAAGATCATTGCAGATGTAATTAGTTAAGATAAAGTCACAGAGAAGGGTGGACTCCAAAGCCAATACGATTGGTGTCTTTACAAGAAGACAGCCATGTGACGACACAGACACAGGGAGAATGCTATATGAAGATGAGGACAGAGATTGAAGGTATGCTTCTACAAGTCAAGGAATGCCTAGGACAACCAGACTTGGAAGAGGCAAGGAAGAATCCTCCCCTAGAAGCTTCAGAGAGAGCAAGGCCCAGCCAACACCTTGATTTCAGACTTCTGTCCTCCAGAATTGTGAGAGAAATAATCTTTGTTGTGTTAAGCCACCCAGTTTGTGGTGTTTGTGATAACCCTAGTAAAAAAATATATCTTGTTTGGACTAAAATCTCTGGAAATTTCCTACCTCACAGATACTCAGAAATATAAATCAAGGTAACGGAAGTATCAATAAACACTAAAGCCATAATACAAGACCTCACCAGGGTACTCCTTATTTCCTAGTGAATTCTAAGCATTACTGATAGTGACCAAGGCCCTTATTAAACCTCTTAGAGTATATAGTGCTGGGGTCCTGAAGAAGGCATTAAATGGAACTTCTGCTTCCCTCATGAGCCCCAGCAACCAATTTAAATGAGAGGCATAATGGACTACTCAAAGCAACTCCTGTTTAGGTTAAAAAGTGGCAATTAGACCCACAGCTGGGTGTCACTGGAGATACACACTCTCACACCAATGCCACAATTTTCCTTCAACTGCCTTTATTGACCATTAAATTCATGTTTTTGATAACCACCTTACCATGTGTCCCTCTTTTTCCTTGTCAAGTGCCTAGTTAACTGGCTGGAGAAGTGTATTAGTCCATTCTCACATTGCTGATAAAGACATACCTAACATTGGGTAATTTATAAAGAAAAGAGGTGTAATGGATTCACTGTTCAATGTGGCTGGGGAGGTCTCAGAATCATGGTGGAAGGTGAAAGGCACATCTCATGAGATCTGATGGTTTTGTAAGTGGAAACCCCTTTCACGCATATCTTATTCACTACAACAAGAACAGTAAGATGAAAATCACTCCCAAGATTTAATTATCTACTACTGGGTCCCACCCACAACACACAGGAATCATGGGATCTACAATTCAAGATGAGATTTGAGTGGGGACACAGCCAAACCATATCAGGAGACATTTATCCTACTCCCTAAAAGTCTTAGTCATCACCAAATTTCAAATTGATGTGATGGTAGGAAGGGGTCAACTGTAGCATAAGGCCTAAAATTAAGGCAGAATATTATGTGCTGCCTTGGCATTGGGGAAATTGGGAGGGCCTCAAGTGGCCTCACTGAAACTTCTCCTCTCTACTAGGCTCTTAATAATTCTTCTTATCAAAAGTGGCAGGCACAGTTTGTATTTATCCCTTAGTAGTGGGTTTCAGCTCTCTTCCAACCTGAAGAATTTTTTTAAAGACATTACTATCACTGTTCTCTATTATCAATATTAATTTATATTTACCCACCCATTTTTAGCAATTTAACTATGATATACATTTAAGTGTGGTTTTTATCTGCCAGGGGTTTGTAGAGCTTCTTAAATCTATGTCTTGATGTCTTCGGTTGGTTTTGGAAAATTCTCTGCCATTGTTTCTTGAAATATTACTTTGGACCTGCTTTTTCCTTTCCTTCCAGGATTCCAACTGCAAGTACATTAAATGTTTTCACCATGTTCCATATATCTCTTATGCTCATTTCTATATGTTTCATATTTTTTGCTCTTTGTGTTTCAGCCTGCATATATGATCATATCCTCTATTTCACTAATTCTATATTCTGCTGAATCCAATATGCTATTCAATCTATTTAGTTATTTACTTTATTGTATTTTTAGGTCTATAATTATCATTTTATCCTTTTTATAAGTCTCTATCTTGTCATCTATATTCTTAAAAATATTAACCACCATTATTTTCATGTCCATGTCTGATAACTTCAAAAATGAAGACATTTATGAATCTATTTCTATTATATTTTCTTTTTCTCCTATTTCTTGACATAAATAACTTTTGATTGAATGCCAGATATTGTGATTGGAAAATTATAGATGTTCTGAATTCCACGGTATATTTCCAGAGAAAATTCCATTATACACCGGTAGGCAGGTAAAGTAAAGGTAGAGTACCTTAATCAAATTAGGAACTGAGCTGGCTTGAAATTGTGTTACAGTTTTCATAAGGTTCAGAGTACCTCTGTTTTACTTTCATTCTTAGGGAATAGTCCTCTGGGAATCCCAAGCGAAAAATCTCAATTACCAGGGTTCTTCCTTGGCAGTCCTGACCTACAATTCTGGTCAATTTAGCTCTTTAATAATGCCAGAACCTTTGTTCTGCTTTTCAGAGGTGTTTTGTTTTGTTTCCTATCCTCTAACCTCACATAGCTTATGAATTTAACAAATGCCTAAAGGGGAAATACTGGAGTGTCAGGTTCATGTTTTAGTTCTTACCCTTTACTCACGGTTCTGGAACCCTCAACTTCTAGCTGACTTGACATATCCAAACCGTAACTTTTCTCTCTCTGACCCTTTGAGATTGCCTGAAACTTTGTTTAGCTTCTCTACCTCTCAACTATAGCCCTCTGTTCAGATTCTCAGCCTCTTTCTTTATAGTAAGATTAGAAAAACGCCTTGAGGAAAAAGTGACTGACAGAACATTTGCTTAGCTTTCTGAGGTTCCCATCTTCTCTCAAGTTGCCTTGGCAGCTCTCTGATGCTTTTTAACAGATGATTTTGTATTGTATGCAGTTGTCTAGTTTTCCATGGAGGAATACTTGTCTGTTACAAGCTACTCCATTATATTTTAAATCATAAATCCCCTGCCTACTCTATTCTTGGTTGCAGTTAATACTATTCCCATCCTCTCATGCTCCCCAAGCCAGAAACTGGAATAATATTTGTTTCTGCTCCCAAATAGAAATGATCACAAAATCTTTTTCATTCTACCAGACCATGATTGACTGCCCAGTCTCTAAACAGATCCTTATGTTTCCTGAACTCATTCTGTATATTTTGAAATACCAAAAAAGAAAGCTTGAGCCCAGTGTGGCTGAAACAAGTACAGAAACAGTTAGCTGAATTAATAAAACAAATGGGGGGGAAAAGGAAGGAAAAAAGCAAAGCCCTTCTTGGATGGTGATATCTCCCCCCAGAATTTCCTGTTGGTTAGAATAAGTGAATATAATCCAGATGATGGTAGTGCTTTTTTTTTTTTTTTTTTTTTTTTTTTTGAGAATCCCACACTGGAATATGAATATAAGCTATAAGAAGCAGAAGAGGACTTGGAGGCAGAAAGAGAGGGTGACAAAAAAGGGTAAAGTTCACCTGTTACAGAGCACAGAGGAAGTAAGTTTGTGAGGGATAAGCTCTGCTAATTAACTTTTGTGGAGGGTGAACTGACACACACCAACAGTTGTATCAGCAGCGCAACCACAGAATCCATACTATGTACTATGTTTATACATAATTTGAACTCTGCTTTGAAAATAAAAATAAAATAGAAAGCACCTGTATAAGATGGTATAGTCTATAAATTCACATATGCCCAAGGAAGGGTAAAAGGAAGAGTGCTGCTACAAAGACAAAGTGAGACATATTTTATAAAATTAACTCTTGGGTGGTATTATCTGCAGTTCTGCCAATTAGATGTTTTTTTGTTTTTCAATGCAGTTAAACATGGTTTACTTTACTTTTGTTTTTGGATACAGAATAGGAACTGAAAAACATGGTTTACTTCAGATGAAAGATCTGTAAAGTTATTGTTTCTTCTCAAAACAGAAAGAATTCTTAAAAGCAGAAAAACAGTCATCAAAATTCTCTGGAGTATTTAAATCACTAAAACTTGTGATGCAAACTATATGACTAAATTTAGAAAAACAGCTCAATAAATTATGGCATATCGGTACTTCACTAAACATGCACTCAAATTTATATTTTTTAAAACTTGTAGAAACACTAAACACTATTCATGATATATGAAAAATGAAGAGAATATGTAATTATGTATTCATTATAATTGCAACTATATAGAAATACCTATAATTTGTGAAATGTATAATAATAAAAAGTGTTGTTTTATGTTAGTATTATACGTGAATTCAAAATACTTGGTATTTTCTTCAATGTAATATCTTAAAATAAAATGGTGATTATTAGCAAATTGGAAATACATAATAAAAGTAATCATTATAGCTTTATTATTTAAATTAAGATACTACAGAATAGTGCCTCCCTAATAATTTCCACTAAAAATGATAGTCCATAGAATTTTATCAATGAAACATGTTCTGTTAATAGATCATCATAGTAAAATTATTATTGGTATCAAATATCACTATCCTGTACATAAAAACATTTTTTTAAAAATACAAGTGAAGTAACTTATTGTCTCCCTAATGAGATTCTGGAAATTCATATTCCCTGACACAATGTTTATTCCTGGAAAATATGATTAGAAAGAACTTAGAATTCTCTTCAATAACAAAAATATTTCTGGGGGAGGGGGATGTTAGCACCAAATCTCTTCTCTTCATACATATTTGTGAACTGACAGGGAATTAAAATGCAAAAGTATAAAAGAGGGCTTTATTTTTCATTAGTCAAAAAAAATAAAAATGCATCTAAGAAATGCATAACTAGGAAGTGAATAGGAAGGAGTTTAGTACGGTACTCAAAATGCTCTGTAGTTAAAAGACTTGGCTATTTTTTATTTTACTTAATGAAATTTGCAAGTTTCAACCCAAATCAAATTTGAGATCAAATTTCAAGTCACCTGTACTTAAGGATTTCCATCTGAAATAGCCACATTTCTAACTACAGAAGCTGCCTATTGCTCCTCTTGTCCCATAAATTATATTGATTGAGTGATATGTCAGAAAGGACAGGGCTACAGTTCCAAGTACGTGTTACACAGAGATCAGCCAACCATTTAAGAATGTTAAACAGTCAATCGATATTCTTGATTCTGTTGAGGTTCATAAATTTGTATTTTTGAAAAATAATAAGCCACTGTGCATTACTTTGTCATACAGAAGTCTCTATCGCTACTTTCCAAAAATCTCTATATCACTCCTGATTATCTTCTTTGCTCAGGACAAGTGCAGAAAAGTGTTTTTTCTTAAGTTACTTAGACAAGGTGGCCATTTATCTTTTCATGACTTCTTATTTCTAGAACAAATAAAAACTTTCAGTGGATGATGTCAAGGTATTCTCAGCTGATTCTCTCATACATCTAATATTTTGTTTCTCTGATCATAGCAAATAGTCTCCAAGGTGAGAAAAATTGCTTTCTTGGCATTTTTGTAATTTTCAGTTACCCATCCTTCTTCAAACTACATTCCCTTACTTTTAATGAAGCTTTAAAAAAATAGACAGGATCTTGCTCTGTTGCCCAGGCAGGAGTGCAATGTTGCAATTGTAGCTCACTATAATCTCAAACTCCTGGCTAAAGAGATCCTCCCACCTCAGCTCCCCGAGTAGCAAAGACTGTGGGTGTGCCCCACCATACCCAGCTATTTTTTCTATTTTTATTTTTTGTAGAGATATGGTCTTGAATTCTTGGCTTCAAGTGATCTTTCTGCCTCGACCTCCCAAAACGCTAAATCACAAGCATGAGCCACTATGCTTGGCATTAATGAAACAACACACACACACGCAAAGCTATTACCTTACCTCATCAAGAAGTTTTTAAATAATTCAAAACTAAATATTCTAATATTATTCCAATCATAGTACTTAGGTCATGGTGTACAATAAATGTAGGGGAAATTAGTAACGTACACCTACTATCCTCTTCCATCTCACTCTCACCTGAATCCTCATAATATAACACATTTTTCATACCTTTTTATGATATTTATAATACTTTGCTTTGCTTTACACTAACTTTTCATTTTCATACTATCTCCCATTAAGGCATCTGAATATAATAGAAAGGGCATAGGGTTCAGATTTAGATAGGCAGATAAAATTCTGATTCTACCACTTACTACCTGTGTGACTTTAGATAAGTTCTTTCATCTCTCCAAGCCTCAATTTCATCATGTGTAAAATGGAGATAGTTACACTTATCTGATAAAATGCTAAGAATTAAATGAGATGAGCATGCAAGTTGATCAATAAATGTTTCTTAGTATCTTATCTATCACAAACTAGATTATGAGAGTTTTGCCCATTGTATCATTCTTTTTTTTTTTGAGATGCAGTCTTGCTCTGCTGCCCAGCCTGGAGTACAGTGGTGTGATCTCAGCTCACCACAACCTCTGACTCCTGGGTTCAAGCGATTCTTCTGCCTCAGCCTCCAGAGTAGCTGGGACTACAGGCACATAACACCATGCCCAGCTAATTTTTGTATTTTTAGTAGAGACAGTAGAGACAGCGTTTCACGATGTTGGCAAGACTGGTCTCCAACTCATGACCTAGTGATCCGCCCACCTTGGCCTCCCAAAGTGCTAGGATTACAGGCGTGAGCCACCGCACCTGGCTTTGTATCATTTTTTTAATGGTTTTTATCTTGTCCTCTGCTCTTAACCAGTAACTTACACAAGGCATATGTTTAATGACTGCTGAATAAAGGAATTCTATGTTCATATATCTGTCTTTTTTTTTTTTTTTTGAGACGGAGTTTCGCTCTTGTTACCCAGGCTGGAGTGCAATGGCGCGATCTCGGCTCACCGCAACCTCCGCCTCCTGGGTTCAGGCAATTCTCCTGCCTCAGCCTCCTGAGCAGCTGGGACTACAGGCACACGCCACCATGCCCAGCTAATGTTTCGTATTTTTAGTAGAGACGGGGTTTCATCATGTTGACCAGGATGGTCTCGATCTCGACCTCGTGATCCACCCGCCTCGGCCTCCCAAAGTGCTGGGATTACAGGCTTGAGCCACCGCGCCCGGCCCATATATCTGTCTTAAAGGAAAGAATGCCATCATAATATAAATATTTTCAGTTAAGAATTATTGATTTATTTCTATATGCTAGTTCCTATTCCAAATGATTGGATGCTCTATTTTATATGTTGTGGTCTTCTACAGCAACTTCCTATGATATTCAGAAACCAAGCATTTTATTGATTTAACAAAATCTATGAATGTTATTACTTGAAACTGATATAAAGTGAAACTTTTTTTATCACAATGCTTGAAGAAATAAGGTATTTGGTCAGGTAAAGGTCATTTAACAACTTATGACTACAAGTGAATGGTGCAAATTATCTCATATCAAAATATACCAAAAGCCGTAGTAAAGTATAGGTATAAATAAGATTCTTTCCTCTCAATGTCTTATTGTGGATTCTAGATTACTGCCCCCAACTCCACACCCTAAGCTGAATAAAAATAAAGCATTTCATAAATAGCTATATTTACAAATTCCTAAAACCTATTTTATGAAATTTTATGTCAAACTTTGATATCCCTGTTTTCTATTTTAAATATAATGAACTGTATTAAATCAAACAAACAAAAGAAAATACCAATATTGTTAAGCAATTCAGATATCTGCCTCACCAGGCTCTTGCAAACTTCATGGTTGACAACTACAGGCAAAATAAAGGCTATGTCTACATCTAACCACATGATACACTGTGCATTAAGCATCATGGTTTTGCTAGTTCTGTTTTCCTTGGTGTCTTAAATATTTAATATTATGCTTCATCAAGAAGGAAGGGGCTTTTAAGTGATATTTGTTTACTAGGTTTTTGGGATTTGTGTTTTAATTTTTTTGTTTCCAAATTGTTTGTTTTGGTAGAGTTAATTTTAATTGTGTCTCTTAGGCAGTTTAGAAATATTAGGGCCGTGTGTTACAAGCTAAAATAAGATTGAACTCTTTTAACCCAACTCCTGAAATTTTTTTTTCCCATTCAAGTGAATTAGACTGCCTGCATGACAGAACTTCTAAAATAGTAAGACTGATAATAGTAATAAGAGTGATTACTTATTGAGAACATATTATATGTCAGGCACAGTGCTGAGTGCTTTTTATGGGTTATTTCATTTAATTACCTCATATAAATCCTGTGAAGTAGGTAATATTGTTATCCCCAATTTTACAAATGGAAAAATGCAACACATGGAAGTTCAGCAACTTGCCCAACGTTGGAGCTAGCAAAGTGTAGAGGTGAACATTAAATATCAGGCAGTCTTCCTCCAGAGATACTACAGTACTAGTTTCATACGAGTATTGAAAATAATTCAGGATCCTAGTTAGGCAAATGCCAGATAACCTATCTTATACTAGTATCTTATAGTACTGAAATGTTTTACACTAATCTCAGTTACACTAGACTGTGAGCTCCTCAAAAGTAAAGAGCATTTCTCATTCATCTTTGAGCCCAGAGCTTTAAGAAGTAGCTTGCCACATAAAAATTGCTGAATTAATACCACCAAGGCAACTAAACAATAAACAAATGCAGTGTTGAAAATGACATTCTTATAGGGAAAATCATTTAGAAGACACCTAATTTGGTATAACTATTTTCATGAAGATAACTTGATTGCAGGGCAATGAACAGTGTTTCTTAAAAGACATTTCACAATATAATTCTGGTTTAAGAAAGCAAGTTTACAGACCTGTGGACTCCCTGGAGTTGAATACTTATGGTGAATTTCCATGAAATTGAAAGTGAAAAAGCAACTGTGAGGGCTTAACATTTTGAAGAATAAAACAAATGAAATTTGGTGGTGTAGCAACATACTGATCCAAAGCAACAAACAAATTTGTTTATTTATGTATTCATTCAGGGAACATTTGTTGAGTGCTCACTGTATGCAAGATACAGTTCTGGGTGTAAAGGACACAGCGTGAATGAGAAAGACAAGGTTCCTACCTCATTGTACTTATATCTAGAAGAAAGTAAACAGTATACAAATATACAAGTAGATATATGGTATAATGTCATATACTGGTAAAAATTAATAAGAAATTAAAATACGCCAGTTGGATAGAGGGTGACTATGGGTACCCAACTTTACAGAAGGGTGATAGGTAGCATTTGCATTGAAACTTGAAAGTACAATGTCTAAATACATTGAGACGGGAAAGTTTATCCTTTTCAAGTAGCAGAAAGCAGGCAGGGGTGGCTCTAGCAAAGTGAATGAGTGCAAGAGGGGAATAACATGAGGCAGGAAGGCAGGCAGGTTCTATAAGTTTACAACGTGCAGAATCTTGTAAATCATGGTAAAGATTTAAGATTTAATTCTAATGGTAGCAAGAATCCATTGATGGATTTCAATCAGGAAAGCGATCGTATCATTTCAAAACTTAATACAATTTTCGATTTTATTGACAGATAAAATTTAAATTTAAAATTTAGCATCTCCCTGAAACAAAGCCAAGGTTTTTACCCATTGTATATTTTTATAAAGGTTTTTTCAGAGCTCTAGAAAGAACTATATAGAACTGTCTATGGTACCTTCAGAAAAAATTATTAAATATAATTTATTGGTATGCACCAAGTATGGTAGATATGTGATTAAAGGCAGCAAAGTTGTTCAAATAAAATAAGACCTGCCATGAACCTTTATCCAAAAATAAAGCAAGAATTTTTAAAGATGGTGGTTTATATAAGCTTGCTCACCTCAACAACATGATCATTTTTCTTTTTTGTGTTTTTGTCATTTTCCCAAATCATGAGAAAGATATTTCTTTTTCAACCTAAACATAAAACTGTAGGACACACAATGTTACAGTTAAAGAAAATAAAGAGGCAAATGTGTTTTACAAAAAAAAAAAAAAATCAGATGTAGGGACAAAATCAAAATGCAGGTTAGAAGAATACCATAAATTAGTCAAAAATGGTCTTAGTTCAAACAGCACCTACTTAGAGTGACCTTTCTAAACTTTCTTCTTATCTCCTGGCGTAGCTACACTTTCTCACATTATTCTACTCTCTACTTTGCTTTTTAACTTTCATTTATCACCAACCATTACTAGTTTATTGTCTCACTCCCCAAAACTCTATAATATAAAACTCATTAAAACTGTATTCATCTGTATACCAAGCTATTCCCAGTTTCTAGCATAGTGCCTAGTTGTTAGTGGGGACTCATTAAATATTTAATATATGTTGATCATTCTATATACAAATATTAATAAGCACCTATTAATATATAGTATAAAGTTGTGTGAATACACACATACACACACACACACAAAAAAAAACTGGTTCTAACACTCCAAGTACTTATCCTCCAAGTATGTATAATGAGGTATGCATGTAAAATACCTCAGGGCATGTTCAGTACCTAAACCAGGAATTCAGCTTACAACCAGAAAAAAAAGGGAGGAAGAGAACGAATATTTATAGCTATAATTGTAAGAGCCCTCTACTTTACTACAGGATATATCATTGTTACTTGAAATTCTCCTTATCTAAAATGCAGACATCTTCACACCCTCTAAGAGTCAGTGGCAAGGGTTGATCCTTTAAAGTAGGCATAAGAGACACATAAACATTTTATTATCAGCATATTATAACAAAACACATTTATTAAGGATTCTTTTTGCAGGTTTTTCTACCAAGAGTTTGGAGAAAGAAGAGGCCAATTTTCAGATAATTTAGGTAAAAGGAGATCAGGTGTCTAAATTGTTAGAATAACTCACTCATGCTGTTTTGGGGCTTAGTAGCATTGGTTACAGTCTCGCATATTCTACCACTTTTCTGAACTTAAGAAAGAAATAAATTTTTATTGAAATTGGCATGCTGATATCCATCTCCTGCGTACTGTGGATAAAACAACCACTAACCCAAAAATATACTGATAAAACATTTCTATCAAGTTTACCTGCTTTTCGCAAAGAAGCTTTGGTCTTAAGGTTTTCTTGACGCTATAATGGTAACCAAACACATGACAATTTTTTAATGCAGATTTCATTTTCAGTATCTAGATTCACACTATTTAGTTTATTTTATCTCCTACCTATACTCCACAAGCTATTCGACAATCTGCCAGAGAATCAGTTAAGGTGGTTCATCAGTATTTCAGACAACATCTTCTATCTTAGCAAAGATTGACCATTAACATTACAAAATACACATCTGTGTCAAACCATGGAGAATTATGCCTCAGTACACTTACAGCCATAAAGAGAATAGCATGGGCTATTTTAATATTCAGTCTCCTTACAAGAATGTGGAAATACTCTCTCCTTCAAAGGTAGTCATGGGATAAATTCTAAAATTAATCAAAAACAGAATTGGTTTCAAATAATTCTTTTTAAGTAAGGCACATATTCTTCCCTGCAGTTTTAGATTTCATTTTCCTTAGCCCACAATGCGCAATCTCTGCCTGGTGGTCATGCAGCCAGCCTGGATGGGCATTACTAACGCTGTGTGCCAAAGCGTGGGAGAGCTTTGCAGCACTGGGAGCTGACAGACCATTAGGCAGATTGGGACTCTGTGCAGCTGTCTGGATGGTGCTGGAATTGCTACACTCTTTGTCATAGGATTATGTTGCCCGAGGGACTGCAAACCTGCTCTTTAAACACCTTTATTTCCTTTGATGTGAATTTGATCTGTGGGAATTCAGATTTTTGAGAATAGTCTCATCTAGGGGGGAAAGAATCCACTTTCAAATGCCTGTAGTCTAATATTTTTATGCTATCATGAGCAACTGAAGTTTTCCTCATGGTCACATATGATTATGTGCTAGGCTCCTTTTTAAAGGATCATTTGAATCCTTATGTTCAAGTCTTGTGCACGCTCAATTTTCTTTATTAGCCAAGTGTTCTGCATGTATATTCTGCATTTTGACCTTTTGAATTCTGTTTGTGCCTGTTTTCACTTGATCAGGTTCTTAAAACAATTAGTATCAAAAAGAGTATTCAAAAATCAATCTACAGATCGAATTTTATAGGAGTGACAATTAACTTCTTATCTGTTTTGATTACTATTAGTGATTATTAATTGACTGTTTTTTCAAATTTTAATTACAAGTTCTCTATTTGTTTAATACCTGTATTTTAAATTGACAAATCAAGAGTTACTGTTATTATCTTCATTTTTATAATTAACCTGTCAAATGTATAACACATAACTTACATAATCTCTGTGGGAGTTTAGTCATTTGTATGATAATTTCCATTCCACAAAAACACTGCTGGTGAAGTTTGAAGAATAATTTACTACATTGTTCCTAATAAAAACATAACTTTCTGTTTCTAAGTGAAGTGACATGATATACTGTATAAGGATGTGTATATGTCCATACCATCCATATGCACATACATAGCCTGCATTTCATGGATCATAATAAAAGTTAAAAGTGAATACATTTTAAATAATCAGAAGTGCCATAGATATCCACTGTGCAGGATTTCCTCAATAGGCTGTCAGCCTGCTGTAGATTACTCTGCAGACACGGTGTAACCTAACTTAAACATGGGTCTCCTGAGAGTAATAGAGACACACTGAAAAGTAGGAGGAGATTACATTAATACAAAATGCAAAGACATTTCTGCATTTTGCATCATTGAATTTCGTTATCATCTTTTTTTCATCTTGTAAACATTTGGGACAAGCCATTTTTTTTCATATTTCCCTCAATAAACCTTACCTAGATTTTAAAGGTCAATAAGAAGAATACCAAAATTCTAATGCCTACTTTTAATAAAGTCTCATTGCAGTAAAATTTAAAGTAGTTCTACAGCATTTCAAATTCTAGTCACCAATATATATGGCGGATTTAAAACTGTAAAAGTAGATGCAAATCGAAAGAGAGACCATAAAGGATTTAAACAAGATCCTAATGGGCTCTGCATTTGCACCTTATAAACGGCCAACCTTATAGCTATAAAGAAATGATCAGTGCAGTGCTTCACAGGACATTTCTTGAAATGCCACATTTCTTGAATCTATATATTTTTTGTTTCTATGTTTAAAATTGAACTAAAATATTTGATTTTTTTGTTTGACTTTAGGTATTTCAGTGATAAAGAGTTGCTTTTCCTCTCTCTGACTCTAAATTTGATTAACTCTAAAATATAAACAGCAGTCTCCATGCAATCTCTTCCATTCCAATTTCAATGCTGTTTTTATTTTTCCTCTATTACAGCATGAATTTAGAGCCAGATGAAAAGCCACTTCAAGAACCAAAATTGCAGCATTACATGAGAATTCCTTTCATTGGCCTTGTGCATCAGAACGTGCTTTGTTTCCCAGGGCATTTTGGTTAAAAGCAGTCTGGGGATTAAAACTTCTCATTTATGAATCTCTGGTGGATTTAAAATACCTAGTGTAAGAATATGTTGCCAGAAATATCCCGCCAAAGTCTTTTTTGCAAATGTTCCCTTACAAAGCAATGGAGAAAAATCACCACCTCACATCTCTGTTTTGTGAGCCAGAGGCATAGAGAGGGAAAATAATATTCTGCTGCTTACATATTCTTCCCCTCAATCATGCCACTTTTCAATCTGAGAACCTTCCAATTTAAACATTTTCTAATTATGCCACAGGAGGTATAAAATGTGTTTAAAAAATTAAGGCCGGGATACGGTCATAAAATTATGCACTTGGTAGAATAACTCTGTTTTCCAAAAACATTCGCTAATCACTTATTTTAGCGATATGGCTGTAGTCCTTGAGGTAAGCTGGGAAGACAAGGCCGCTCAAGGCAGATGTAAGTACGAGCCCATTTTCTCACACAAAGGTTGAGAAATCAATTTAATAAAAGATTTCTTGTAAGAAAGAATGTTTATTCTACATTTTCAGACTAAAGTGATTGTATTAAACATGAACATATTTCTGTCATAATACACATACTCTTTAAATGCTGGGTATCTGCACATATTACAGCAAAGGCTATTACCATTATGTTTTTGTTGTTATTGTTACCATTCTCCAAGATAATACATTCTGGGAATTCTAATTCAACTGGCCATATTATGTAGATCGGTTCTAAAAATTATTTCAAAAACATTGTAAACTAATTTTCACCATAATGTATCCACTACAGCAATACATTTGTGCTTACTAAAGTATCTGAAAAGCACACTCTTAAACACGTATATGTTTTCTTCTTCTATCTCTGTGCCTCTCTATCTGTCTGTCTTTTAGTGCTTACTCTTGAATATTTGATTATTTATGAAATATCAATTTAGGGTTTAACAGAAACTGGAGAAACTTTGGGTGGCCATATACTCTTAAGACTGGAAAGGAACTATAGAGATTATGTAATTTCTTCCATTCTAGCAAGAGAAAGCAAATTCTGCTTTGAAAATACCTTCATTTTCACTGAACAATGAATTATCTATCATAAAGGAAAGATTTCAGTCTCTCTTTATTTTTGTTTATGATGGTATAGAATTTCATAAGTTCTTGATTTAGTTTTTGCAAGCAATTTTTTTCAGTGTTTCTGTACTTTTACTAAATAATAATGAGATGGCTTTCATATGGGAATATTGTGCCACTGCTGCACTATATCCACATGAAGTACCTTTGCATGGTGTTTTGAGTTTAGTGGAAAGGACATGCACTGTGGTGTGCAAATTGCCTTCTGCTAATGAACAATATAAACCTGGAAAGTTATTCTTACTTCTCTGAAACTCATTTTGAACATCTGTTAACGTGGCCTGTCTCATAGGGTTTCTTTGAGAGGATTAAGTGAAATAATATATACAAAGTACCTAATAGAGTGTCTGGTATATAACAGGAGCTCAATATAAGTGCCAGGTTTTCTAATATGGCCTCTCTACAACCCCACTCCTTCTTCTAGTATAAAAGATCTACAAGGAGACATTTGCACTGACATCTTTAAGTCCCCTGGTAATTTATACCATATATTTGTAAAAAGATTGGCAGCAATGAAGGAATGATGATTGTGGTCTGAAGAGCAGAGCTTTAGCCAAGATTTCTTGACCTTGGTACTATTGACATCTGGGACTGAATAATTCTTTGCTGGGGTTGTGTATATCCTGTTCATTGTAGAATATTTAGAAACATCTCTGATTTCTACCCACTAGATGCCATTAGTACCACCCATCTGCCCCCTTCACAGTTGTGACAACCAAAATTGTCTCCAACTTTGCCAAATGTCCCTTGTAGGGCAAAATCGCCCATGATTAAAACCACAGGCACAAGCTAATGCAGGGGCAGAGACTTCATTAGTGCCATTTATTAGCAAACTGAACTGATGGGCTTAGCCCTTGATTTCTTAACATTCAGACTATAACAAATACTTGTGTATGCATATGATTTGATGAGTCTACAATCTTTTTGAAGCAGTATAGTCAATAAAATGAAATGTTTTTTAAAATGGAAAATTTATTCTATTGTAATTCTAAAATATTTGCTAATTCTAAGCTAACCAACTTTTTTCTGTTCTCTGTCAATTAGCTATACTTTTATTCTAGGTAGCTATTTTACAAATACCATTGAATAGGTGATTTGATGGAAGTGTATACATACACATACACATCCATACCCCATTTGAAAAAAAATGTTCAGGGTGTATGACTTATAGAACTTGCATTTAAATTCACCCAGATGAGATAGTTAAAATAACATTCCAGGGGTGGGTTCACTATAGTGTAAAAGGAAGGTACCTTGTTTCCATTATAATAATTAGGTATATTTAATATCAAGTTTCCATAAGGGATATATAAAATATAACAATTTGAGATGGGATGGGGCAAGATAACTTACTACCAACCAAATAAAGTAAAATGAATGGAAGAGTCATAACCACATTGCCTTCTCTTAATCATACTATAGGTTACAGTGTAAATGTCAGTATTACCTTTATTCTTTTACTAAAATACAAAAACATATAAATGATAGAATGGGGGAAAAAAAAAGAAAAGCAGCAAGGGGAGTCTTTTAAGATTAGATTATAAATGTTAGACCCTCACAACTCAAACAATTGGGGAAGAATAGGATAGCTTTCAGAGGAAACCAATCCAGAAAGTCAGAGTATCTCACAGCAGCATATCACTCAATTGCCCTCTACATAGGGCCTGGCACAGTCAACATAATAAAATAAAACACGCACTTTCCCTTCTCTAACATGCTTCAGTTGCCCTTATGCTTCAGATATGACAGTTCCCTAAGCTGCTTTTGGATGTAGCTAGGACCCTATGTTAGCTGGTGGCCGATAATGACAACTGACAATTATCTACTTAAACGGGCTCATGTCCCATTGATGCAGAAAGGAATAAAGGTTTCTTCCATCTACCTGGCTCAGAGTATTCTGTGAATTCAAAATCATTGTTAAGTGTTTTGTGAATGTCTTATCAATAGCCATTACTTAACATTCATCTTCCTCAATTTCTTTGCACTGTGGAACACTGTACCACATCTTTCTTAAAATTTGGCTTGATGTGACAAGTTTTACGCCTCCTCCTTCCTCTCTTTTAACCACATTTTCTCATCTTCACCACTAGTTTCCTTTCCTTCTCTCACACAGAAATGTAACTACTCCCTAAGGGTCTATCCTTTGGCCTTTCCACTTTTTCTTTATCATGCTTTTATTTTTAAAGCGCATTTACTCCACGTCTTGAACTTTCTATCACTTTTATTTCAATGACTGCCAGATCTAACAACTCTCTTGATCGTCCGTCCCATATTTCATGTTACCTACTGTTTAATTCTAACAATATGCATTTTGATAGTGAGTCATGCCCAACACAGCTTCTCTTCCAAATTTAAGTTTCTCTTTTGGATTTTCTATTTTCTTATTCAATCAAAAGACAAATATCTTAAAATCACAGCTCAAATCACATTACTTACTCTCTGCTCAGTATCTTCCCATAAGTCCTCTTATGTGTCAGGCAAAAGAGGTCTGGCATTCACAGCTATTCCAAGTATGGAAGTGAGGTATAGTGGAGGGACAATATAATAAAATGTGAAACTATTGATTTTAGAATCAAATAAACCTGGGTTCAAGAGCATAATCAACAAATAACAGCAAGATAGCTGGCTAAGTCAATTAATATTCAGGAGCTTCCGTTTATTTATATGAAATAAGTGGTTTGAGATTAAGTGATTTCTATAAACCCTTCCAAATTTTAAATCTGGATCACTGTGGTTTAATTTTCCAAGATTATCTCTCAGGAACCTCATAGTACATACCCTATGCTTCAACCATTCAATACTATCACTATTCCTTAAATATATGCATTCCCACCACCATAACTTTGTCATGACTTTACCATGAATCTCTTTTGCTGCTATTGAATACTTTATCCACCTTCAGGGCCTGGCTCAAATGCCACCTTTTCCAACAAAAATGCTTTGGTCCCCAGGCAAAAGTGATCTTTGCTCTTGACAAGTACAATAGTATTTTATTTATATCTCTTTAAGTCATTTATCATATCCTTCTTTATATTTTTGTTTTGTTTTATTTTATTTACTAGACATAACTGCCTGAAAGATGTAATACCATGTCTTAAAATCATGGAATTTTGGATATAGAAGAGAATTCATCTTGTAATATTTCCCATCTGAAGTAGGAAGTTGTTCTGCAATATCACTCACAGATGGTGATCCAGATAATGCTTAAATACCTTTTGTGAGAGATTTTTCTGCCTTATGAAGTAGACTACCCAATGGCTAAAAAAGTTTGATGACTGAAAATTTCCTCCAGCTACTAAAACAAAGCAGGGTTTGCTGACACTTCGATTTAGTCTCTTCTAATTGATAGCCTGTGTCGCCTAAGTTTTTTCTTGTTTTCTTGATGAAGTATCAGAACACTGATACTTCATCAAATGCAAAAATCACAGATCCGTGGCATAGCTCCAGTGGTGCTGAAGTTCAGCTCCACCTTTTCCTTTGTGTTACATATATTCATGACAACATCTTAATATCAATTTCAACTCCCTACTTTCTTGAATGATTTTCAACATGTATTTCTTTATGATTATTATTTCATTTAATATAAGACTCTCCTAAGAGTTAAATGGGGTGGAGCAAGACGGTAGGATAGAAGCTTATACCTTTCATCACCCCCTGCTGGAATACCAAATAATTTTAACAACAACATGCACACAGAAACAAATCACAAGAACCAAAAACTAAGTACTAGCTCTGCCACAGTGAGGTAAAACAACACACAAGCTCTTGGGGTTCCTGAGTCTAGGCCTAAGCTCTTGGAAAGTATTTCTGGTCCTGCACTGGGCCGGGGGGAGCCCATTGTCCTGAAGGGTGGGCTTGGCAGCATTCATGAGCTGATAGAAATGCCCTTGGACTTTAAGCAAACGTCATCAGTGGCTTTGCAGAATCCCCTGTCTATCAGTGGTGGGGGTAGTCACAGAAAGAGGCACTTCTGAATGGGGAAAGGTAGGGGGAAAAGCAGGAAGGACTTTGTGTAGTGGTTTGAGTGCCAGCTTAGCCTTACTAGAAAATAATATCAGGTAAAATTTTTTTTCCCCATTTATTTATTTTACTGCATTTTAGGTTTTGGGGTACATGTGAAGAACATGCAAAATTGTTGCATAGGTACACACGTGGCAGTGTGATTTGCTGCCTTCCTCCCCATCACCTACATCTGGCATCTCTCCCCTTGTTATCTCTCCCCAGCTCCCCACCCCCCACCGTCCCTCCCCTATTTCCCCCCAACTGACCCCAGTGTGTATTGCTCCCCTCCCTGTGTCCATGGTTCTCATTGTTCAACACCCGCCTATGAGTGAGAACATGCGGTGTTTGATCTTCTGCTCTTCTGTCAGTTTGCTGAGAATGATGGTTTCCAGGTTCATCCATGTCCCTACAAAGGACCCAAACTCATCGTTTTTGATGGCTGCATAATATTCCATGGTGTATATGTGCCACATTTTCCCTATCCAGTCTATCGTCGATGGGCATTTAGGTTGGTAATTGCTAAGGTTTTTTGACTCCAATTCCTGGCTTTCAGACGGTATCTCTGTATATATCCAGGGCCTGAAGGATTGCCACCCTGAAGGGAAGGGCTTTTGACAATGCCCAGTGCTATGCTTGCTTCTGGTCTGACCTAGCACAGTGCCCTTGGTGGTGACCACAGGGGTGTTTGCATCACCACACCGTCACTTTCAGGTGGCTCAGCACATGGAGAGAGACCGTGTATGTTGCCAAGAAAGCAAGGGAAAAGAACAAGAATCTTTGCCTGGTAATCCAGAGAATTCTTCTGGATCTTTTCCAAGACTACCAAGGTGGTAACTCTGCTACTATACAAAAACCACAGCATTACAACGCTTTGGGCCCAAGTCCCCTTAAATACCTGGAAAACCTTCCCCAGAAAGACAAGCACAAACAAGCTCAGACTGTAAAGCTACAATAAATACATAACTCTTCAATGTCCAGATGCTGAAGAACATCAGTGAGAATCAATACCATCCTAGAAAACATGACCTCACCAAATAAAATAAATAAGAAACCAGGGACCAATCTCGGGGAAACAGAGATCTATGACCTTTCAGACAAAGACAGATGTTTTGCGGAACGCAAAGAAACTCAACATAACACAGAGAAGGAATACAGAATTCTATCAGATAAATTTAATATAGAAATTGAAATAATTAAAAAGAATCAAGCAGAAATTATGGAGCTGAAAAATGCAGTTGGCAAGCTAAAGATGTATGAGCCTCTGAATATGAAAATTGATCATAGAGAATAAAGAATCAGTGAGCTTGAAGATAGGCTACTTAAAAATACACAGTTGGAAGAGGCAAAAGATAAAAGAATAAAAAACAATGGAGCATGACTACAAGATCTAGAACACAGCCTCAAAGGGGTGAATCTAAGAGTTATTGACCTTAAAGAGAGGTAGAGAAAGAGACAGAGGTAGAAAGTTTGTACAAAGGCATAATAACAGAGAACTCTCCAAACCTAAAGAAAAGTATCAATATCCAACTACAAGAATGTCATAGAACACTAAGCACATTTAATCCAAAGACTACTTCAAGTCATTGAGTAATCACCCTCCCAAAAGACAAAGAAAGGATCCTAAAAGCAGCAAAAGAAAAGAAACAAATAACATGCAATGGAACTCCAATATGAGTGACCCGAACTTTTCAGTGGAAGCTTTATGGGCCAGTAGAGAGTGGTATGACATATTTAAAGTGCTGAAACAGAAAAGAAATTTTTAGGCTAGAATAGTATATATAGCAAAAATACACTTCAAACATGAAGGAGAAATAAAGACTTTCTCAGCCAAACAAATGTTGAGAGATTCCATAAACACCAGACTTGTCCTGCAAAAAATGCTAAACAGAATTTTTCAACCAGAAAGAAAAGGACATTAATGAGCAGGAAGGAATAATCTGTAGGTATAAAACTCACTGGTAATAGTAAGCACACTGAAAAAAAAGAAATACAAAACCAAACCAGAATATTATAACACCGTAGCTGTGGTGTATAAACTTTTCTTAAGTAAAAATCATAAATGATGAACCAATCAAAAATAATAACTACAATAACTTTTCAAGACACAGTACAAAAAGGCATAAAGAAAAATTACAGAAATTACAAATACTCCAAAAGTCAGGGGATGAAGCTGAAGTGTAGAGTTTTTATTAGTTTTTAGTTTGTTTACATAATCAATGCTAAATTGTTATCAGTTTACAGTGATGTGTTATAAGATATTATTTGCAAGGCTCATGGTAACCTCAAATTGAAAAACATATAATGGATGCACACAAAATAAGAAGCAAGAAGCTAAATCATATCACCAGAGAAGATCACCTTCACGAAAGAAAAACAGGAAGGATAGAAACAAGGCCACCAAACAACCAGAAAAACAAATAGCAAAATGGCAAGAGTAAGTCCTTACTTATCAATAATAAAGTTGAATGTGAATGGAAAGAAGACATACAAATGGCAAATAGGCATATAAAAAGGTGCTCAACATCACTGATCATCAGAAAAATGCAAATGAAAACTACAGTGATACATCTTCTCACCCCAGTTAAAATGGCTTATATCCAAAATGTAGGCAAGAAAAAATGCTGGTGAGAATGTGGAGAAAAAAGAATCTTGTATACTGTTGGTGGGTATGTAAGTTACTACAGCCATAATGGAGAACAGTTTTGAGAAAGGAAATCAGTAGATTGAAGAGATAACTGCACTCCTATGTTTGTTGCAACATTGTTTACAATGGCTGTGATTTGGAAGCAACCTAAGCGTCCATCAAAAGATGAATGGATAAAGAAGATGTGGTACATACACATGAGGCAGTACTATGTAGCTATTAAAAAGTGAGATTCAGTCATTTGCAACAACATGGATAGAACTGGTGATCATGTGTTAAGTGAAAATAAGCCAAGGCACAGAAAGAGAAATAATGGACATAAAGTGTAGAAGGATGATTATCAGAGGCTGGGAAGTGTAGTGGGGGACTTGGGAGAAAGAGGGGGTGATTAATGAGTACAAAAAATAGAAAGAATTAATAAGACCTACTATTTGATAGCATGATAGGGTGACTTTAATCAATAATAACTTAATTGTACATTTAACAGTATCTTAAAGAGTGTAAATAGATTGTTTGTAACTCAAAGGATAAATGCTTAGGAGATGGATATCCCATTCTCCATGATATGTTTAGTTCACATGGCCTGCCTGTATCAAAACAACTCATATACTCCATAAATATATATACCTACTATAGACTCACAAAAATCTAAAAAATTAAAAAACTAAAAATTAAAAAATAAAATATGCTGTTTAGTTCAATAGTTACAAGATCTGGAGAACTGTTAAATTCCTCTGGTTAATGTTGTAATTGATAATGAAAAAATAAAGACTATTAAATGTCCTAATTAATATATTTAATAGGCAGGGCGCAGTGGCTCACACCTGCAGTCCCACCAGCACTTTGGGAGGCCGAGGCAGGTGGATCATGAGGTCAAGAGATCGAGACCATTCTGGCCAACATGGTGAAACCCCTTCTCTACTAAAAACACAAAAATTAGCTGGGCGTGGTGGCGTGCGCATGTAGTCCCAGCTACTCAGGAGGTTGAGGCAGGAGAATTGTTTGAATCCCAGAGGCAGAGGTTGCAGTGAGCCGAGATCACGTCCCTGCACTCCAGCCTGGCACCTGGCAACAGTGTGAGACTCTGCCTCAAATATATATATATTTTATTTTAATTATTTTCAAAAATTCTTGGTAGTTAACAGATTGACAAAAATGGAAGTTACTTTGGTATGCTTAAAAGGAAGCAATATATTTCAAGAGAAGATAAAGGCTGTATTAGGCAAACATTATATACTAATTGTATTCATGCAAGAAAGGATTAAGTTACCTAGTAAAAGAACCAAGTCAGTTTGCTTATATATATTTAAGTAGGAGGGTTAAACAACATGACCCAGTTTTTGCCTATGACTTAAAACTTTTTATCAACAACATATAAACCTGTCTCTTTATATTTCTTTCCTATTATGTTGACATTATTTTTTTACTTTACACTTGGAAAAGTTTGAATAACATTTAGAAAGAGTTGAATAACAAAAGCATGGTTTCAAACTTGCAGTGCAGTCTCACTGGATGTGCTCTTGCTATTTTCATTATTTTAGTGTATGTGAAGTAACTTGTACAATTAGAAAAAAGTAATGAGATCTCCACCTGCCAGGAGGTAGAAGAGTATATGTATATATATTTGAGACAGAGTCACAAATCACAGCTCACTGCAGGCCAGGCTTCAGGGACGATCGTCAGGTTCAGGTGATCGTCCCACCTCAGCCACCCTACTAGTTGGGACTACAGGTGTGAGCCACCATGCTTGGCTAATTTTTGTATGTTTTGTAGAGACAGGGTTTCATCACATTGCCCAGGCTTCTCTTGAACTCCTGGACTCAAGCTATCCACCCACCTTGGCCTCCCAAATTGCAGGGATTACATGCATCAACTACCATGTCCAGCTGAAGGGTATTTTTAATTGTATTACAAAGGCAAAACTAATGTCAGCAAAAGCTCCCTTTCAAAGACTAGAACATAACAAATTTCCTTCCGGATGCCTGGAGTGATGGTGGATGGTGGTAAGGGTGGCAAGGTCAGAGGCTCCGGGTAGTAAGAATAAGAAGACAATCATTAGTATAACACCCAGCATGCTAATTATCAGATTATAGGAAAATAAGAAGGAAAAAACTAACAATTTGCAAGATGTTCTACCTTACATATAAGGAAGATGAGTAGTTGAAGCAACTCAAGAGAAAAGTGTTTGACAGCAAAGCAGGATGAAGCTGTGATGAAGGGTTTCAAGCATCTATTTTCAAGCAGAAAGAAGGAAAGACAGTGAAAGAAATGAAAGATGTGTTTTTCCTTTCATGCTGTGGTTTGCACAACTTCAGATTTTCTGTTTTTACAAGGATGGTTAGAAGTGACTGACATCTTTTTCCCAGAGCTTGCATTATGCAATAAGGACTGTAAGTTTATGTTATAGTCAACACTCTGAGGTTTCTGTGTATCCAAAACTAAAAGTAAAAATAAAATTGATGGCATTCACTGAATAAAAGGCTACCTCTCATAGAGGAAAGGACATTGCTGATCTATATGTGCTAAGGTTTGAATTTTTCAAGTGATTTTTCTTAATTTTTTAAAGTGGAAGGAATAGATTTTCTCTGATTTGGCCACATTTTATCACAGGTAATCTTTCAACCAGTACTATGCATCTGCAAACAAATGGATAATATCAGGAAGAGAGTCTGTATCATTTGAACAGAGTAAGGTAACTGATTTCTGCAGAGACAAAAAACCTAAATTTGAAGTTTCCAGGTTTGGTTTCTAGAATAATGGTTCCCAAATGGCAATCCATGGATCATGATTCTGACTAGGTCTCTATTTTTCACTGGTCTGTGATAAAATTACAAAAAGTGAAATTTTGTATGATCAGTTTAGTCACTGTCTCTATTTAAGAAGATTGTTCTTAATCTTTCGTACCTTTTCTTATATGAAATAATGATAATATATTACAACATGTGTTATATACAGTATATGTTCTTGGTAAAAATGAAAAGATGGCAATTTTAGTCTTCAAATTTTGGGGAGGGGTATTTTATTTTAACTCCAAAGTTTTAAACTCAATAGATGTTCCAATTTTGTAATGTATCAATTTCTAAGAGATTTAAAATCAATTGAGTATTTTTTCTAATGCCTTTGGATAACTCTGCCTATCATTCTCCCCAGTCAATAAATCCCAGAATAGCACATTATATAATTGACTAACATACATCTTTATATAGGCAAGGTATCTGTTATTTATCAAAGAATCAAATACTTTCCATATGCTAATAGAATGTGTGTAAAATGTCAATAGACTATGAAGCTTTCATTTTTGCTGATTTAACCATACAAGTACTATGACAATCTTTTAAAAGGGAAAACTGGAAAATAATGTCGTGACTGAGAGCCAACAGTAGCAGACAACAAAATATTAACCCATCAAGTCTTAAGGAATTGGAACTATAAGACACATAATGATAGTAGTTAATGTTTCAAAAAATAAAGGTGAAACTTAAAAACATTAAAAGTGGCAAGTGCATCTAAAAAAGAACAAAATAGAATGTCAGAATATGACAATTTAATAATTTTAAAAATCGCATTTGTGGGTAACATCATTAAATACGGTTAACAACATAGAAAACTGGAGACATCTTAAGAAATTGGTATGCCACATGACACGGAGAAACACAGAGATGAAAAATAGTAAAAGGCATTTAAAAGATGTAGAATATGGAGTAAAAAGTTTTACTACCATATAATTGGAGTTCCAAAAGCAGAGGAGGGAGACAAAGAGGCAGAGATAATGTTTGAAGATTTAACTGATGACAATGTTACAGAATTTAAAGCAATAATCTGAGAGATTGTTGAGCTGGTAGTTCAACAAGCACAACAAATCTCAAAGGAGTTTACATAAAAAGGAATCCATCCTTGTGTGCATCATAACAAAAGTAAAGAATACCACAAAGAGAAAAATCTTAAATGCAGCCGGAAAAGACAAGACCAATTACATACTAAAATGTATAAATATACTGATGGCTGACTTTCTAAAAGCAACATTGTAACGCAGAATACAGTGAATTTGTATTTTCTTTGTGCTGAGGGGAAAAAAAGAGAAATCAACCTAGAAATCTATTCCCAGGAGAAATATATTTTAAGAAGGGATGTAGTCCAAGTGAGGTGGCTCATGCTTCTAATCATAGAACTTCGGGAAGCTGAGGTAAGAGGATCCCTTGAGCCCAGGAGTTCAATACCAGCCTGGGCAACATAGTGAGACTTCATCTCTACAAGAAAAAATAAACAAAATTAGCCAGGTGTGGTGCCACAGGCCTGTAGTTCCAGCTACCCAGTAGGCTGAGGGGGCAGCATTGCTTGAGCCTGGGAGGTAGAGACTGCAGTGAGCCATGATTTTGCCAATACACACCAGCCTGCGTGACAGAGACCTTCTTCCTGACTGTAATAAAAGGAGAGGATAGAATAAAGAGAATTTAAGGCTACCCAAACCTTATTGAGATTTATAGCATCAGATCATCACTAAAAAAGTGTCAGAGGAAATACTTTAAGCAGGAGAAAAATTATCCCAGATAGAAGGCTCAAGATAAAAGAAGGAAAGAATAGTAAAGAAAGTGGTAAATATGGACTCTGGAAGAATAATATTCCAGGAAGTTATTATACAGAATTAAAATACATTACTATCAATAATGTGCTCTAATATTCTCATATTAATTAGAGAGATTTGAAGAGATTGATTAATTTAGGCATTGATAAATTAAGGAATTCACAGCTGAATTCTACCAGAGGTACAAAGAAGAGCTGGTGCTATTTCTACCAAAACTATTTAAAAAAAAATTGAAAAGGAGGGATTTCTTCCTAATTTATTCTATGAGGCCAGCATCATCCTGATACCAAATCTGGCAGAGATATAGCACAAAAAAGAAAACTTCAGGCCAATATCACAGATGAACATTGATGCAAAAACCCTTAAAAAAATACTGGCAATCTCTGATAGTAGTTTGTATTTCTGTGGAATCGGTGGTGATATCCCCTTTATCGTTTTTTATTATATCAATTTGATTCTTCTCTCTTTTGTTTTTTATTAATCTGGCTAATGGTCACCACATGTTCTCACACATAGGTGGGTGTTGAACAATGAGAACACATGGACACAGGGAGGGGAGCATCACACACTGGGGTCTGTTGGGGGGTGCTAGGGGACAGTGGGGGGTGTGGAGGTTGGGGAGGGATAACATGGGGAGAAATGCCAGATATAGGTGATGGGGGGATGGAGGTAGCAAACCACCTTCCCATGTATTTACCTATGCAACAATCCTGCATGATCTGCACATGTACCCCAGAACCTAAAGTACAATTAAAAATAAATAAATAAATAGTGGTCCATCCAAAAGGCAGAAGCACACACACACACAGAAAAATACTGGCAAACTGAATCCAGCACATCAAAAAACTTATCCACCATGATCAAGTAGGCTTCAATGCCAGGATGCAAGCCTGGTTCAACATATGCAAATCAATAAATGCAATTCGTCACATAAGCAGAACTAAACACAAAAACCACGATTATCTCAATAGATGCAAAAAAGTCATTAAAATGCAACATCCCTTCATATTAAACACTCTAAATATACTACATATTTAAGGAACATACTCAAAATAATAATAGGCATGTATGATGAGAACACAGGAACACATGGTGGGGAACACATACTGGGTCCTGTCAGAGGGCTGAGTGTGGGAGGAGGGAGAGGATGAGGAAGAATAGTAGTTGTTGTGCTTAATGCTTGGGTGATGCGATGATCTGTGCAGCAAACCAACATGGTACATATTTCCTTATGTACAAACCTGCACATCCTGCTCAATACCTCAGAACATAAAAGTTGGAAATAAAAGTTCAACTACTCAAATGCGACTATACTGTGAGGAAGCCCTATTGGTGTTGAGAAAGAGGAGTGGCAATGTAGAGAGAGAAAGAGAGAGAGTCAGCAGACTTAGCCAGCCCCCAGCTGCACCAGCCTCCACCCACTTAAGGTGTCAGAGCTGATTCCTGAGACATCATAAAGCAGAGACATGCCATCCCTACTAAGTCTAGTGTGAAGTACTGACTGACACACAGGATCGTGAGATATAATAAATTAATTTTTAAACCCAAAGTTTTGGGATAGTCTGCTATGCAGCAATAGATAACAGTAACAGAGTAAAGTTAAAGCAGTAGTTAGAAAGAAATACATTCCTTTTAATGATTATATAGTCATGTACTACATAACAACATTTCAGTCAACAAATGGTTGCATATATGATGGTGGTCCCATAAGATTATAATTGAGGTGCAAAATTTCTATCACCTAATGATGTCATAACATTGTAGCAAAACACATTACCCATAAGTTTGTGATGAAGTTACTTTAAACAAACCTACTGTGCTCCCAGATATATAAAAGTATAGCACATACAATTATGTACAGCAGATATTTCATAATAATAATAAACAACTATTTTACTGGTTTATGTATTTACTTATTCTATTTTTATTGTTATTTTAGTTGTACCATATAGTTTAGGCATGCAGTAGGCTCTATCATTTAGATTTGTGTATGTACACACTATGGTTTCTGCATGACAAAATTGTCTAGTGATGCATTTCTCAGAATGGATCCCCATTATAAAGGACATATGACTGTATTAGAAAAGGATAAAAGCTGAAAACTAATGGGCTGAGCATTAAGTTTAAGAGATTAGGAATAGAGCAGAAAAATAAACCTAAAGAAAATAAGAGGAAAAAGTAAATATAAGAGCAGAAATAAACTGGAAAGCAAACTAGAATAAGAAGGATAAAGCAAAATGTTTCTTTGAAGATACTGAAAAAATAAAAAATAAATAAATATTACAATGGTAAAAGAGAAAAAAGGAAGCAGTAAAAAAGAGTTACGAATTAATGTTTGAATGAAACATTGAATGAAAAACAGAAAGAAGATATGAGAATGGCTGTATCCTTATACATTCAAACCTTAGACAAAAGGACTTAATAAAAGTGTCTCAGTGATAAATATCAAAATATTAAATGGAATCAGTTTAAAATATTCTCACAATAAAAACTTCAGAACTGAGGTCTACCAAGCAATCAAGAAATAAATAATGTCAGTTTTTCACAAACTAGTCCAGAGTACAGAAAAAGAGGGAACACTCACAGGTTCATTTCCCTGAGATCAGCATAACTATGTTATGAGAGCCTTACAAAGAAAAGAAAATTTTTTAGGTCAATGTGTCTCATGCAATTGATGTAAAATCAAAAGCAAATAATCAGTAAATCAAATCCACTTGTACAAAATATTAGACACCATGATCATAATGGGCTTATCCTAGAATATACAGTTGATTTAACACTTAATAAACAATAATATAATGGTATTAACCTGAGTCCCCATTCCACTCCACCCACCACCCACACACATGCACGTAATTATTTGGAGAAATCGAAACCAGGAAAGAGACAAAGCCAATAAAATTGAGTGTTCTCAAGTGCAGGCAACATATCTTAGACTATTCTAGACCCATCTATGAAGCCACGAAGAACCCCAGAATTATCCATTTCAAGTAGAGAAGATAAAAATATTTTTGACTAGCTTGGGTTGCTCCATGAGGCCTTAGCTCCTTCTCCTTTCCTGAATGTGCATAACCTGGAAATAGGTACTCAGGGCATTCTACAGCATGGTGTTAGAGAAGATCTTGAGGCAGAGGGTGAGAGATAAGAAGTACATTTGAGGCAAGAGCTGTGCTATACCTGCACACAGCTGATGGGACTGACTTCCACCAGAATGAGTAGAGAAAAAAGTGGACTGAAAGATATAATGTGCAGGCAGGTAGAATCCAATATGATAATTCACCACATTAACAATTTAAAGGTGAAAAAATTATCTCAAGAGCTGAAGGAAAAAAAAAAGTATACGATGAAATTCAATACCCATTCAAAATAAAGCCCAGCAAACTAACATAGAAGGAAAGACTTAACTTGGTATAAGGTTTTTTAAAATAACTCCTTCAACAAATATGATCTGAGTGGTAAAATATTAAAACTATTCTCTTAGAGAATAGAAACAAGAAATAACAACCGCTTTCAAAAATGCTATTCAACATTTTACAAGAAGACTTGGCCAGCACATGAGGCAAGAAAAAGGGTGAAGTGGGGAATAATAATTGGAAATTAATAAAATTGCCTTTATTTACAAGTGATAAGATTATCTGTATAGGAACCCAAAATAATCTACAGATAAAAAATTAGAATAAGGCAGTTTGGCAAAATTGTGGGACATAAAATCATCAATTGCCCTTCTACATTCCAGGAAAAAAAATATATAGAAAATGCGAGAATAATGTAAAGAACAGTACCAAAAACATCAAATAAGTTGCAAAAACCTTATGGAGATAATAATAAAATTTTAGAAAACTAGTTAAAATGTCTACATTGAGAGACTTATTGTGGCTGTAGATTAGAAGACTCAATATTACAGCAATGTCAATACGCTTCAAATTGAAATATAGATTAAATGCAATATCAAACAAAATCTCAACAAGGATGTATGTATGCCTGCATGTGTCTGTAAGTTCACAACATGATTCTAAAATTTACATGTAAGAACAAAGAACCTAGCCTTGTCATAACACTCAAGAAGTGAAACCATCATTTATCCAGAGTTTTTATAAAGCTATAATAAAGACAATGAAGTATTAGCAGAGGAATAGACAAATTAGTTAATGTAATGGAATGAATTACCCAAAAATAGATCAAAACATTTATTAAAATTTGATTTATGACAGAACTGGCACTGCAGATCAGTGTGGAAAGGCTGAACATACCGATAGCTCTCTAACAATGTACTCCATATGGCACTGAATCCCTACATATTGCTTGATAAACAGAGAAATAGCCACAGATTAAAAAAATTTAAATGTAAAAATCAAAAATGTAAGCTTTTAGAAACAATGAAGAAAAATATTTTTGTGAATTTAAGGTAGATAATTAATTAAGCAAAACACATAACTCAAAAAACATAAATGAAAAAACCATCAAATTTGACTATGCTTAAATTTAAAGCTTTTCTTCACTGAAACATCATAAAATGAAAAGAAACATCACAAACTGAAAAAAGACATCTGCAACAAATAAATGACCAAGGATTAGTGTCTGAACTGTACTTTCAAAAATCAATAAGAAAAACACAGAGCCCTATAGACAAATCTGCAAAATCTTTGGGCAGTCACTTCAAGGAAAGGGAAGCACAAATGGCCAATAAGAAGGCCATATAGAAGAAGCTCAACCTCATTATTAAGCAAAATGTAAAAATCATTCAAATGTGATACCATGTCACACCCACCATATTGGAAAAAATTTAAGTCTTATTGTATTATGCATTGTAAACAATGCAGAGCAACTCAAGCACTTATCCATAACTATTTTGAAATACACTAGCATTATTTAGTAAAATAGAAGGTACATGTACCCTATGACTCAGCAATAGCACTCCTAGGTATATAAATTTGATAAACTCTTGCAAATGTACACTAGGAGAGAGATAGTTACATCAATGTTCATAGCAGCATTGTTTGTAATAAGAAGAAAATAATTGAAATAACGAAATGCCTATGAATAGTAGAATTCATGAATACATCTTGAGTAGTCATATACTGGGATTTTCTACACAGCAGCAAATAATAGTGAATTTCAACTTGATAAAACAATATAGTCTAAGAACACAATATTTATCTTAAGAACAAAGAACACAAGAATGCCCACAATATAATTTTTAAATATAAAGATTAAACCACAAGACCAAAAAGATAATTCAATAGGGATATAAACATATATGGTAAAAGTATAAAGAAAAGCCAGAGAATAATAAACACAAAATTCAGGAAAAAACCACTTCAGTGAGATGAGGGAAGGGATGGGATACATGAAGGACTTAAAATATATTAATAATGGTTTATCTTAAACTGGGTGGGTGAGAGAAGAATTTCAGTATCATTCATTATATGTAGTATATAATTTGTAAATCTTTTATAAATACTTGTTACTTAATAACTATTAAAACAATGGAATTTCTTATTTTTTAATGAGTGTGGTAAGCAGTACAAGGTCAAACCCCAATTTAGCAGGTAAAATAAAATTTCTGGGGGCAGTTTGCAATCACATATTGATGTGGTGTAATGATATCCTTTCTCTTTCACAAGAAGCAGTGTCCATCAAAAACATACCTGGAGAACAGCCAAATTCCAATGCTGATTGTCAACCTAAGAAAAACAATACCATCTTGGCACAAAACTGGAAACCTATTGAATATTTTTTCGGTGTAGTTAAAAAGACCATATGTTGTTATTCCATTAATAAGAAAATAATAAGCAGCAGACAGTACAACCACAGGCACATTGAACTTTATTGACTAGAATCTTATAAATTAGAGTTAGTTGTCCTGAATATGAAAGCAACACCTGCATAGGCTACGAAAACACCGAAGTTCTGATTCAGGAAAATAAACTTATTGGAATTCAGATATAAATTTATAATCAATAGTACATTTTCTGGAATCAGATTTCTATGTAGATAAAAAAATGTTTCTGAAGTTTCTCTTCTCAATATATGTAAGATATTAGGAAATTAGGACACCTAGAAATTACTTTGCTTTTCAGAAATGATTGCTCTAGACTTTTAGTGAGTGTAAGGAAAAAATCCTCATGTTTGATAAGTAAAGATTTGTGGAAATTAATACCAATTCTCAATTCATTGGGGTCATTAAAGTACTTTAAAAAACTATTAGTGACACAGTGAACTGAAAGAAAAATTGTATGGGTAATATTTTAAGCAATATTAATAAAAATTTCATCTACCATACTTATTCAAATACTTTATGCTTTTACCCCAAAGATTTTAAGGATGAGATCATGCAAATATGCTGTTTTAACAGGGTGTATATCAGCAATTAGTGCAGCTTATAACAGTTTATAGCATAAGTTCCAATGCCAGGTTTTATCACTATCAGAATCAGCAGTCCTCTGAAGAATCACAAATTTAAAGAACTCTCTAAATGTTACCCATTCCCTGGTTCTTTTCAGGGAACACTAAAAACACGCGCGCGCGCACACACACACACACACACACACACACACACATCCATTTTTCCACATCTGAAAATCCCTTGAAAATCACTAGATAAATGTAGGAGAAAAAATTCCATAAATTATAAGTATTTTTTAAAGCCAGCAGATAAGGGATAATGCTCTGGAAACTGTGGTAAATAAATTGTGTGTGGAAACTGGGAGAGGCAGACCAGGGAATTCAAGCAGTGCCTCCTTCCGAAAAGCAGAGAGAAACATCAAATAAGGCTTACCTACTCGTTTTACAGGGGCTTAGGAACTATAGAATTTTTGTAACTGAGGAAAAAAAATGCTACTTGTTAGCAAAACTGTCTTCAGCATTGGTTTTGCCAATGACAAAAACCACAATTACTTTGCACCAACCAAAAAGTATGCGGGAAACATAAAATCTTGAATATATATGAGAGAAAGGAAAATATTTACGTAAGTGTGGTGATTTCTAGATTTGCTAGGTATGTTATAATTAGCACATGGAATGAAGATGCTAAGAACAAATTTGCCACTATGAAACTTTTTTTTTTTAACCTTATGCGGCCTTTTAGCCTAATCAAATTTATTTTATTTTATTTTTGTTTAGACTACCTCATGGAACAAAATAAATAAACGTCCTATTAAATGAAGGTTTCATTTTTTACATCATCTCTTTGCATAGACTTTTGCAAATGCTTGATAAGAGACATGTGAGTAGAATGTAGATTTTACAGTAACCAATTTCAAGAACTGTTTCAATTGCTGTAATGGTTCAGCATCAAGCAATGGACTGCACAATCAAGTAGTTGCTCACATTCACTTTTTGAGAAATGACTGGACCAGAAGTATATCTTGTGGTCCCTTAAGTCATATTAACATTGCTTTACTGATGACCAGTTCAGTCATCAATAAATGCAAAAAGTCAATAAATCTAAAAAATATATCAAAATCCTCAATATATTCAGGGGAAAATATGATATTCCACAAGGAAGATCCAAAATTAGAATAGCCATTTTTTCTCTTGCAGGAATATATGTCTTTTCTGGGAAAATTTTTAAATTCTCTCTTAAAAATACCTCATTTTATATAAAAATTTTTTAGTGGTTGATAAACATCTAGCTCTTGGCACACAAAAGTAGTTTACTTAATTCCCTGGGCAGTATATGACCCAGAGAGGTTATCCCAAAAGAATATCTAGAAATCGGAGTCAGAGACACCACCGGCGATATCAGCTGTCTTTTTTCCAATTTTATTTTCATAATTGAGAACATAAATTGTACAAATTCCAATTGTTTTTCACCCTATTTTGTTATAAATAAAAGTCAGTATAGCCTATTATTCATAGCCAGAGTGAAATAAAATGTATTTAAATTTCATAAAGTTTACTGCAAACCTAATTTGCAATTTATTTTGCTTATACTTTGTGTTTTTCTCTCTCCCAAATCCTCCCCTCATACTCACTCCCTGGTCACCACCATTTTACTCTCTGGTTCTTTGAGTTCAATGTTTTTTAAAAAAATTTTATGTAAGGATGAGATCATGTATTTGCCTTTCTGTACGTGGGTTATTTCACTTAAAATGATGTCTTCCAGTTTCATCTATATTGTCACAAATGAAAAAATGTTCTTCCTTTGTAGAGCTGAAAAATATTCATGTGTGTGTGTGTGTGTGGGTGTGTGGGTGTAAAACACACACACACATATTTTCTTTATCTATTTATTAATTGATGAACACAGGTTGATTCAATGTCTGGCTACTGTGAATAATGCAGCAATAAGCATAGGAGTGAAGACATTGCTTTTGACAGAATCATTTTATTTCTTTTGGATATACACTTAGTAGTTGGACTGCTGAATAATGTGGTAACTTTAATTTTAGTCTTTGAAAAACTTTTAATTTTTTCCAACTTTTAAGTTCAGGGATACATGTGCAGGATGAGCAGGTTTGTTACATGGGGAAATGTGTGCCAAGGTGGTTTGCTGCACAGATCATCCCCATCACCCAAGTATTAAGCCCAGTGTCTGTTAACTATTCTTCCCAATGCTGTTACTCCTCCTATTCCACACCCTCCAACAGGCCCCAGTGTGTATTGTTTCTTCCCCATATGTCCATGTGTTCTCATCATTCAGCTCCCACTTACAAGTGATAACACACAGTGATTGGTTTACTGTTCCTGTGATAATCTGCTAAGAATAATGGCCTCCAGCTTCATCCATGTCCCTGCAAAGGACATGATCTTGTTCTTTTTTGTGGTTGCATAGTATTCCTTGGTGTATATATACCACATTTTACTTATCCATTCTATCATTGATGGATATTTAAGTTTATTCCGTATCTTTTCTACTGTAAATAATACTGCAATAAACACAAGAATGCATGTATCTTTATAATAGAACAATTTGTATTTTTTTGAGCATGCATCCACTAAATGGATTGCTGGTTTGAATGCTATTTCTGTCTCTAGGTCTTTGAGGAATTGCCACACTGTCTTCCACAATAGTTGAAGAAATTTACACTCCCAACAACAGTGCAAAAGTGTTCCCTTGTGTCCATGACCTCACCAGCATCTGTTGTTTTCTGACTTTTTAATAATAGACATTCTGACTGGTGTGATATGGCATCTCATTGTAGTTTTGATTTACATTTCTCTAATAATCAGTGATATTGAGCATTTTTATGTTTGTTGGCCACATGTATGTCTTCTTTTGAGAAGTATCTGTTCGTGTCTTTTGCCCACTTTTTAATTGGTTATTTGTATTTTTTTCTTGGAAATTTGCTTAATTTCCTTATAGATGCTGGATATTAGACCTTTGTCAGGTAGATACATTGCAAAAATATTCTCCCATTCTGTTGGTTGTCTGTTTACTTTGATGATAGTTTCTTTTGCGATACAAAAGCTCTTTCATTTCATTAGATCCCATTTGCCAATGTTTGCTTTTGTTACAATTGCTTTTGGCATCTTTGTCATGAAATATTTTCTAATGCCTATGTCCTGAATGGTATTGCCTAGGTTTTCTTTAAAGTTATTTTATAGTTCTGGGTTTTACATTTAAGTCTTTAATCCATTTTGATTAAAATGGATTTTTGTATATGGTATAAGGAAGGGGTCCAATTTCAGTTTTCTGCATATTACTAGTCAATTATCCCAGCACCATTTATTAAACATGGAATCCTTTCCCCACTGCTTGTTTTGTTATTAGGTTTCTTGAAGATCAGGTGCTTGTAAGTGTGTAGTCTTATTTTCCTTGGTTTATGTGTCTATTCCTATAGCAGTACCATTCCGTATTGGTTGCAATAGCCCTGTAGTATCATTTGAAGTCTGTTAGTGTGATGCCTCCAGCTTTGTTCATTTTGCTTAGGATTGCCTTGGATATTTGGGATCTTTATTGGTTCCATGTAAATTTTAAAATAGCTTTCTCTAATTCTGTGAAGAATGTCAATAGTAGTTTAATGGAAATAGTATTTTAGTAATTTATAAATTACTTCAGGTAATATGGCCATTTTCACAATATTGATTCTTCCTGTACGTGAGCATAGAATGTTTTTCCACTCATTTGTGTTATCTCTTATTTCCTTGAGCAGTGGTTTGTAGTTCTTCTTGAAGAGGCCCTTCACTTCCCTTGTTACTGTATTCCTCGGTATTTTATTCTTTTTGTGGCAATTGTGAATGGGAGTTCATTTGTGATTTAGTTCTCAGCTCGCCTGTTATTAATGTAAAGAAATGCTAGTGATTTTTGCACCTTGATTTTGTATCCTCAGACTTTGCTAAAGTTGTTTGTCAGCTTAAAAAGCTTTTGGCCTGAGACGATAGGGTTTTCTAAATATAGGATCATGTCATCTGCAAACAAAGATAGTTTTCTTCTCTTCCTATGAATACCCTATATTTCTTTCTCTTGCCTTATTTTCCTGAGCACAAATTCCAACACTGTGTTGAATAGAAGTAGTGAGAGATGGCATCCTTGTCTTGTGCCAGTTTTCAAGGGGAATGCTTTCAGCTTTTGCTCATTCAGTATGATATTGGTTGTGGGCTTGTCATATATGCCTCTTATTATTTTGAGATAAGTTCCTTCAACACCTAGTATACTGGGAGTTTTTAACATGAAGGGATGTTACATTTTATCAAATGCCTTTTCTGCATCTATTGAGGTAATCATGTGGTTTTTGCTTTTAGTTTTGTTTATATGATGAATCACATTTATTGATTTATGTATGTTGAACCAGCCTTGCATCTTAGTGTTTAAGCCTACCTGATCATGGTGGGTAAGATTTTCAATGTGCTGCTGGATTCAGTTTGCCAGTATTTTATTGAGGATTTTTGCATCGATGTTCATCAGGGATATTGGCCTGAAGTTTTTGTTGTTATACTAGTTGTTGTATCTCTGCCAGATTTTGGTATCAGGATGATGCTGGCCTCATAAAATGAGTTAGGGAGGAGTCACTCCTTCTCGGAATAGTTTCAGTAAGAATGGTACCAGTTCTTCTTTGTACCTCTGGTAGAATTCAGCTGTGAATCCATCTGGTCCTGGGTTTCTTTTAGTTAGTAGGCTATTAATTACTGCTTTGATTTCAGACATTGTTATTGGTCTTTTCCAGGATCCAGTTTCTTCCTGGTTCAGTCTTGGGAGGGTGTATGTGTCCAGGAGTTTATCTATTTCTTCCAGATTTTTTAGTTTATCCACAGTCATGTTTATATTATTCTCTGATGGTTGTTTGTATTTCTGTGGTATCAGTGGTGATATCCTCATAATTTCTGATTGTGTTTATCTGAATCTTCTCTGTTTTCTTCTATTTTAGTCTAGCTATGTTATGCTTATACTTTCTAAAAACTGTAACATGCCAAAATAACCTTACTGCATGGTTGGTATACATGAACTATTTATTTGTTCTTTAAATCACTTTTTTTTTTCACTCAAAGTATCTTCTTTACATTCCAGTTTCTTGTTCCAAGTTCTTAGCTTGGAATGACTGACTGAAATCTTCCCAAAGCAGAGATGACTATTGCCAGAGCCCTACATAACCTTACCAATGCTCAGTCACTCAGAACTACTCCATCTGGGTTTCCGTCCATCCAAAGAGCCAGCTGCTCTAAACAAATGCCTTACTCATCTCGCCTGTTGTATCACAAGATGAAATATGCTACTTCCATAATTACTGTTCTCAACTTCTGAATAGAGCCAGCAACCAACTAACAGTTTGTTTGGTATACAAGCTGTTGTTAATTTTTTGGTCATATAATTGGGTATAGGGATTACTTTATTACTGCTCACTAGAAGCTGTTCTCCATGACATCCCAATGTAGACATTGCATTAGCTTACACATGGAATATGAATCTATGAAACAGGTAAATATCAAGAGCTGACATGTGGAAGATGCTGAGTATCCGAGGAAGTCAATTATTAGAAGAAAATGTTCAGACTAAGAAGGATGACTTACATCAGAAAGGTATAGTTTGCAATTGCTCTTTATTGGCAATAACCTGAGGGTACAGCTTGCTGGGAGAAGTGGAACAATTTTTACGCTGTCCCAAGAGAATTTCTGTACATTCTTCTCTGGCCCCAAGACTAATTCTTACAACAATAGTAGCACTAGGAATAAAAGAAATGCAAGACAGGAGAAATACAGGCAGCCAAATCTATCTAGACTAAACCTCAGACACGAATAAATGAGAAAAACTATGCAAACTGTCCTTCATGTCAACCACATACACTCTGTACTAGAATCTGAGAGAAGAAACCCTGCTGTCTTTCTAATATCTAGATCAACATCTGGTTTGTAATAGATGCTAAAGAAATATTTGCTTAACAAATGTGGAACAACATTTTTTTGTGTGTTTTTTTAATAATTCTTTTATTGCTGTTTTTTTTTTTTTTTTTTTAAGCTCCAGGGTACATGTGCCAGATGTAGAAGTTTGTTATATGGGTAAACATGTGCCATGGTGTTTTGCTGCACCTATCAACCCATCACCTAGGTATTAAGCCCAGCATGCATTAGCTCTTTTCCCCATCCACCTTCCCCCAACAGGACCCAGTAAGTGTTGTTCCCCTCCCTATGTCCATGTGTTTCAGTGTTCAGCTCCCATTCATAAGTAAGAACATGCAGTGTTGGGTTTTCTCTGCCTGCATTAGTTTGTTGAGAATAATGGCTTCCAGCTTCATCCATGTCCTTGCAAATGACATGATCTCATTCTTTTTATGGCTGCACAGTATTCCATGGTGTATATATACCACATTTTCTTTATCCAGTCTATCATTGATGGGCATTTAGGTTCATTCCATGTCTTTGCTATTGTGAATAGTGCTGCAATGAACATATGTGTGCAGGTATCTTTATAACAGAATGATTTGTATTCCTTTGCGTATATACCCGTAATGGGATTGCTGGGTCAAATGGCATTTCCAGGTCTATAGCACTGGGGAATTGCCACACTGTCTTCCACAATGGCTGAAGTAATTTACATTCTCACCAACAGTGTAAAAGCATTCCTATTTCTCCACAACCTCACCAGCATTTGTTTTTTCTTGGTTTTTAAATAATTGCCATTCTGACTGGTGTGAGAAGGTATCTCATTGTGGTTTTGATTTGCATTTCTCTAATGATCAGTGGTGTTGAGCTATTTCTCATATGTTTGTTGGCAGCATGTATGTCTTCTTTTGAGAAGTGGCTGTTCATGTTTTTGCCCACTTTTTAATGGGGTTGTGTTCTGTTTTTTTTTCCTATAAATATGCTTAAGCTCCTTGTAGATTCTGAATATTAGCCCTCTGTCAGAGGGATAGATTGCAAAAATTTTTTTCCATTCAGTAGGTTTTCTGTTCACTCTGATGATAGTTTCATTTGCTGTGCAGAAGAATATCCCTTATAAATTTGTTTATAGTGTTGATAAACTGGAAACAACCCAAATGTCCTTAATTTTGTGATGGATTAAATAAATTATAATACATTGATATAATAAAATAACATGCAGCTGTTATAACAGAAAGCTGTATTTATATAAATAGAAGGATATTCACAATAAATTTTTAATTAAAAAAGGAAGACATAAGACAAGTTGTAGAGTATGCTCCGATTATGGTTAGAATGAAGGCAGATACACACAGATATAATTGTATATGCATAGAATATTTCTGGAAGAATACCTAAGAAATTGTCAATATAAATTATATCTAAGAAACAGGACAGAAAGCATGAGAATTAGGGTTGGGATGCCCATTTGTCACTATAACTTTTGGACTATTAGAGTATTTGCCATATGCATTAATTATCCTAAAGAAAAGATAAATTAAAAATAAAGAACATAATGTAAATCTGACTACATAAAAATGTACAGTTCAAGAAATAGCCCACTTTTTGATGGGACTGTTTATGTTTTTGTTGTTGACTTGTTTGAGTTCCTTGTAGATGCTGGATATTAGTCCTTTATTGGATGATAAATATTTTCTCCAATTCTGTGGGTTGTCGGTTTACTCTGCTTATTACTTCTTTTGCTATACAGAAGTTTTTTAATTTAATTAAGTTCCATCTATTTATCTTTGTTTTTGTTATATTTGCTTCTGGGATCATGAAGTCTTTGTGGAAGCCAATATATAGAAGGGTTTTCCTGATTTTATCTTCCAGAATTTCTATGGTTTCAGGTCTTATATTTAAGTCTTTGATCCATCTTGAATTGATTTTTGTATACAGTGAGAGATGAGGATCCAGTTTCATTCTTCTACTTGCAGCTTGCCAGTTATCCTAGAACCATTTGTTAAGTAGAATGTCCTTTTACCATTTTACCCAAAAACCTATTAAAATTTAAAAAATAAATAAAAATAAAAATGTACACTGGAAGAAATAAATAATTAACCAAATTCTTTCAGCACACACATCTTAGCATATTTTGGGAATGAATCTGACCATTTTTAGGTCATTTGAGAATGTAGTATAGGGCTCCCGTAACACCTAGTTTCTTGCTATTCTTGTTCTGTGTTATACTTTCTCGAGAGCCTGTCCTTCAGTAATGATTTACTGAGAGGTATAGAACTGAGAGGTATAGAACAGATTGGAGTTTAAGTAAAATTATGATGAAACCTTAGTTAATCTTTAACAAAATTTTCTCCGCTCTTTATTTCTGCACAGCCTACCCAGGGCCTGCATGCACACCTGTACCTTAGCTTCTAAAAGAACTCCCATGCAATATCTCCCCAGAGGTTTTACAGGAAAGGACGAAGGGTGTTGCATATCCTACTAATAATTAAGTCAATTTTATTCATTTGAGCTTCATTAAAATAAATGTTACAACCTCAGCCCTCATAGACAAAATTAAAAATTGAAGACCAATATTTAGAAGACAAAAAATAGAAATAATCCAACTGTGTTTAATTATGTGCAGCTTAAATAAACTAATGAATAAAAAACAAAAAAAGGAAAATAATTCTTCACCAATAATCTTCATGAGTAATCCTTTTAAAAATCAGTGTAAAGTTTTTTTATTTTCTACTTTTTCTTCTTATAATAAATTATAATTCTGTGCAAAAAACAAACACAGTCCCTTCTCAGAGTCAGCATTTAGGCACCAAGTAGTCAAAGTAGTCATCCCCTAATACTAAAAGCCTTCCCTTCAGTTCTCTCTTTTGTGTTATCTAAGGCCTTTTCACAATTTAAATTTTAAAAATCTGAAAAATTCAATGTATTAATATCTATTAAAGAATATTACATTTTGCTTTTTATTGGTCATATATTCTATTTCACAATGGGGCGATGGTGAGGGGTGGGTCTTTTTAAATCAGGTACTAGGCCAGGCCAGTTGAGGAAGTTATCTGGAGTCAGGAAGGCCTTGTAGATTTCCAACCACACAGTGAACGTATATAATGAACCATAGTTGTAGGCAGATACTTCATGGTTCAGTAAATCTCTGCCCAAAGCTGACGGGAGCTATGACTCAAAAAGAGGAAATGAGATAAAAACAGAAGGAAATTTGGTTTCTGCTGGTATATGATTTTGTTCCTTGAAATATGAGAGGAGAGAATGGGGTAAAATAAATCTGAATTTTGGCCTATCATGTGCCTTTGCCACATGTCTTTCACTACTGGATGGGCTTGATAATGCTGATAAAAGAGCAAGCTCTTGATTTTTGTTTGACACACCAGTGACATCTCTTAGGAGCCCTGCATATTTGAAGAAAGGAAGTTCTCTTTGTTTATAATACATTAGAAGGCAGTAAAGGTGACTTTTAAGAAGGCTTTGAAGTAGATTTTTTAAAAAGTAAAAGAAAAACACAAAAAAAAATCACAAGAATTTTCAAGACATTTAAGAAAGAAAATATAAATCTTATGGCCTCTCAATCCTGACAGTTTCCTTAAGTAGAATATTATATTTAATTAGATATATGTTGCCTTAAGGAGAAGTATATATTTAATCTTCTTAATTTCCCTCATTTGGTACATTCTGACAGAACAAAAAATACATTATCTTTAATATATCATACAGTATATTACATCTGTGTACAAAGTATATCAAATATAATATGCTACAACTACATTGAGATAATGAATGGAATTTGTTTGTAGCACTTTCTATCAAAGTAGAAAAGAAAAACTAAATGTATTATTTCCTGCAAGAATAAAAACATTTATATATCTAACCATAATAAATTGAACACATTTTATGCATGTAGAAGACAAAAATTTGATTTGAAAAATGTTTTGTTGGTTTGTTTTTTTTTTTGTTTTTTTTTTTTTTTTTGAGACGGAGTTTCACTCATGTTACCCAGGCTGGAGTGCAATGGCGCGATCTCGGCTCACCACAACCTCCATCTCCTGGGTTCAGGCAATTCTCCTGCCTCAGCCTCCTGAGTAGCTGGGATTACGGGCACGCACCACCATGCCCAGCTAATTTTTTGTATTTTTAGTAGAGACGGGGTTTCACCATGTTGACCAGGATGGTCTTGATCTCTTGACCTCGTGATCCACCCGCCTCGGCCTCCCAAAGTGCTGGGATTACAGGCGTGAGCCACCGCGCCCGGCCTGTTTTGTTGGTTTTAATAGCATAGATATATGATTTACAAATACTAATTTTGGAAAGTAAGTCTAATTTATGAAGCAAAATGTAATCTACTCATAGTCATGTGCCACTTAACAATGGGAATACGTTCTGAAAAATGTGTCGGGCAGTTTGTTTTTGTGCAGACATCATAGAGTGCACTTACACAAACCTAGATGGTAAACCTACCAGCACTCTTAAACTAAATAATATTGCTCCTAGACTACAAACCGATACAGATGTTACTCAATTGAATACTGTAGGCAATTGTAACATAATAGTATTTGTGTATCTAAGCATACCTTAATGTAGAAAAGGTACAGCAAAAATACAATTTATAAGATTATACCTGTATAGGACACTTACTATGAATGGAGTAACTTTCAGAACTGGAAGTTGCTCTCGGTGAGTCAGTGGGTGAATGGTGAGTAAATGTGAAGGCTTAGGACATTATTATTTACTACTGTAGACTTTATTAATACTGTACACTTAGGTGATGCTAGATTTATTAAAAAATCTTTAACTTTCTTCAAAATAAACAGCTTACTCTAACTTTTCTACTTTATGAACTTTAGATTTTTAACTGTTTGATTATTTTGTAATTGTAATTAGCTTAAAACACGAACACATTGAGAAGCTGTACAAAATATTTTCTTTTTTATATTCTTATTCAATAAGCTTTCATATATATTTAATTTTCTATGTTTTTATTTTTTAAATTTTTTGTTAAGACACCAACACCCACATTAGCCTGGCCTACACAAGGTCAGAATCATCAATATCACTGTCTTCTGCCTCCACATCTTGTCCCACTGGAAGGTCTTTTTTGGTAAAAATACACATGGAGCTGCCACCTTCCATAATAATGCCTTTTTTCTAGAATACCTCCTGAAGGACTTGCCTGGGCTGTTTTATAGTTAACTTTTAAAAAAAAAAATAAGGAGTACACACTAATGATAATAGTATTAATAATAAATATATCAACCTGTAACATAATTTATAATCATTATCAAGTATTGTACACTGTACATAATTGTTTGTGCTATCCTTCCATATGAATAGCAGCACAGTAGGTTTGTTTACACTGGCATCACCACAAAAACATGGTAATGTTTTGCACTATGACATTTTGACAGCTACAACGCCACTAGGCAACAGGAATTTTTCAGTTCCATTATAATCTAATGGAACCACTATCACTTATATGATTCTGTCATTGACCCAAATGTTATGGGGTGTATGACTGTATTTGCATTTGTTTTAATGACAAGTAAAAGTTCTTCAAAAGTAGAATCCTTATTTTAAATATATTTCTATCCTCCTCAGTACCTAATACAATCTCTTGCACATGCGATGTTTAATTTATAGTATTATAGTTGAGCCCTATTTATTTCCTAAAGGATTTGAAGAAACTATCTGTTTCTGATGGAATGTTTGTTTTCCTCCAAATTTCATATGTTGAAGCCTTAACTCCCAATGTGATGGTATTTGGAGATGGGGCCTTCTGGAGGTAATTAGGATTAGATGAGGTCATGAGGATAGAGCCCTCATGATGGAATCCGTGCCCTTATAAGAAGAGACACCAGAGCTTGCTCTCTTTTTCTCTCTGTTTCTCTCTCTAACATGCACAAAGAATCTGTTTTGTTGGCACATTGATCTTGCATGTTCCAGGCTACAGAACTGTGAGAAATAAATTTCTGTAGTTTAAGCTGCCCAGTCTATCATAATTTGTTACGGCAGCCTGTGGTTACTAAGACATTCTCAAAATAAAGTGTAATGTAATTCATGATAACAAAAACGAAAAACAGAATAGGGATCACCAAAGAGATTTAGAGAAACTAAATGTTTTTAGGTACCTGAGATAGATTAGTTACTACTATTTGGGGCTGACATTTTCTTAGTTTTCTAGCTACTAAGACACAATGGGAAACATGCTGGATTATACAGTATTGATGATTTGAGAAAAAAAAAAGCAAACATTCAACCCATTTTTAAACTTTGTCTAGACCTATAACACCAAAATGCAGAAGCTAGGTGGAAAAGCCTCAGGAGCCAGCCCAAGAATCATGAGTAAATATGTCAATACAATAGAAAGCCTAAGGTGTGGGTAGCATTTGAATAAGATCCATTAAGTCACCCACAGAAACAAGTTTTCATCCTCTTTCACTTTGAAAAGATGTCCTATGATTAGTTGAATAAGCATCAGCCTTCACCGATGGAAAAGTCCAATAGTTCAAAAATAACTTTTACCAATTTTGCTGAAATGTCTAAAGGTCCACTTAAGATTGAGGGAATCTTCAATAATTTACCATTAAGATGCAAATTGAACTTCTCATTTAATAAATGTTGAAAACTATTTTTAAAATGTTTTAGTGTACATGGAAACTTCTTTTATACAGTGACAATTTATATGAGGAAATATTTTGGAATATGTTTATAAAGAGGAAATTTAAAGGAATGTTGCAATATTCTTTTAGGATTGTGAAAAATACACTGATTTTGAACAAAAGCAACAAAAAAACCTTTTTATCTCACATTAAGCACCCAGTAAACTTTTGTTGGTTTATTTTAGAATTTTTTTTAAATTATAGAATACAAATATTGCATGTTCTCAACATCAATCACCATTTTGTCTTTGACCGAACTGCAAATGGTATAGAAAACTGGGTTGATTGCTTATTGATATCTATCAGGACACACTCTGAGATTTTCTTTTTTGATTAAACCATAAATATCACCAAGCTTTCTTGTAATTTAACTCTTTCTTCTAAAAATTGAGTATGGATACTACAATGGTGAACACATATCATTGTACATGATTCAAACCCTTCACATGTATACTAAACACCAAAAGGCCAGGTGCGGTGGTTCACACCTGTAATCCCAGTGCTTTGGGACGTGAAGGCAGGTAAATCACAAGGGCAGGAGTTCAAGACCAGCCTGGTCAAGATGGTGAAACCCCATCTGTACTCTACAAAAAGTAGCTGGGCATGGTGGTGGGCACCCGTAATTCCAGCTATTCAGGATGCTGGGGCAAGGAATTGCTTGAATCTGGGAGGCGGAGGCTGCAGTGAGCCAAGATCATGCCACTGCATTCCAGCTTTGACAACAGAGTGAGACTCCGTCTAAATAAATAAATAGCAAGCATGAACCCTAAGGTCAAATATGAACTTTGAGTGATTATAATATGTCAATGTGGCTTCACCAATTGTAACAAACCACTCTGGTGGGGAATGTTGATGACAGAGGTGGCTATGCATGTGTGGGAGGCAGGGAGTATATGGGAAGTCTGTATATTTCTCTCAACTTTTCTGCAAAACTACAACTGCTCTAGAAAATAAGATGTACTTTAAAACTGGATACAGAAAAATGAATTTCAATGTGTAAATTAACTATACTCAAATTAATTGGTATGTGATTGCTTCATGAGAAACCATAGGTAGGAAAAGAAAAAGGCAGAGCCAAAATACTTTTGAAATTAAAATGTGTCCAACTCACCATAATAAACAAATACTGCAACACTCAATTAATTTCCTTCTTTCCTTTCCAAAATGTTTCCACAAATTAGTTGTAACTGTATAAAAGAAGTTGCTATATGTACAATGGTAACCATGGTATCCTTCATATTATCTGCATAATGCATGTTTAATTCATTCTTGTGCAAAGCATAATTCGAATGTAGCAAAATTTAGTCTTTCCAAAGCATCGTTATTATATGAAATGTACTGTATACAGTCAAATCATAGATACTGCCACAATGGGGAAAAAAGGAAGAAAGCAAAGAGGAAAAAAGAATTTGGTTACTATTATTTGAGGATTGCATGACCACCAAATCCGTCACAAATTGTTTTATATAAACCTGTTATGACTTACAGAATTCTAGCCATCCTAATTTGTATCTCTACTTTATGACCAAAAGGTGGCACTGTTCCATTTATTATGAGTTTGGCATCTAGTACATGGTGCTATAGTCAGTCACTCTGTAATGTTCTCCACTGAAACTAGCAAGGCGTGCATCATTAACCATTCTGCTTCACAGGCCCTGATATCAAGAGGATCATACCAGCAGCTACTCTGACATAACTCATTAAGAAACTGTTGTAAATAAGAATCTTGTAGAAAAGTATAACGGCAGGTTAATCAGCTCCCCCACCTTGGAAAGAAACTAAATCCTTCTGGCTGACCTGCTTTTGGGAAGAAATAAATTACTATTTGCATCACAAAAGATGGAGGCATTCCACAAAGTGGGGAGACAGCTACAGTTAAGACTGTGGCATTTGATTCACTTTTCTCTCCAAGTCCCAACCAAGCAAGGTGATTTATTCTCCTGAGCAATGACTGAAATGTTTACTTACGCACCTGGTCAGGCAGCCAGCCACAGGCACATCTTAAACAGCTATGGGAAATGGTTTTAACTGACCTTAGAGGTTCCTGATTAAAAGCAAGACAGGTGTCTAAATTTCTGAGACAAATTAGCTAAAATTAAAAAAAAGAAAAACCTGACTGGAGGCTTTACCCAGTGCCTCATCAGCATGCAACAACAGTTCTTTATGGTTTAAATCAAACAAGAAAAAGAAGATCCTAATACAAATGCAGAAACCATCAGTGAAATTTCCCATCACCTACTACACAGTCAGCAGCAGGGGACAGAAAAAGGGGTGGTTCAATGTCTCTTCTTTTTGGTAGAAACATGATGGCTATGAATAAAGAAGTAAGATGCAGCTCCCTAAGCATTATACTCTACAAAATACAAATGCTATACTAAACGTAATAGCATTCCATTTTAACAGCTTGTATTTATGTTACATTTTTCTCCATCTCATAGATTCATTTTAAGTTTTAAACCTGGCTGTAACAAAGAATGGCAACAGAGTTGTTTACACTATAAAGATATATTTAATCTTTATTTCCTTGTCAGTAATTATCTTCTGAGGTCAAAACACAATGAAATAATTACCTGAGTAACATGAGGCAAAAATTTTTAAAAAATCAGAATCTGGATTACTTGTATAATAGAATTCTTCAATTCTTCACTTTTTGCTCCAACAGTGGAAATGTGACCTTTTAATGCAAAGGTATAGCATAGCTGAAATGGCTCATGTTGTCAGGAATGAAAGAGAGGCCAGTCAAATTCAAATGATGGAATTCTCTAATTACTGAACCATATAGCAGAGCACCTGCCTACTCTCCATCCCTGCCCCAGCACATACAGTACTCTAGTGTACGGCTTTTTGTTGAACACTCAAAGCACTCAGTAGCTAGGATATTGCTTTGTGAACAAAAAGCAGGATGCTTTCTGAAATCACAGGTCAGGGAGATTGTATTCACATGCATTAGGGAACAGGTAAAATCCTCACTATTATGAAAAGGGGACTTCAGAATTCATTTTTGTTGTAGTGATTTTTCATTAAGGGTCCACAGAAGCCGGAAAATTATAAGCTGATATCTAGTCTGTTTCTGTCTTTGAATTAAAAGATGAAAAGCGGCATTTTAAATATTGATGGAAAAAATAAAGAGGACATAATACATGTGGAGGGGTAGTAGGAGGTGGTAAGAGATGTTTCATGTGGACACCTACAGCCACCCTGTCTCACTGTCTTACTCCTTTCTTTTGAACTTGCAGGTATGTTGTTTTTATACTGTTGTGTACATATTTTGCTCTGGTTAGCAGTGTAGAAGTTTGTTTTTTTTTTAAACATATTCCTAGTGGTCAAGAAGTATATTGAACCTTTTGAGAAGAGAAAGGAGGTGTTGGCAATGGCTGCTGGGTAGTAATTCAAGAGAAATGAAACAGCCAGAGCTATAGCTTATTTCTCGTCCTGTCCCTTCCTGCTGCTACCAGGATGCAAAAAAAAAAAAAAACACACAAAATAAATCAGGGGGCACTTTTCATACCTTGATGGTAGTCATGTAAACAGAAATGTGCCTGAAATAATAATTCTCACCTAAAAAGTACTACCTGAAATAACAACATCAAATTTCAGTTAACTGTAGCTTTTATGCCATTGCATATACACGTGTAATTAACAGCAAGATCAACATGAAGGAGCCTATCTAGCACCTGTTTGAGGTGCCAGGTGAGGCTCTCAATAACTTCACATTTTGCTCCTGTCAAATTTTCCCAGACTGCAATGCTGTACCATTCATGTTCCCTTACCATTCTTTGCTATTTATTGAAGTCTGTCTTCCTGCATGTTCTAATTTAATCCCCAGCCTCCATATGATATTCACTACGTGCTCACTAATTCACATTTTGGTATGTATATCTCCTCCCATAAATACATGTTTCTCTATATTGCCAGTATATGGTAACGGTGCCGTATACATAGCAGCATTTTAGGAAGTTTTTGGTTGCTACTGCTATTAACTCATTTGATTTTTGATATCCAGAATTCCAACTAATTTCTAAGATAAGTATGGTGACATAAAAAGCCTTTTACAAAAGATGAGCTTGTCCAAGAAATCATAAACTACTAACTGATTATCTAATAACCAGCTAACTATTAATATTAGGTAGAGACAGAAAGATATGTGCACATCAGAGGTGGTGACTAAAAACACAGTACTAAAAACTATATGTTATGTCAGGTAAAACCAAGATCAATTCTACAACACAGGCTGTTTCTAGAGGATACACAACTAAGTGCACAGCTGTACAATCTGGAAATCTCATGGAAAATTATTCTTGTGAGATTGAGCCATCAAAAGCATGTTATCAAACCTAAGTGGTCGTGATAAGCATACCGCCTTTCAGCCAAATCCAAGTTGTATGCAGATCTTTTCATCACAAATTTAAACGGCACACAAATGTGACTGGTGATATAAAATGTGTTGTAACAACTTATTAGCTGAAATTACCATTTAAATCCCTTTAAGACCAAGTTAAATAAAGGAGAAAATCCATACATCCTTTTACTGTGGAAAACATGCTATTATCAAATGTGGGTGGTCTTTCAGAGGGAATGGCAGCAGTGATTACAAAACCATAGAATTTCTGTTACAGTGTAAGGGTAGGAAGGTACATTTAACCTAATGCTATTCAAGTCAATTCAAGGCAACTGTCTCAATAGTTTGCATTTATAAACAATTAAGACCCATTTACAAGCAATTTAATAATTTTCATTTCAAATAATTTTTGGAGTACCATAAAAATAAAGGATTTCATGATATTGCCTTACCTTTCATTTTACTTTAAGCAAAAACTTTTTTGCCCCTCCTATATTTAATTCTTTTATTTTTTCACTCGTTAGAACCAGAATTGCAATTATAGCAATACGTACTAATTGCAGAAAATTTAAACAACACATACTCTATTTCTATTTTGAGTCAGAAATTGCCAGCTGGGCACCATGGCTCACCTCTGTAATCCCAGCATTTTGGGAGGCAGGGGCAGGCAGATCGTGAGGTCAGGAGTTTGAGACCAGCCTGAACAACATGGTGAAACCCTGTCTCTACTAAAAATACAAAAATTAGCCGGGCGTGGTGGTGCATGCCTGTCATCCCAGCTACTCAGGAGGCTGAGGCAAGAGAACTGCTTGAACCTGGGAGGCGGAGGTGGCAGTGAATGAGCCGAGATCCTGCTACTGCACTCCAGCCTGGGCAATAGAGTGAGACACTGTCTCAAAAAAAAACATAAATAAAATAAAATAAAAAAATAAGAAAGAAATTTTTTGTCACATTGGTTAGAGTATGGTAATAAGATTTACATCATGGGGCAAATTCTCATATGGGTCAGTCAGTTTCATTTCATACTCTAATTAACAGAATCTATCCCTAATCAGTTGTCTGGCTTGTAACAATATGCCACAGGTCATAAGACACAAGCAATAAAAATGATTTTGCATATAGCCTTATCCTGCTTCTGACAAAACAAATCAAAGCTGAATGCCTATACATTACAGATTACAGTGATCTCGCAATAATAAGGACATATCATTTCTCATTAAAGCACTTGACCTCCATAATATACAGGCTTACTTCATTTTATTGCACTTTGCTTTATTATGCTTCACAGATATCGCTTTTAAAAAACAATTGAAAGTTTGTGATAACTCTGCATCAAGCAAATCTATTTTTCCAACAGCATGTGCTCACTTCATATCTCTGTGTCACATTTTTGTAATTCTCCCAATATTTCAAGCATTTGCATTTGCATTATTATTACATCTCTTATGGCGACCTATGATCAGTGATGTTTGAAGTTACTCTTTTACTTGTTTTGGAGTGCCACAAATCGCACCCATATAAGACAATGAACTTAATAAACGTTGTGTGTGGCGGTGTGTGGTGGCTCATGCCTATAATCCCAGCACTCTGGGAGGCCAAGGCAAATGGATCACGATGTCAGGAGATTGAGACAATCCTGGCTAACATGGTGAAACTCCATCTCTACTAAAAATACAAAAAATTAGCTGGGTGTGGTGGCATGCACCTGTAGTCCCAGTTACTCAGGAGGCTGAGGCAGGAGAATCACTTGAACCCAGGAGGCGGAGGTTGTAGTGAACCAAGATGGCACCACTGCACTCCTGCCTGGCTGACAGTGCAAGACTCTGTCTCAATAAATAAATTAATAAATTATTTGTGTGTATTGTGATTGCTCCGCTGATTAGCTCTTCCCCCATCTCTCTCCATCTCCTTGGGCCTGCCTAGTTCCTGAGACTTAACAATATTGAAATTAGGCTGATTAATAACCCTACAATAGCCTCTAAGTGTTAAGGTGAAAGGAAAAGTAGCATGTCTTTCACTTGAAATAAAAAGCTAGAAATGATTAAGTTTAGTGAGAAAGGCATGTTGAAAGCTTAAACAGGTGGAAATCTAGGCGTCTTACCCCAAACCCTTAGCTAACTTGTAAATGCAAAGGAAAAGTTCTTGAAGAAAATTAAAGGACCTGCTGCAGTAAACACATGAACGATAAAAAGGATGAAACATCCTTATTGCTATAATGGAGAAAGTTTTATTGGTCTGGATAGAAGATCAAACCAGCTAGAACACTTCCTTAAGCCAAAGCCTAATCTACAGCAAGGCCCTAACTCTTTTCAATTCTGTAAAGGACAAGGGAGGTGAAGAAGTTTCACATGAAAAGTTGGAAGCTAACAGAAATTGGTTCATAAGGTTCAAGGAAAGAAGCTGTCACCATAACACAAATGTGCAAGGTGAAGTGGCAAGTGCTGATGTAGAAGCTGTAGCAAGTTATCTAGAAGATCTAGCTAAGATAATTGATGAAAGTGGCTACACTAAACAACAGATTTTCAGTGTAGATGAAACAGCCTTCCATTGGAAGAAGATGCCATTAGGACTTTCCTAGCTAGAGAGAAATCAATGCCTAGCTTCAATACTTCAAAGGACAGGCTGACTCTCTTGTTAGGGGCTAATATTGTCTGCACTTTAATTTAAAGCCAATGCTCACTTACCATTCTGAAAATCCTCCTAAAAATTATGCTAAATCTACTCTGTCTGTGTCCTATACATGGAACAACAAAGCCTAGAGGACAGCACATCTGTTTATGGCATTATTTACTGAATATTTTAAGCCCACTACTGAGACCTACTACTCAGAAGAAAAGGATCCCTTACAAAATATTACTGCTCATTGACAATGCACCTGATCAACCAAGAGCTCTGACAGAAATGTACCAAGTGATTAACGTTTTTGTGCTTGCTAACACAATCACCATTATGCAACCCATGGATCAAGGAGTCATTTTGACTTTCAAGTCTTATTATTTAAGAAATACTTTTAGTAAAACTATAGCTGTCTCTGTGAGATCTGGGCCAAGCACACTGGAAATCTTTTAGAAAGGATTGACCATTCTACATATCATTAAGAACAATTGTGATTCACTGGAGCTCAAAATAGCAACAGTAACAGAAACTTGGAAGAAGTTGATTCCAACCCCAATAGGTGAATTTGAGGGGCTCAAAACTTCGGTGGAGGAAGTAATTGCAGATGTGTTAGAAATAGCATGAGAAAGAATTCAAACTGAAGTCTGAAGATGTGACTGAACTGCTGCAATCTTATGATCAAATTTGAAAGGATGAGGACTTGCTTCTTACAAATGAGCAAAGAGACTGGTTTCTTCAGATGCAATCTACTCCTGATAAAGATGCTGTGAACATTGTTGAAACAACAAGTAAAGATTTAGAATACTCTATAGACAGTTGATAAAGCAGCGATAAGGTTTGAGATTATGGATATCAATTTTGAAAAATGTTCTACTATGGGTAAAATGCTATCAAACAGTATCACATGCTAGAAACAAATCATTTATGATAGGAAGAGTCAGTTAATGTGGAAAATTTCATTGTATTTATTTATTTACTTATTTATTTAGAGATGGAGTCTCACTCTGTCACCCAGGCTAGAGTGCAGTGGCATGACCTAGGCTCACTGCAGCCTCCACCTCCTGGATTCAAGTGATTCTCCTGCCCCAGCCTCCTGAGTAGCTGAGATTACAGGCATGTGACACACACCCGGCTAATTTTTGTGTTTTTAGTGGAGACGGGGTTTCATCACCTTGGCTGGGCTGGTCTTGAACTCCTGATCTCAAGAGATCCACTCGCCTCGGCCTCCCCAAATGCTGGGATTATAGGCATGAGCCACTGTGCCCGGCCTGTTGTCTTATCTTAAGAAATTGCCACAGTTACCCAAACTTTCAGTAATCACCACCCTAATCAGTCAGCAACCATCAACACTGAGGCAAGATCTTCCAGTAGATAAAAGGTTATGACTCACTGAAATCTCAGATAATTGTTAGCATTTTGTAGTAATAAAGGATTTTTCAAATTAAGAAATGTACAGTTTTTTTGTTAGACAATGCTATTGCATGCTTAGTAGACTATAGTACAGTGTAAGCATAACTTTATTACGTACTGTGAAACCAAAATATTTGTGTGACGCACTTTATTGCAGTGATCTGGAGCCATACCTGCAGTATCTCTAAAGTATACCTTTAGACCTTTTTAACTATGTGCAAAGAACCTATTGTTTTAATATTTTCCTTGTCTGTGCTTTTCTTATTGACTTCCTTTATAATGATGTGCACTTAGTTATTGTATTAGAAAGGATTTTTTAGAGGTCTCATTATGTTACCGGGGCTGGCCTTCAACTCCTGGCCTCAAGCAATCTTCCTGCTTTGGCCTCCCACAGTGTTGGGATTACAGGCATGCGCTACTGTGCCTGCCTGAGTCCTGATATTTTTGAGAAACAACTATGAGAAGTTTGATTAATCTAAGATGGGTTTCTTTGGCTCTGCAAATTAAAAAAAGATATAGTACTCAGTCCTTACCTTGATGGAGGGGGAAATATCTCAGTCCTAGAGAATATAGCATAATATAGCTCTGATATATGAACTGCAATAGAATACATACCAGACTCTGAGATATGCGTAGACAGTAGATGAGATGGGTGATATATTTTATCAGCCTTCCTATAATCCGTATGATACATTTGGCTGATGTTACTCTACAGCTCCAAAATTATTTTACTACCTTATCTTCATGTTGGAAGAAAATTATGGACAGTTAGTTTCCATGAAGACCCTGACCATATGGTCCACGGATGTGCATCAGAAAACAATCAACAAATTGCAACCGCTCAGCCCACAGTGCTTGCCTGTAATATCAACTGACTGCCTTTCAGCACAGCTTGTTGTCAAAAAGCATGAGTTAGCAGATGCAGAGGCACATTTTGGTATTTATAGATTTGAAAGCATTAATTCCATTATAAATTTGGAAATTTCACTTTTCTGATGTTGACAGTCTGCATATCTTTCTTTGTTTCTCTATCCTGTGTGATGATCATGGAGAGGGGCAGAAATAGTTCCTCCCTTCAAATGACTGTGTTGTGAGCTCATTCTCATTAACAATGCCACTGATTTTGATGACATGCATTATATGGATATAATTTTAAAAGATCTTTCCCCAGTTTTTAGTACTATAAAAAGCTTGATTAGGCAATTTGTTCTTTTCATTATGCCAACTAATAAGACATCAGTTGAAAGAACAGTGAAAACCAATAAAAGGCACGAATATTCACACGGAAAAAATTCCTCTGAATGAGAGATGCCTGTATGGACCAAAAATGAATAGGAGATATACCAAAATGTTTTAACTGCTCAGGGTAGAGCAAAAGCATTACCTAATGCATTTCAAGTTACCTTGGCTCTGATGAAACGTTAAACATTGCATAAAACAAAGGTTTTCTATGATTTCAACAAATGGAGGCTCAGTGTGATATTGATGCCTGTGTTATCTATCTTACTGCAGGAATTTTTAAAGACTCATTCTGGTTTTTTAGTTTGCAACAATATTTTAACCCGTACTGCTATTCTGTAAGTCTATATAAGCTTTATTTCTGAAGATAAGTAACGAGGGTCATTGCCTAACTATATAGAAGTTTTTGTATTTGAAGTGCACACCATTAACAGATGATTTTATGTATGTGCTACTCTTCCCACACAAATAACACAATGGGTGTGCTTATTTGGGTGGTAGTTTTGTCCTATCTACTTTATCAACTACATGCTTAAAAGAAGTGTGAATTCTATATTTTGTAAATTATCGATGTATTAGAGTGAATTATACAAATAACAACGCATATTACTTCAAAGTAAAACTACCTTTAAAGATTTTTCTCAGAGAATTTTCATGTTAGAAACAGTGGTGAAGTAGAAGTGGCACATGGCAATCTCTGAAGCCCAATAGTGTCCCTTTCCCCATTATATATCCTGTCCTTTTAGTCTTAGAATGCCAACAGAAAAGGGGAAAGGGGTACCAAATGAGGAGATAGCAGGCAACTGAAGATTAACCTTACCCACTTTATAATTTTACCGTATTTCAATTCTGCTATACAAAGCACAGATATCAGAGTGACGTCATTTTAGTTCATAAAATTCGAGTGAACTTGAGCTTAGTGACCTTGAATGTTGAATTGCTCTCCCAGGTGACATCAAATGGTGAACAATGCCTCCTTTGTGGGGACAGTCAAGAAAAACCCAGTTCATTGGATAGTAAAGTCAACCATTAGTAGAACAAGAATCTCATAAATTGCTACTGTTCTATAAATCAATTCAAAACAGTTTTAGGATTTACTAGATCTTTGCAGTATAGAATATTCTATACTGCAAAGATCAAAAATGCAATCAGCACAACAATTAACATAACACATATCAAAGAATGAGGCAAACTCATTTGGATTCCTCCCAATACTATAGAACAGCATACCTGAAAATGAATAAACCCAACTTCATATCTTCTTGAAAGCCTTTGGGTCATTTATGAAATAAGGAGTTATTTTATTTTGTCTCCATTTATTTTAAATATAGAAGCTAGTTTATCAGAAAGTTTATTATCACAACAGAAAAACACATCGTATCCTAGTTTTGTGATCTTGAATGCATTTCTAGTTCAACAAATAACTCAACTTAGGTCCTGTGTCTAATTATATAGCACATCAGGTTCGTAACTTGGCAATAATATTTTTCCTTTATAATGTATGCACAGGCTTTGCAAATGTATTGAAAATTAATTACTTTTCCCCTTGTTTTGCAGGATATTTTGTGTATGTGTATGTCTAAGAGCTTGAACAAATTTCTCTATGATAAAAAAGAAAGATAAATTTGATGCATTATTCTTCCAGGTGGCTTAGAGCAAGGTTGTATAGAGGTACACAAATCAGACATATCAGCTTGGCAAACCCTTGTGTTGATGACTTTATTTTTCTTTATCTGAGAACAATTGTACAATTTCCTAAAAGTAGTTCAATTATTCTACTGCCACTTTCAGATCTGTATTAATCACACAGTCATTAATACCCGGGATACTGAATCCTCACTATAACCTTGTTTTTTTTGAGCAGCATGAATGAAATTAAACTACATGTAAATTGAGATGTTAAAGATGAGACTCTAAGTTAGGTTGACTTTTTTAAACCAGGGCTTAAGATTAAATCATATGACATGAAATTTTACTGTACCATGCATCATGCTATAATAAAGGCATCTGTGCTATCACTATGTCACCAACAAATACACTAAAAGACTAAGTATGCCAATATTATCAAGCATCTTCTCTCCAACCACTTGTCAAGTAAAACTTGTTTCCTTACTTAGATTATAGAATTATACTAAAGGTCATTATTGATTCAGGATGTCTTAAAAGTCTGTCTAACAATCATGACATTAGATTTCCAACTTCAGAATGACTGTAGCATAGTCTTATGAAATACTGGCATTAAAAATTAGGCATGGCTTAACAGCTTCAAAGAAAAGTGTTGCCAGATTTGTTACCTTCCATGAAAACAGGTAATTTTTAGTAAAATACCATCAGAGCTAATTGATCACAACAGGTATCTGTGATATGCCCACATTTTTAGGGCTCCTAAATATTAAAATGAATTAGTGAAGGTGATTTTTTTCCTAAAGCTCTTTAAATGTAAAGCTTTCACATGTTCGGGACAATTTGGTGTCATCTCTCCTGAATGCAATTGCATGCACTCAGTAACCTCCAACATTACTATTGATTTTTTTTCTTCAAATTTCATTTATCAGCCTATGTGAAAGTATTTCTGACCCATTTTGAAGGCTACTAACTTTTCGTTAAGGAAAAGCAAAGGGAAAACATTTGGGATATCATCTATGTCTTTTAATAATGAGAATTATTTATTTATTTATTCATTGTAACAAGAAAACAATAATTTCATTATTTCCCTATCTAGATACAAACTACAAACAGCCTGAGATTGATCAAATGTACTGGTTGTTAATTAATTTTGACTCTGGCCATATTAACTAGCATGATCTCTTGGACTGCCTATAATTCAAAATAAGATGATTCTCAAAAGAACAAATTTTAAATATCAAGTTTTATAACATAGAGGTAAAATTATGAATAAGTTACTTTTACCACTACCATCATCAAAGAAACAAGAGGACATAGTAATTATAATATAATTCTACTGTAAATAGGATTGGATACAAAATAGTTATCAATTTATTAACAATGACATCCTTATAATGGATTGTGGTGGTTCCCTAGTACCAAAAACAGCAAGAAAAAGAAAAGAGAATAAATCTGTTCAAACATATGATGAGTTGTTTTCTGTGGTAAGTTCCTGTTTCATAGAGAAAAGATGAGCAATTTCGAAATAGCCCTTGTCCATGAAGTTCTAGTAAGCTAATGTTTTACCAATTTGGAGACAGGGAACATACTTGAAGTGACCTAAGACCTCCACAAAAATCTTGCAAAAATATGAACATTGTCAGAAACAGAGCCTCATCCAATCAGCTAGAAAGCCTTAGGAGAAGAAAAAAACGAGATTTCCTGGTAAGAATAAATTCTGCCTCAAGATTGAAGCATCAACTTCTGCTTCCAGACTGCTGGCTTGCCCTACAAACTTCAGACTTGCCAGCCCTTTCAGTTATGTGAGCCAATCCTTAAGACAATGTGTGCGTGTGTGTGTGTGTGTGCGCGCGTGCACATGCGTGTGAGCACGTGCACGCTCTGAAATAGATGTAAAGATATATTCTATTGGCTCTGTCTCTTTCTCTGGAGAACCCTGACTGATACAGATATTTGCACATACACAGACACACAAGTCTTTAAACATTTTTATAGATGTAAATGTCAAATATTCTTATTTTTTAATTGCCTGCTAATTGAAATGACATACTACCCAAGCCTACAAATTATGTCTTATATTCCATAACATGGGTCAGTACATAGAGGTCAAAGCCAGGCGAAGTCACTGAAACATGACACTGATTTAAAGCAAACTGAAATTTTATTCTAAAACAGCAGTTTCAAAATTATTTATGCACAACCAAACAAATAGACTAACCTAAGGAATAAACAATTTTGTAAGTAACCTTATTGGTATCCTCATGCTATCTTATTGGCACATCAATGGAATGGAGGAAAGATTTCCTTCAAATATCCTCAGGTTATTTAGAAACAGTATCTTGAAAGAAAAAAGGCCACTAGGCCACCACTACCAAAACAAAGAAAAGCCATCTAACTTCCTGGAAAAACTGACTATACTTTCAACTATGAATGTATTAATCAGATATATCTAGAGGAGAAAGAAAAACCATTACATTAACAAGATTCCCTTTATAGACTACTGTTAAAATTAAAAATGGGTATTACCTTAAACAGATTAGAATAGATTTAAACAAATACTGGAATCAGACAGCATGACCAATTATGTCCTTCAGAGATTCAATGGAAACCCAATTTGACTATCTGTCCTTTGCTTAAAATATTTGATGGACATTCTAAGACAGTTTTATCACTGAAATGCACATTTCCATTTTGCTTTTTCAAAATATGTACGAGCCTTCCCTAAGTAAGATTTGGAATGTTTCTCTACCATTTCTCCTTTTATGTTAGAAATGCAAGTACCTGCATTACACTTGAAATTATGACTGATACGCAGCATCTCTTTTCTTAGAGATAGTTCTCAAGAACTGAGGTCAGCTCTTTGAGAATGAATATGAGCTTCTTCATGAAAGAAGCAAACATAGGGCAACTGGGAGGACAAAAGAAAAATAGAAATGGTTTCCTTTTATCCTAATTTTCTCCTCGGATTCAACAAAAGCCAGACTACTTGTGAAGTAATGAATATTCAGTAACATATTCTGTTGCTACAGTGTTCTAAGAGGAATTGACTCAAAAATAAAATAATAAAATAAAAAATAAAATAAAAACATGTAACCTCCTATCACAGCTCTACTTCAAAAAGCGTCTTGCAAATTTGAGTCTGAAGCACTCCCTTTGTTATGTATTTTTAAAGGCAAAATATGCTCCCTTCTTTTTCCTTTGTGAAATTGTTTAATCAGTACTATCTTCTGGTTTTGATTTTTTCTTTTCACTAAATAAAGGAAGCCTATGATATCCCTTGCAAATCTAAAGAGAAAATGAAATAAGGACAATGCTATAAATATATAGACAGAATGGCAATGTTACAAAACATTTTAAGAAATTTGCCTAGTAATAGTCATGTGATTAAGGAGTTCTTTATTTTATTCTTACCCTCTAAATAGCCTGAGAAAAAAAGCTAATATTTTTCAAAATTCATAATCAGTATTGATTACCCAGAACCCTTAATGGTTTTCAACTTTAACAATTGGGTTTTCAATATTATTATACTAAATATGTATTTCAAATTAACATACTAAATATAGACAATGTTTAAAAGATATTAAATATAATTTTACTTTTTCTAATAATTCATGGTCATTAATGAATTCAAGGTGTATTTAACACAATGAGAGTGTTTGCCCCTACCAGACTATTATTAGAAGTAATGGTGTATGGTGCTTACAAAGAGTTGAGAATGGTGCCTGCATCTACCAGCCAGAGATGAAAACCTCATGATTCATAGAGTATTAGGAGTGTAATCAGAAGGATCTTCCCATAGTAGTGTGGACTTATTCCCATATTGAACACTGCTCTTATATTGACAAATAAATCTTAAAAGCAAGTCCCCAAAAGATCAAACAATTTTCAAATAATTTAACTGCAATATAGAGCCAAGCTGGAAAATATTTATAGAAATGCAAAAATATTTAGCATCCAGAAAGGTAAAATTCATATCTGACATCCAATTAAATATTACTAGATATGAAGAGAACCAACAAAATACAACCAATAATGAAAGGAAAAATCAGTTCATGGAAAACAAATAAGAGCTGAAATTGATGACAGAATTAGTAATTACATTAAAATAGTTCTCATAACTGAATTCCATATAATCAAAAATTTAGTAGAAATATAGAAGACATATTAAAAGACCCAAACTAAATTTTAAGAGATGAAATATAATATAAAACATGGAAAATAAACTACATCAATTCAGAACTGAATAGATATTACAAAAAGATTAGTAAACTTGAAGACATAGCAATAAAACTGTCCAATGAATCACAGGGAGAAAAGATCATTTAAATAATAATAACTATCAGTAAGCTCTAGGACAAGTTAAAGTGGCCAAATACATATGTAATTGCAATTGTTAAAGAGGAGGCAGAAAAAAATTTGAAGAAATTATGGCCAACAATTTTCCATATTTGATGAAAACTATGATCCCATAGATGCAAAAATTTCAGTGTATTATTGATGAAAACTATGATCCTGTAAATGCAAAAAGTTCAATATACCACAAGTACAAAAGCATGAAGAAAACTCTAATCAGGCATATAATAAGTATATTGCTGAAAGCTAGTGATGAAGAGAAGCTCTTAAAAGCAGTGAGAGAGAAAAAAAGCCTGCTGCATACAGAAGAACAAAAAGTGACAGCCAATTTTTTGTCAGAAACAAAGTAAGTGAGAAGACAGCGCAGCAGCATGTTTAAAATAGTCTAGACTCCATAGCCCATGAATCTATGACTCTACCATGAAAAATGTGAAGGCAAAATAAAAACTATTCAGAAATATAAAAACTGAAATAATTTAGCAGCAGCAGATTCACACTACAAGAAATGTTAAAGTCCTTCAGGCAGAAGGAAAAGATATACCAGATGGCAATCTGGGTCTACAGAAAGGAAATAACACTAGGAATGGTAACTACCTGGATACACACTAAGAATGCTTTTATCCTTATTACTGAACTCTCTTTCAATTATAATTGACTGTAAATAAAAATAATAATAATGTATTGTGGCTTTTGTGAAAGTAAGGTTGTTAAAATACTCAGTAGTTTTCCTTTATCCACTGTTTCATTTCCATGGTTTGAGCTGCTCGCAGTAAGCCACAGTCTGAAAATATTACATGAAAATTCCAGAAATAAACAATTCATAAGTTTTAAATTGTGTGCCATTCTAAGTAACGTGATGAAATCTTGCACCACCCCACTTTATACCACCCAGGATGTGAATCATCCCTTTGCCCAATTATCCATGCTGTATACACGACCTACCTGTTAGTTACTTAGTAGCTGTCAGAATTATGAGATCCCCTATCATGGTATTGCATTGCTCATGTTCAAGTAACCTTTATTTTACTTGATAATGGCTCAAAAATCAAATGAGTAGTGATGCTGGCATTTTGTTATAATTTTTCTATTTTATGATTATTGTTGTTAATCTCTCACTGGGCCTAATTTATACATTAAACTTTATCATGGGATAGGAAAAAAACCATAATGTAAATAGAGTTAGGTACTACCTAAGGTTTCAGGTACCCTCTGGGAATCTTGGGACATATCCCCACAGAAGGGAAGGGGTGGGACTGCTGTACATTAAGTGGTATATCACTTGAGGCTTGAGCATAACATTTAAAGATATATATATTATAAATCCAAAGTAATATAAAAAAAATGGGGATGATTTGAATTAGATAGATCTACTGCCCTTTAATTTGTTCTTCTCAACAATCATTTAAAATAGAAGTTCTCTTTGAAAGATCTGATGAAAGCTACAGACTCTTTCCAAGCACTGAAGACTTTTAAGATTTGGCAAATTATTTCAGGGAGAACCACGAACATGCTCCTTAATGATGAAAAATATCTTCTTTATAATTTGTGGATAAAGTCCTCTTGGGCTGACACATTCAAACACATTCAATAAATACTGATCACTTATATTTAGCCAGATACTTTGCTAGGTACTACTAGTTTGAGGCAAAGAAAGGTATGGGAACCTAGCTCTCAGATGAAATATAGTAGAAAATTAAAACTACCACCCATAGCCCTCTAGCAAAACAGTATGAGGGTGACAAGAATGAAGGATTCTGTATTATCTGATAAATGGTCCACTTCAATAAGGCTTTAAATGCCTGGATTTTGGATATTATTTTTATCTAGGATGTCGAAGTATGACATTACGATAGGATGATCATTTTTCTCCACAATTGTGGAGAATACTCTTATAAATAGTAAACCAATGTTACTAAGGATTCAGAAATATTTTCAAAAATTTTATGGCTTTGATTGTATTAAATTCATAAACAAAATTATTTTTGTTTAATAAAATGTCACAAAATGCTAACATAAAATGTAAGGGAAAAATCCAATTGTGGCCTTAAAGTTCTACTAAACTGTAAAGGCAGAAATTATAACACAGGTAATATGTTCCTCACAGCACCAGAATTTTGCTCTATTTTCTATTTTCATTTCCTACCACATCTAGATTTGTTGTGATAATCAAATGAAAAAATGTATAAGACACTATTTTGTAAACTGTAAAGTGTCTTGTGAAGAAGGCTGAACGTTAAGACATGCTCAAAAGAAAATTCATATTTCTTCAATTTTGGACTAATTATATTTAAAATACTAATCAGAAATTCTTAATTATGGGAATTGATCACATGACATTGATTTTATGGAATTACCTCTTAAGGTTCTTGTCATTAGTTAGCTCCTCTGAGCTTTCAAGATCACTGAGAACAAGGCTCACCATCAGCATTTTCCCATTGTGAGCAACTATAAGTATCTAATGAGAGTAATTTGCTTTCTTTTTGTGTGTATGTACAATTTGGCATGCATGTTACTTTCAGAGCAACAATAAGACTAACAGCGGACACTTATATTGCATTCACAATATGTTTGATACCATTCTAAGAACTTGATCTACCTTAATTAATTTAATGCCCCATAGCAATAAACAGTTATACCCAATCTCTGGAAAGCTGGGTGTGGTTGGCTGGAATTTACTACAGCTTCTGCTGGTAAACAACATTGTTAAAAGAAGTGTCATTTAAACAGAGGTAGTTTGTAATTTTGCATGTTATCACTCCTTTATGGGAGCTAAAAATTAAAACAATTGAACTCATGGAGGTAGAGAATAAAATTATGGTTACCAGGGGCTGGGAAAGACAGTGGGAGTGCAGGGGAAGTGGAGCTGGTTAATGGGTACAAAAGTATAATTAGATGAATGAATAAGATCTAGTATTTGATAACACAACAGGGTAACTACCATCAACAATAATTTATTGTACACATTAAAAAAACTAAATGAGTATAATTGGAATGTTTGTAACACAAAGAAATATTAAATGCTTGAGGTGATGGATACCCCCATTTACCCTGAAGAAATTATTACATACTGTACAGGTATTGATCAACTTACGACCTATGCAACTTACAATCATTCGACTTTACGACCACAATCGCTAGCCACGACTGCTCCGCTGTAGATTTTTGGAAACACTACAACATTTTGATGTGTATCAAGAATATCGCTACCGCCTAGGAGGCTGTGATGACAAAGTGCGTGAATGGCATCTGGAAAGATTGTGTTAAGCACTATGTTAATGATTTTGACAGATTTGACAGTGAACATGAACTTGAAATGATTCGGGAAAAAATAGTAAAACTCGCTAAAGACCTTTCTTTGGAGTGTGAAATGGAAGATGTCGAAGAGTTGCTAGACAGAGAATCCAGAGAACTTACAAATGAAGAGCTAATCGAACTGGAAGAAGAAAGAGTGGCGGAAGAAGAAAGAAGAGAAGCAGAGAAAGAAGAGGAGGAGCCAGAAAGAAAGTTCACCACTAAGAGATTATCAGACGGTTTATCTTTACTGAATAAACTTCTTATACATTTCGAAGCAATGGACCCAAACATAGAACGATTTGCAAGGATTGAACGGATGGTGCACAATGTGTAATCCCCACGTCAAAGGCAGGACCAGGTGGAGGTAACTGGATCATGGGGGATGTTTCTCCCATGCTGTTCTCATGATAATGAGTGAGTTCTCAAAAGACCTGATAGTTTTATAAGCATTTTGCATTTCCCCTGCTGGCACTCACTCCGTCCTGCTACCCTGTGAAGAAGGTGTCTGCTTCTCTTTTGCCTTCCACCATGATTGTAAGTTCCCTAAGTCCTCTCCAGCAATCCAGAACTGTGAGTCAGTTAAACCTCTTTCCTTTATAAATTACCCAGTCACAGATATTTCTTCATAGCAATGTGAAAACAGACCAGTACACAAACTATCCTCTTCATTCTAAATACAATTGTGGCATATAATTGAGCTACCATGAGTGATCTTACTCACATTTTCCAATACCTTTTTATAACCAATTTATTTTTAATCAGCCTATTATTTTAGGGGAGTATTAGATATACAGAAAAATTGCAAAGATGCTAGAGAGTTACCACGTTCCCTGCAGCCAGTTTCCGGTATTATTAATATTTTGGTATGGTACATTGGGTACAATTAATTAACCAATATTGATGCATCATTATGAACTGAATTTTGTAATTCATCCATATTTCTTAGTTTTTACCTAATATATTTTATCTGTTCCATGACCACATCCAAGATACCACATTACATTTAATTGTCAGTCTCCTTGGACTTCTCTCGGTTGTGACAGTTCTCAGACATTTTTTATTTTTGAAATAACTTGATAGTTTTGTGGAGTACTGATATAATTTGTAGAATGCCCCTCAACTTGAAATTGTCTGATGTTTTTCCCATTGTTAGAGAAAACAGTGTAATTAAATTCAATACTTTATGTAATCTCATGCGGTAAGGCATTAATTTCCGATTCAGTTAACTACATTTTGTTGTTGCTATAGTTGTTTACAATAGCCTGCCTCTGAACTGTGACAAACTCTGCATTTAATCTAGATGTCATATTAGGCTATTTGGTGATATATTGCTAGTATATTTCATTAACACATGTTGTCTGATTGGGTGCTTTTATAGCAGCAAAATATTAAATTTATATTCTTTCATTCTTAATGTATTTTGTTGGTAATCCATTCTAGGCATTATTTGCCTTGGATCTTCCCAACATATCTGAGGCATCATAACTGCTTTAGTTGATCCTCAAATCTTTTATGTCATCAATTTGCTCTATTTCTCAAAAGCAAAACTATCCTTCTGGGAATGGTCATTATACCTAACAATGTTTTCTTATTTAATTTTTAATTTTTTTTTGAGACAATGCCTTGCTTTGTCACCCAGGCTGGAGTACAGTGATGTGATGTTGGCTCACTGCAATCTCTGCTTCTTGGGTTCAAGTGATTCTCCCACCTCAGCCTACTAAGTAGCCAGGAACACAGGCACATGCCAAGACACCTGGCTAATTTTTATATTTTTAGTAGAGACAAGGTTTCGCCATGTTGGCCAAGCTGTTCTTGAACTCATGAGCTCAAATGATCCACTTGCTTGGCCTCCCAAAGTATTGGGATTACAGGCATGAGCCACCATGCCTGGCCCCTAACAATGTTTTTCTTCATTTATTTGGTGTTTTAACCTCATATTCTATTGCCTCATACATTAAGTAAATAGTTTGAATTTTGAGGTACTTATTACCAGGCTATGATTGTTTTAAATAGTCTTAAATAATTGCTCAGTTTATTTATGTGGGCACAGAAAATGTGACTAAATGGATTGTGAGCCAAATTCCAGGAAAGCAACAGAGAAATATGAGTTCCTGCACTCTCATTTCACCCCTCTGTCATTGTGTCATGATGAATCACATCCACCACTGGTGATGTTCATTTGACAAAACTGTGTTTCCTATTGAAACACTGCCTATTATCCTGAATTTGTACTGTATGGCAGTTTATATTCTAGAGGATGGAATAGTTTAAGATAACTTTAACACAAACAAAAAGACAAAGAAGTCAAAAGAAAGGAATAATCAAAGTCCATTCAGTACCACTTACTCTAAACTATGTTTGATACAACACAATTCCAACATCTTAAAATAATTTGAAAATTTCCCAGTATAGTATGCATTAATCCATAGAAGAATTCAGTATCATATAATACAAATTTTCTATATCTAATAAAAATAAACATCTCTAACTACATTTTCTTATTGTAGTAAAATGAATATAAGATTTACAATTTTATCCATATATAAGTGTATGGTTTATGGCATTAAGAACAGTCACATTGCTGTGAAACCATCACACTACTCATCTATCTATATCTATCATATATAACATATATACATCTTATTGGTTCTTTATTCTGTATATTAATATCTCATCAGATATATAATTTGCAAATATTTTCTCCCATTCTGTGAATTGCCTTTCATTACATTGATAACGTTCTTTGATGCAAACAAATTTTTAATATTGATGAGTACAATTTATATTTTTCTTTTATTTACTACACTTTTAGTATTGTATCTAAGAACTCATTATCAAATCCAAGGGCACGAAGCTTTCCCCTATGTTTTTACCTAAGAATTTTATAGCATTAACTCTTGCTTTTACGTTTTTCAACCATTTTGAGTTAATATTTGTATATAATATAGAATAAGGATTCAACATCACTCTTGCATATGAATATCCTTTTCTCCAAGCACCATTTGTTGAAAACACTGCCCTTTCCAAATTGAATAATCTTGTCAACCTTGGTGAAAATCATTTGACCACCTACAAAAGAATTAATTTCTGAAATCGCCTTTGAATTCCATTGTTCTGTTAGTTTGCCTTTATGCCAGTATTACACTGTTTTGGTTTCTGTAGATTTGTAATAAGTTTTAAAATTCAAAAGTATTAATCCTCCAACTTTGTTCTTTCTCAAGACTGTTTTGTATGTTCATAGTCCCTTGAAATTTCATATAAATATAAATATAGGGTTTTCCACTACTGCAAAACAGGTAATTTTGATAAGCATTAAAATTTTAGATTGCCTTGTCTTGTGTATTATTGACATCTTAACAATATTATACCTTTTATTAAACATGAGGTGTCATTTCATTGGTTTTCTTTAATTTCTTTCAGCATTGTTGTTTTCAGTGTACAAATCTTTCAACTCATTGTTTAAAGAATAGTCCTATTTTATTGTTTTTGATGCTATCAAAATGAAGTTTTTTATTTCCTCTGGATTACTCATTGTCAGTGTATAAAATGCAACCAATTTTTTTGAGACAGTGTCTCCCTTCTGATTTATTTTTGTGTATATATTATAGATATTTTCTTTGTAGTTTCCTTGAGTATTGCATATAATAACAAAAGTTGTAACAACCCATTTTCTATTGATATCAGCTTAACTATAATCACTTACAAAATCTTTACTGCTACTCAGTTCTGTCCCCTTCCTGCTTCATGTTATTAATGTCACAAATTATATCTTTACACATCGTATTTATTAACATAGGTTTATAATTATTTTTATCTATTTGTCTTTTAAGTCCTGTAGAAAATTAAAAATGAACTTCCAAATAAAAATCACATTAATACTTTTTTTTTGTACTTTAGGTTCTGGGGTACATGTGCTGATCATGCAGGATTGTTGCATAGGTACATTCTTGGCAAGGTGGTTTGCTTCTTCCATCCCCCCTACACCTGTAATTCATATTTCTCCCCATGTTATCCCTCCCAGCCTCCCCACCCCCCACTGTTCCTCCCTTAGGCCCCGCAACTGCCCCCAGTGTATAATGCTCCCCTCCCTGTGTCCATGTGTTCTCATTGTTCAACATCCACCTATGAGTGAGAAGATATGGTGTTTGGTTTTCTGTTCTTGTGTCAGTTTGCTGAGAATGATGGTGTCCAGATTCATCCTTGTCCCTACAAAGGACATGAACTCTTGCCGTGTGTTCTCCTTCACTATAGATCTTTACATATACATATGGCTATGAGTTAACATCTAGCATTCTTTCATTTTTCCCTGAACTACTTTCTTTAGAGTAACTACTTTCTTTCTTTATTGGAAACAATAAAGCAGGTTTAGCGATAATAAACTCCCTAAGATTTTTCTTTTTAACCTTTGAATGTCTTAATTTCTTCATAAATTTTAAGGACAGTTTTGCTGAATACAAAATTCCCAGTTGCCAATTTTTCTTATACCACTTTAAATGTAGTGTACCACTGCCTACTGTCTTTCACTGTTTTGGTTGCCAAATCTGCTGGAAATCTTACTGAGGTTCCTCTATACATGACAAGCCACTTTTCTTTTGCTAATTTCAAGATGTTCTCTTTGTCACTGGCTTTTGACAATTTAATTACAATATTTCTTTGTGTGAACATCTTGAGTTTATTCTGCTTAGAATTTGTTGATCTTTTGGACTTGTAGATTCATGTCTTTCATCGAATTTGGAAACTTTGCTGCCATTACTCAAGTAATCTTTCTATATTTTTCTCTCTATCTTCTCCTTCTGAGACACCCATAACGAATATGATCTTTTTCTTCATTTATTTTTAAACTTTTTCTTCTTAGACTCCTTAATTTCAATCTTCTAAGTTAACTGGTTCTTCTACCTGGTTAAATCTTCTATTGAACTTTTCTATTAAAATTTTCAATATATTTATTGTATTTTTCATCACTCAAGTTTCTTTTCTGTCCCTTTTGAGAACTTGTATCTCTGTTGAAATTCTCATTTTTTTTGATGTTTTATTTTTCTGATTTCTTCTGATTACTTTTTTCTGTTTTCCTTTATCATTTGAGCATGTTTAAGATAGTTGTTTTAATGTCTTTGTCTAGTAAATCTGATGTCTGCATTTCCTCTGGAATGATTTCTGATTATTTATTGTGTTACTTTGAATGGGCCAAGTTTTTATATTTCTTTGTATGCCCTATTATTTTTGTTATTGGAAATTGAGCATTTGAAAAAAACCGCTGCCTTTCTTACTCTTTACAGACAGAATCTGTGTTGGCATAGTCCTTCACTAATTAGTTGAGTGTATTTTTAGCCTTATTATCTCAATGAAAAAGCATAAGGTCTCAAAACTTTCAAGACAATGCATCTTACTTTGGCATATGTGTGGCTTTCTAAATTCTGTATACATGGCTGCTTTTAAATTATTGATTTCCTAAGGACTCTCATATCAGCTATCTTTGGTGCTTTAAATGTTCTACTATATGCTTCTCTGCTTAATTTCTTGCCCCAGATGTCTACAGATCTGTTGTTTCTATGTAGTTTTTATGTCTGGTACTTTCTGCTGTTTTTCCATGCTTGAAGTCTGATGTCACTTTTCCATACCTGAACTCTGAGTTAAGTAAAAAAGAGATCAGTCCTTCAGGTAGTCTCCAGTTAAAATATCACTATATGGTCTACTCTGTTACTTCCAGTTGGAGAAAAGGAACTGGGAACTGGAATGCTTCCTCCTCTGGACCAAGACCATGCCACATGAGAGAGTAGGCAGAGCAAATTGGAGTTAAAACATCCTAAAATGCCCTATTGTTTCCAATGTGGCTTTTCTTGACTGGGCGTTCATTTAATTGTTCTTAATCTTTGAATGTTAACCAAAGCTCCTTTAAAGTTACTGTAGCCAGTTTCTAGTAGTTTTTATTATTGTTGCCTTTAATGTTTCAGTAGACAAATGAGGACCTGGAACTTCCTAGTTAACCCTTTTGCAGCTGTCCCAACTGTAGTTTATTTTTTCTTTTTTGTCTTTTTTATGACCCTGATAGCATAAGTGTACAATGTAGAAAAGTCTAGATACAGAGTCCAATATGCTGCATTAATAAAGCATTGTTTATAGAGTTGCACACATATATATCACCTTCTTAATTTTTATGTTAATTTAAATCTTGAGAAAAAACAACAAGATCTATTTAGTAAACATCTATTATATAAAAAGAACTATGAATAGCATGGGATAAGGGGAGAAAATAACAGTGTAATAGCAGTGACATGAGATCTGAAGTAGAATTCAACTGGATTCAACACCAAACCTGGCCTTGGGCAAATTATCCAATACATAATGATTCATTTGCCTCATCAGTCACTGGATAGTAGCCTGAGTATTAAAGCTATCCTGCTTTGGTTTGAATCTTAACGCTGACAGTTGTTAGCTATGTGATCTTGAGAGAGTCATTGAACCTGTTTTTCCTTATCCAAAATTGGGATAATTAAAGCATGTACCTCATATTAGTGTAATAAAGATTAAATAAGTTCATTGTATAAAATTCTTAGAACAGTGTGTTGCAATGCTCTTAGATATTATCATCTGTAAAGTGGTATAATAACTACTTTCCAGAGTTCCCATAAGAAATAAATGGAATAATTTACATGATGGCAATAGAGGTTAATTTAATGTGTCAACCTGACTAGGCCATGGAGGTGCCCCATTTGGTAAAACATTATTCTGGGTTTTCTTTTTTTTTTTTTTTTTTTTTTTTGAGACGGAGTTTCGCTCATGTTACCCAGGCTGGAGTGCAATGGCGCGATCTCAGCTCACCGCAACCTCCGCCTCCTGGGTTCAGGCAATTCTCCTGCCTCAGCCTCCTGAGTAGCTGGGATTACAGGCACGCACCACCATGCCCAGCTAATGTTTTGTATTTTTAGTAGAGACGGGGTTTCACCATGTTGACCAGGATGGTCTCGATCTCCTGACCTCGTGATCCACCCGCCTCGGCCTCCCAAAGTGCTGGGATTACAGGCTTGAGCCACCGTGCCCGGCCTTGGGTTTTCTTATGAGTTTGTTTTTGGATGAGAGTAACATTTAAACCAGTAAACTGAGTAAAGCATATTGTCCTCCCTAATGTGGGTGAGGCTTATCCAATCAGTAAAAACCCTGAATTGAACAAAACGATTGACCCTTCTCTGAGCAAAAGAGAATTCTTTCTGCCTATCTTTAAAGTGGAACATCAGCTTTCTTCCTGACTTTGGATTCAAATTGACACACTGGACTCTCCTGGTTCTCAAGCCTGTTGACCTTTTGACTGGAACTATATCATTAGCTTTTGGGTTATCTGTCTTCTGGATTCAGGCTGTAGCTAAACTATTGGCACCCCCTGTTCTCCAGATTGCTGACTTAACCTGCCTCTATCAGGACTTCTCAGTCTCCATTATTGCATGAGCCAATTACTTATAAATCTCTTTCTATATATATAGATGTATGTGTGTATACATATAGATGTATACACACACACATAAACCCTATTGGTTTTGTTTCTCTGGAGAATTCTAATACAATGGTACTTGGTGTCCAATGCATGTTTGTGTTTTAAGCCCTGACAAGAATACACCAAACACTGAATTACTACCTTCAGGGAGCTTACTACTAACTCTGACCCTGATATGCATGTTGATGCTCCACTCCCATCCCAAGTGGCCTCCACCATGCAGTCACTATAACTCAAACAAATTTCAAATTAGAAGAAATAGCTTTAGAAGCATATGGGACATACACAAGATTGTCTTGACTAAAGATTAAAAAGGAAATGAGATAGAAATGTACTTTCCTTGTGACCTGATATACTGATTGAAACTAACTGAGCTATACAGGTTTGGGAAGAGAATGAAGGAAATAAAATGAAGAAAGAGAAATGGGACTTTAAATGTCTGCCAACTCAAGGCACTAATAATGAAAACAAAGGAAAAAGAAAAAGAAAGAAAGAAAGAAAGAAAGAAAGAAAGAAAGAAAGAAAGAAAGAAAGAAAGAAAGAAAGAAAGAAAGAAAGAAAGGAAGGAAGGAAGGAAGGAAGGAAGGAAGGAAGGAAGGAAGGAAGGGAAAAGAAAGAGAGAGAGAGAAGGGAAAGAAGGAAGAAAAAGAGAAAGAAGAAAGAGAAAGGAAGGAAGGAAGGAAGGAAGGAGGGAAGGGAAAGAAAGAAGAAAAAGAAAAAAGAAAGAAAGAAAAGAAAAGAGAAGAGAGAAAAGAAAGCAGGCAAAAAAAAAAAATGCACGATGTTATTTTTAGAGTAGATGGTGAAAATAAGCCCTTATGGGCAGAGTGATTAGATGTTTTCTGTAACCAGGAAAGCCTTAACTAAGGCTTTCGGAGAAGGGGAATTTAAAGGTAAATTCAAGATTGAGTCAATACAGGTAGTCTTTCTGCCAGATTATAAACCAATATCACTAAAATTAATCATTAGAATGTAACATATTCCCTTCTCTGTCAGATTTCTAAAACCCAGAAAATACTTTACCTTTATTTGAAAATTAAGATGAGACATATAAAACAAGTAGAAGCAGGAAAAAAAGATAGATAAAACAGCATATGGGAAGGCATTATTCCATAGTACTTTCAATGTATTTATCAAATTCATTTTCAGTTAGTAACTCAGAATCCCAGGCTGGAAAGAGAGATGGGATTTGTTCACACCCAATGACCAGTCAACAGGGATTTGCTCTGTTTATTTTGTTTCAGCCTGGGTGATGTTTGGCAATTAAGTAATTATTTTTTTAAAGATAAAAAATATTTTCATTCCCTATGTTTTTCTTCATTAGTGTGTGCTTATCAAAAGTAATTTAATGAGGGCCGGGCACAGTGGCTCACACCTGTGATCCCAGCACTTTGGGTGGCCGAGGCAGGCAGATCACTTGAGGTCAGGAGTTCCAGACCACCCTGGCCAATATGGTGAAACCCCAATTCTACTAAAAATACAAAAATTAACCAGGTGTGGGGGTGTGCACCTGCAATCCCAGCTACTCAGTAGGCTGAGGTACTTGAACCCAGCAACTGCTGCGAGCTGAGATTGCACCACTGCCCTCCAGCCTGGGCAACAGAGCAAGACTATGCCTTTAAGAAATAAAAAGAAGAAGAAGTAATTACATGATTTTTTTTTAAGGGGGAAATTATGGTAAATCTATAATTCAGCATGTCAGGATGGAGCAATTTATCCCATGGATGAAAATTAAAAGGAAATACAGGCCCCAAATTGAATATTTTCAGGATCAGTAAATCCTGCTTTACATTTTCATTTACTTATGTATTAATTTTTAATTTTCATTTCTTTTCTGGCTATAATGGTTGTCCTTAAATCTTATTTTTTTTTTTACCCTAGCTTCCGTTTCCTCTTCCTGTAAGATGGATACCCGGTGTGGTAATGTCTTGTCAAGTCGTATAGCTATACAGAGTTATAATACAAAGTTGTGCAGATAACTCAGGAAGCAAAAAATATTGCAAACTTTCCTAGAGATCATTTAGTTATAACCTTTCATTTTACTCATGAGAAAAATTAGGTTTAATATAATAGGTGACTTTCTTACCATCATCTAGCATATTATTGGAACAGTTGGTTCTAGGTCTCTGATCTTCAAGTCAACCCATCTTTTAACTTTAAATAGCATCATTATAGTCAAGGATCTTTTCTTCAACAACTTGTTATACAAAATTGGGAACAAAGTATAAGTGAAATGTTTAGATCATCTTTCTCAATGACCATTTCTGAAACAGTCTGACTTTTTAACGGTTAGGTGGGAAATATGCCAGTAATTAAAAAGTTATTTTTCTCTTTTTTAATTGACTTTTTAAAAGTGATGGCATGATATATGCAAATAAACTTTGAAATATGATGTAAATAAATATAAAAGCTGCAATCTAGAGATCATTATTCATAGGTGCTCAATAGAGTTTCTTTTTTATTTGCTCTACAGATTGTTACCTAGTATACCCCTGTTTATTGAACCAGCTGGCAGACATAAATAAAATGGGTACCTCTTTTAAGAAGTTAATTTTCTGAGGCACTCAAAAGAAGTAAAAGCATGAATATAATATAAATATTGGTGCTTACTTCTTTTTCCCCAAATAATACATACAAAGATTCTGAAGTGTTAAAGTCTGAGACACTATATATTACTAAACCAGCCAGGCACGGCCTTAAGTGCTGTGGATTTTTGAGTGAGTAATTTAGTAGGGTAATTATCTCTAGATGGCATTACCAGGTATCTTGGTCCTAATAAGCAAAGATTTCTAGTTCATTGATATTTTTAAGGATAACCACCATATTCTAAATTGTAAGTTTCCTAGAAGACAGGGACATTATTTTAACTTCTATAGCTTAAAAATTCTTTCCCATTTCAGCATGTAGTGCACTTAGTATTGCTTTTTATGGAGTAAATTGACTATGAAGGTATCACTATATTATACACATATTCGATTAAAGAGACGCAATAACTAAGGATAATTGAAAGCAAGAATAAAGAAGTACAAAACTTCAAAATAAATTGACACTTTTCTGTTGCTACAACATTTCAGTTGAAAACCCCTTCTTTCAGCATCATAAACTCTTATTTGCTACTTCTGTGGCTCTGGTGTTATAACAGTTTTTGCTGCCAATAATAGTTTATAACAGTCATATTTTCCTCCTAGAGACTGAGTAGTATCTTATTTTCTATTTTTTTTTTTAATTTAAGTTCAGGTGTACATGCGCGTGTTTGCTATATTGGTATATTATGTAATGGTGGAGATTAGGCTTCTAGTGTACTCATCACCCAAATATTAAAGATTGTATCCCATATGTCATATTTCAACCCACACCATTCCATACCCTCACATAAAGACAGCATCTTTAGTTCCAGTTTTCTCCTTTTCATTTTAGCCCTTCCTCTTAAAAACAAATAGACTTTTTACTCAACATTGTCCTTCTCTAATACCAGCAAAGCTAAAGGGAAAAATCATATTATAGTATGTTCTAATAAGAAATGATCTTTCCTTCTTCCAAATCCAAAATTTAAAAAGACAAGGATGACAAAAAATATTGACATTTAAATAGTACTTCAAAATCTAGAAAGTATAATAAAATGCGTCCTTCAAGATAGTCTGAATAGGAACCATTTAAGAACAGGAAAGGTATTTCGCATTTGTAATCCCAGGGGTTTGGGAGGCCAAGGCAGGAGGTTCCCTTGAGCCCAGGAGTTTGAGGTTACAATAAGATATGATCATATCACTGCATACTATCCTGGGTGACAGAGAGAGACCCTATCGGGTCTCTCTCTGTCACCCAGGATAGTATGCAGT